>NC_134535.1:34125493-34442993 GCF_050624435.1 Tenrec ecaudatus
ACAAGTCTTCAAAAACATAACATTCTCAGATCGATGAAGAAGTACAAACTCAGGCATTCTAAGATTGGCTTGATAATCGACTAAAGTTATAAATCACATAGTTACATGAATGTATGTGTGTATACACGCACATATATTTTTTCTTTTCCTTTTTGAAGTGGAAACAGAGATGGCGAGTTGGGTTAATTCTCTTTATAACTCTGCCCTTGATGACAAGACAGTGAAATGGTACAATATATTACAAGAAACTTTTATGTGTGTTGCTTTTTGATACATGGAAAATTGACCCATGGAATCCTTTGTTAAGAGGTCTGCAACTATAGCTTTATGTCCGTCCCCCTTGAGCCTGTGCTTCTCCCCCAATACATTGCTAGCTCTACGCCTTTCCTGTCTAGAAGTCTCTCTATTGGTTAAACATATGCGTGGAGTCTAGACTATGTTGCAACACAGCAAATCATCGCTCTGGACTTACAGAATCCCCTGCTGGGCCCCAGAGAATGCTTTCTCTGCTTCCTCAAAGTGCACTCTTGTCAGAGCCCTGTCTTTTCTTTGTCTCTACCTCAAGCTCAGGAGTTCAGCAACACAGATGTAACCTCTGGAGCTGGAGATGGGAGGTACAGAGTGAGGGAGGTTCTTATTCCTAAGAGAATGGGTGGAACGAAACAGCACTTCCTGGTCCAGCCTCAGAGGGAACCAGTTACCAATGAAACACTTTTCTCTTCTCTTACTAGTGTGGGCCTTTCTTATAAGATATACGCTCAACACCCCTTTTCCTCTTGTAAGATATTTGTGGCATTTTGGTCCCTTCTTTCTCACCCTAAATCTCTGCATCGTTCTAGCTTCTGGGGCATAAGATGAAGAGCATGAGCAAACTCATGGAGGTGCACTGTCAAGGCCTTTCCTGTCTTCTTTCTTAAATATCCGCCCCAGCAGCCCCCATGCCCACATTACTAGTGACTAGAAATGACAGATGCAGCCCCTTGGAGGAACACATAAAGCAAGCAAGAAATTAATATCTAATTAAGGACTTGTTTCAAGATTGTTAAAGATGTGCTTTGCAGGTACATAGAATCTATTTTTTGTAACTATTATATTCCAAAGAACAAAAGGGAGAAACACAGTGAAAAAAAGAACACAGGGTCACAGCCTTGAAAACGCTCCAGGGTCCTCACCCACCAGAGGTAGACATTGGCTAGGAAAGGAGGAAAAGGAAGACCATACTGGCCTTGGAAGAATGTTAAAATAATTCATGGAACTCCAAAATAAAATACCTCAATGAAGAAGTGCTCAAGTGATGAGATGATGCTCCACATCACTGTCATTCAAAACCCCGAGCAGACCCACTGCCATCAAATTAGTTCTGACTCAGTGATCTTTTAGGGCTAAGTAGAAGTGCCCCTTTAGGTTTCCAAGGCTATGAATCTTTTTTGGGGGGAGCACAAGCCTCATATTATACCCTCCACCCCCCACAGAGTGACTGGTGGATTCAGATTGCTGACTTTGAGGTTAATTTATGAGGTTACACTCATAATCAACTACATCACCAGAGGTCCTCTAATTGTCATTGGCTAATCTCCAAAGCAAACACCCACCATTGAGTTGATTCTGACTTATAATAACCCTCTAGGCCAGAGTAAATGGCCCCTTTATTGTTCCCAAACTTTGACTGCTTACAGGCATAGACAGTCCAATCTTTCTCCCACGATGGTTTCAAATTTCTGACCTTATAGTTATAGCTCCATGAGTAACTCATCATGTCACCAGCACTCTTGGTCATTAGAGAAATGTAACATTGAATCCACAATCAGATACACTTCACACATAATCACCATGGCTATGGAGCTGGCTCCATCTCACAGAGAACCTAGAGGACAGGGTAGAACCTAGAGGTAGGGTTTCCATGGCTGTAATCTTTGCGGACACAGACCACCACATCTGTCTCCCATAGAACAGCTTGGATCTGAACTGTCAGCCTTTTGGTTAGCTTTCAAGTGCTTAACCAGGGCCCCCTACGCGTGTAATAAGGTATCAACAAATATGCAGCTAGACAGTCAAATCCCACAAAACTACCAATATCATGTGCTGATAAGGATTTGGAGCAAATGGAACTCTTGAACTCTCATTCATCACTGGTGGGAATGCTATGTTTGAAAAAAAAAACAAACTCAGAAAACAATAGAAGCTGGCAAGCATTTTAAGAAACTGAAGCTCTCAGATACTGCCAGTAAGACTGTAAAATGGTGAAATCACTGTGGAAATCAGTATGAAATTTCCTGAAAAAGTTGGAAATGGAAATTACATTTGACCGAACAATCCCTCTACTTGGTATGTATCCTAGAGAAATAAGACCCCCAACATCAATAGATACAAGCATACACATGCTCATCCCAATACTGTTCACAATTGTGAAAAACAGAACCAATATAAATATCCAACAACAGAAGAATGGATAAACAGCTATGATACATAAATGTAATGCAACACTTTTTGTTGTTAGGTGCCATTGAGTCAGTTCCCACTCATAGCAATTCTGCGCACAGCAGACTGAAACACCGCCCGATCCGGTGCCAACCTCACAACTGCTCCTAGGCCCCAGTCCATTGTTGCAGCCACTGTGGAATACTACATGGTGAAAGATCAATGACCAATCTGTGTAGCATCTCATAACATGGATGGACCTGGAAGACACTATATGCAGTGATATTAGTCAGTCACAAAAGGACAAATATTCCATGCCACCACAATTGTAAAAAGTCAAGAAAAAAAATTCACATTAAAAGAAACATTCTGCATGGTTATCAAGGGTGGGAGGACAAGGGAGAATAAATCACTGGCTAGAGACACATGTTAAGTTGGTGATAGGGAAGGCAAAATATAACAAATAAGAAAGAAGTCAGCCAAAAGTGATAGAAGGCATCTTTAGATTTGGAAATGAACTCATTCCCAATCAAAAACACTGGGAGGAGTGTAAGAGTTAAAGGCAACAAAGGAAAAGATGGCTATCTACATGATTCTGCACTAGCAGTGACCTACAACTAGACTCATGGGTAGACATGTAGGTTGAATGGGTGTGGGAGGGAGAGTGAGAATAAACCCAGGAATATGTACAGGTTTGACAGAGTATATTTGTACATATGTATTTGCATCTGCTCTAAATAGCTCCATGGATGTGGTAGAGCGTACAGGGGGAAAGTTAGGAAAGCTTCTTAGACACCACCAAACGTCTTGAGGAAGTAAGTTGCAGGACCTGCGAGCTCAGAACCATGGCCTCTGGGGACACCCAGGTCAGCTGGCATAACACAGTTCACGAGGACAACGTTCTGCATCCTACTATGGTGAAGGTCCTTAAAAGTTCATGAGCAGACATGCAATGTGCAACTATTGGTCTCTGCCAGTGCAGAGGAAAGAATAATAAAGTTGAAAGCCCATTGTGGAAGGAACATAATCTCCTGTTAACTTGAGCGAAGGGGTGGAGTCTAGCCTGCCAATCAGTTCATAGCCAGTGATGCTTCCGTGTGGGCATTGCCTTCTCCTTAGGCTTTTGGAAACTCCTATTTTTCTCCCTGGAGGCAGGACGCACACACTCTCTGTTTCACATTGTTGACAAGCCACATAAAGCTATGCTGATGGCAGCCAGAGCCCTGGAGCTGGAGGAACCACATGGAGACCATGCCAGGGCTGATATGCTTCCATAAGACTTTTCACATATTGGCCTGTGATCTTCCTGTTTTTGGCATCATTGCATGTTCTGCATTGTCTGTAGAATAATTTATGGACTAGTATTGGACTTATGGGCTAATATCGAACTTATGGGCTTGATCTAGATTGGGCTGGGATGTTTCTTAATATACAATTATTCTTGGATATAAAACTCTCTTACACACATATGAGTGTCTCTGGATTTGTTTCTCTAGTTAACCCAACTAACACTCCCATGGAGACAATGAATTAATTCGACCACTCAAACATCAATCTCCATGGCTCCGAAACCAGAATTATATGGTACTTGTAGTTCCACTACCAACTTCTTTGATAGGGATCACATTGGAAGGTCTTCAAAAGAGTGAAATAAACATGGGAACTGCACCTGAAATCATTGAAGAGACCAGGTTTACTGGTTGAGAGACTGGTGAAACCCTCAAACCTATGATCCTTTGTTACACTTCAGATTTAGAAATGAGCTCATCCCCAGGTCTGGCGTAGTAGGTTAGCATTTGACTGCTAACTGCAAGGTTGATGGTTCAAACCCACGATCTGCTTCTTGCAAGACAAATGGGGCTGTCTGTTCTTGTGAAGATTTACAGTCTCGAAACTATACGAAGCCGTTCTACTATGTTGCTTGGATTGTTATGAGTGGGAATCCACTTGATGGTAGTGGTCTTTTTAAAAATCAGGGGCACATTGCCACTAGAGTATGTACATCTTAGAATAGCAAGCATTTGAGATAAAAATGTCCACATTTACCTAAGACAAAGTTTAGAAAGGTCAAGAAAGAACAAGGAGTGAAACAGGGAAGAAATGGGATAAGTGATATCACTCTGTGGGGATTGAAATCATTGACATAAAGCAACATGTGTATGAATTGTTGAATGGAATTTATTTGGTAATTATAGATAGTGAAATATTTCTTTTATTTATTTATTTTATAATCATTTCATTGGGGGCCTGTACAACTCTTATCATAATCCATATATCCATCCATTGTGTGTCGAGAACATTTGTACATTTGTTGCCCTCATCATTCTCAAAACAGTTGCTTTCTACTTGAGCCCTGGATAGCAACCAGGGAGGAGAAATTGGGAGCTGATGCTAGGGGCTTAGGTGGAGAGCAAAGGTTTTGAGAATGATGAGGGCAGTGAATGTACAAATGTGCTTTACGTAATTGATGTATGTATGGATTGTGATAAGAGTTGTATGAGCCCCTAATAAAATGATTTAAAAAAAGAAAGAAAGTTGGACATTGGAGGTACGTTTCATCTCTGCTTCATAGGCATCGACCTTGGGCTGATGAGGCCTTTGATTCTCCTTCCCCCTGGGAAACCTGAGGAGGTCCCATGCTGCGGGCCCTATGCCATGTTCACAGCCGCTTTGGAAGAGAGGTTGACAGTTTGTTACAAAGTTACATGCATTTAACCAGGGGGCCCAGTGTTTCCACTTTGGGGATCTCATGCCAGTGAACTGAAAATGTATATTCGCCCAAATCTGCACCTGATGTTTATAATAAAATCTCTCAAAGGTGCAAACAACTCAACGGTCCCTGACTCGGTGAGCAGAGAAACAAGTGTGGTGTCGCCAACTCATGCATCCCACGCACCAGTCAAAGGGAGCCCAGCGTGGCCTGGCTCGCCACGGACCCCAGCAACTCTCCGTAAGCCACAGCATCTAAGCTCACAGCGTCCCCTTCATATAACATTCTGGAAAACTGTAGGAACTGAAGGCAGGTCACGGTTTCCAAGGAGCGGAAGCAAGGGGAGAAGCTGGGCACAAAGGTCCACGGGGAACTTTGGAATCACGGGAATGCTCTAGAATCTCTTCCTGGTGGTGGTGGGCAGGTGACTGTCGAATCCGTCAAAACCTAGAGACCTGTGCAGGAAAGAGGGTGGGTTTTATTTGACAGCAACCCCTCCTGGCTTTTTCAAAAAGGGGGAGAGGGAGTGACACTCAGGAAAACAGAAAAAAGAGACAACAGTGACCAACAGTGGCAAAAGTTGCTGCTTTCAGAAAAGTAGCAACGCTAAACAGACAGACAGGCACAGGAAGACATGGTGGGACATGTGGAATCGTGGGCCCACTCTAGGCAGCCTCTCCTAGACCTTGCTGAGGTTCGAGACTGCAGAGGGAGGGAGGGAGGGAGGGCAGGCAGCCACTCAGGGAAATAACACTCCCGGGAAAGGTTAAAGGAACTGAGACCAGTCTCCCTGGCGACAGGGAGGCTGAAGAGTAATTTAATAGCTGTCTCTGAGTTTCCACCTCCTTGACAGTTTGATTACAGGGCATTTAGCAGGAGTGGGCAGCTTTAACATCTTTAGCACATTGTAATGGGATTGGGTCTGAGAAATGAAGGGTGTGGGGGAAACAGAGAGGTCTTCTCAAAAAGAAGGAGCCCTTGAAGTCCCCAGCAGAATGAGTATGTGCCCCCCTCCCGCCCCCAGCGCACAGGAGGCCCTGGAGGACTATGGTCAGGCTCTTTCACCTCTGAACCCCTCATCTTTAAAATGGGCACAATTTTTACCCACCGCATAGCAGTGTTTGAAGGGTTCACATCAGACAGTCGAGGGGAAGTGCCTGGCATGGATTAGGCTTCATGTGTTTCCTCCTGCCTCTCCCCACAACTCCTCCTTTGTCTTAGCTTTCCCTGACCTAGGGCTGCAACCATCACCACGCTGAAGATCAGAACACCAAAGCTAGCAATTTACCATGCTTACTCCATGTCTGACATGGTTTTCAGCTCTTTGGGTTCATTAATTCTTTGGGTTTCAGCTCTTTGGGTTCATTCCATGAGGAAATTATGATAATTTCCAATTTTCTTTCTTCTTAAACACAAGGTATGAGTTTCTTGTCAGAATCAAGGAAAACTCTCAAGTTTGAAATTCATGTTCTTTCAGTTAAGTTATTACGCAAAACAAAAACCAAACTCATTGCCATCGAGTCGATGCTGACTCATAGTGACCCTGTAGGACAGTGTAGAGCTGCCTCTGGGAGTCTCTGAGACTGTAAGTAGTTACAGGAGTAGAAAGTCCTGTCTTTCTCCCACAGAGAGGGCTGGTGGTTTTGAACTGCTGATCTTGTTCACAGTACAATTTGTAACCACTACCCCACCAGGGCTCCTGTCACAAAGCATGATATGTAGCAAAAGGCTCTGACATATGTGCTTTATTTTTGGTATTCATTTCTGCCCTTATCAGGTAAATTTTTTAAAAATTGCTGTAAATATATACCACAATAGTGGACAACTCACAAGGACCCTACAGGACAGGATAGAACTGCTCCATGGAATTCCTTAGCCTGTACTGTTTATGGGAAGGGGCCTGGGTAGTGCTCGGTCACTAACCAAGAGGTTGGTGCTTTAACCCATTGTCTTTTTGTTTCTATAAGGAGTACAGCCTTAGAAACCTCACAGGGTAGCTCTGCCCTGCCCTGTAGGGCCTGACCATGAGCTGGAATGGATTCAATGGCAATAGGTGTTTGTGTGTCTCACCTCCATTGCAGCAGCTTGCCAGGCCTTTTCTCCTGAAGAGCAGCTGGGGGTGGGGGTGGGTTGGGGCCATTGGTGATCAACTGAGCCTTTTAACCACTGGGCTTTAACCACGCTCCTTCCAAAGACAAAAGCACAACTCACTGCCGTTGAGCAGGTTCCGACTCATGGCGACTCCATAGGGCAGAGTAGAATGCCCCTATAGGAACTGCCTAACTTGGTTTCCAAGGCTGTAAATCTTTCACTTTCTCACTGCCCTTGAGTCAATTCTGACTCATGGTGACCCTATAGGACAGGGTAGAACTGCCCTTCTGATTTCCCCAGAGTGTAACTCTTTACAGAAGTAGAAAGCCTCATCTTTCTCTTGTGAAGCAGCTGGCGGTTTGGAACTGCTGACTTTTGATTGGCAGCTCAAGGGTAACTAACTACTACCCCGCTTTCTCCCGTGGAGCAGCTGGTGGCTTTGAACCAACGTGGTTAGCAGCCCCGTGTCTAACCCATTCAGAGGTGCCTTAGAAGAAAAACCTGGTGATCTCATTCAAAACATCTGTCATTGAAAACGGTGTTCACGCTGATCCACACGAGATCACTGTGGGTTGGAATTGATTCCATGGCAACTGGTCTGGAGCCAAAGACTCATTTTATCTGCTCTCCAACTTGACCGTGACCTCCAGAGAGTCATTCATCTTTGCAGTCCCACTTTTCAGCCCGGGAAAGGGAAGCGAATGCGCAGCAGCTAGTCCCTCTAGATGTGCCAGCAAGTCGACTCGGATTCACAGCAGCCTCCTGCGTGCCAGGGCTCGGGCATTTTGGAGGACTGATTTCTTTTGGAGTCAGAGAGCACCAAGCCTCTCTTCCACGATGCCTTGGGTGAACTAGAACCACCAACTTTTGGTTAGCTGCTAAGGAGTGAACAGTTAGAAACAGGGATGCTTTATCAACTCCATTAAAAAAAACCCCAAACAAAACAAATCAACCTCGCTGCCACTGAATCCACTCTGACTCACAGTGACCCTGCAGGACAGAGTAGAGCTGCCCCTCTGGGTTTCCAAGGCTGTAAATCTTTATGAGATCAGAAAACCTCATCTTGCTTACATGGTGGGTTTGAACCTCGGACCTTGTGGTTAGCAGCCCAATGTATAACCCACGATGCCACCAGAGCCCCTCAATCAAGCCCATAGTGATATCTAAACAGGCACCAATACAGTAGCTGCAAAAGAGGGCAAATGCAGTTGAGAATGAGCCACCGTATTAGTTCAAACATACATGTGCTCCTTAAACAGGAAGAGGAGGGAGAGGACAGTTAAGTGGAGGAGAGGAGATGGGGAATCCAGACTAGAGGTGGAAACCTGAAGGAAGGAAGTATCGGAATGTGAACACGGGGAATGGAAAAAAGATTCTAACTCAGCTTTAGAGCCATGGTTCCCAACCTCGTGCTCAGTGGTATTGCCTAAGGTAGCTTTTTAAAAACACAGATGTTTGCTTCACATTCCAGAGTCTCTGATTTAATTGATCTGGCACGGGGTGCAGACATTAGATTTTTTAAAAGCTCCCGTGTAAGCTGGGATTGAACCCAAACCCATTGCCATCAAGTCAAGACCAATTCAGTGACTCTTGAGACAGAGAAGAACTTCCCCCACAGGAGAAGTTTCCAGGCTTGGAAATCATTACAGAAGCACACTGCCACATCTTTTTACCAAAGAGGTTCAAACCATTGACGTTCTGGTTGGCAACTGAAAGCTTAATCCCTATGCCACCGGGGCTTCCTGGGCTGGGATTAGGAAATACTGATAATCACCACTGACTAGTTTTGGGGGCTCTTGTTCTGATCATTTCAGCTTACAGCGATTCCTCACTATTACTTACTCTCCCATTTCTTCACTCATTTGTTTGGTCCAAATGGTTATTGAATGTAGGTGGAAAAGGGACTTGTATTTATATCTTCCCTCTCATTTTGGTACTCATGTTGTGGATTAATTAAATACTTTTGAAAAATGAAATCAAAGTCAAGATATTTGAACATTTTCTATATATCATTGAGACCACACTAGGCCCTTATGTGGTAGGTCCTATTGTATCTTGCATTTTACAGGTGAGGTACATGAGGGACAGAGAGGTGAAGGAACTTGTCCAAGGTCACACAGCAGGTAAGTGGCAGGGGTAAGAGGTACATTCAGGTACCTGGCTCTAGAGTAGTATCCTTCATCACAAAGCATTGCTAATTTTCTGTCGCACCTCCCTTCATGCTGAGCCTTAAACCACTGCATTATAAATAGTTTTTGGACTCTAAGGAGCACCAACACTACTGATCATTATATATTTCCTGAAGTGGCCGAGAATCTCGTGACCCCATGAATGCATGTTATTGACCAGTTACGTGACCACATCTTATTGTAGGCTAAGAAACACAGTCTTACTAAACATACAGAAGAGACTCTGGACCTCGTTCTAAACTGCAGAGAAGTTAAAGCTTGCATTTCTGGCCAAGCCTCGTCAATAACTGCTGCAACTATTGGTGCTGAATGACCTTTGGCAAAGCTTTCCTGGCATGTGATATTAATGCTATTGTTGGAGAATTTCCAAATTCTGTTGGAATGTCTTTCTCTGGAAGGATCACAAATGCAGATCTCTTCTGGTTGGTTGGCCAGGTAGCAGCTGTCTTCCAGATTTCTTGGCCCAGTCAGGTTAGCACTTCCAGTGCTGCATCTGTTATAACGTTTCAATTGGTATTCTGTCAATTCCTAGAGCCTTATTCTACACGAATGTCTTTAGTGTAGCTTGCAGTTATTCCTCCTTAAACGTATGCTAATTCCTGAAAGAGTTGAACTTGGACGAATTCTTTTCGGCGCAGCGATTCTGTGCACTCCTTCCATCTTCTCTGGGTGCTTCTTTGATCATTTCATCGGTTGCTCATAGAATCTTGAAGATTACAAGTCAAGACTTGAATTGTTTTTGACAGTGCAATGGGTTAAGCATTGGGCTACTCACTGCAAGGTTGGCAGTTTAAACCCACCAGCCACTCTGCGGGAGAAAGAGGAGGCTGTCTGTTGCTGTAAAGAGTCATAGTCTCAGAAACCCTGTGGTCCAGTTCTACTTGGCTCGATGAGGTTATTATGAATAGGGATTGCCCCAACAGCAGTTTTTAAAAATGTTCTACTATGTTTATGGGTATATTTTCAGCACACATGAAAGGGCTTCAAGAAACTGGTGGGGAAAAATGGAATGAAAAGTGTCAGAATAAACCAGCCCTCTCAACAACCACGGGGTTGGGTCCATAGGTAAAATTGTACAGTTATAATATGTAAAGATCATGGTAAAGTCATGGAAGATAGGAAGGATAGGAGAGTTAAATAAAGGAGCCAGACCCAAGGTAGTATGCTCACCTCCTGGACGGCCATGATCTCAGCAGCCAGGTCCACGCAGAGAGCGGCAGGAGGAGAGAGGAGTTGGCCTCTTTATTTCTGACCAAGGCCTATATATAATTAAGGGTGTGCAAGCCCTCTTGACTACAGGTAATTACATAGTCACAGGAAGGGGCTGTACAATAGGCATACATGTGATAGGAAGGGGATGAGCTAGGGGTGTACACATAATAGGAAGGGGAGGGAAGAGTGTACACATGTGACAAGATGAGTGGACCCTAGACTCAAGATGGCAGCCTAACCTTGGTCAGCGTTGAGTGGGCTCGACCTTATCTCTGGGCTCTCTTCAGGGGAGCAATCCACTACCCTTATCTGAAGGAAGTGGGCCCTACTTAGGGTGGGCCAGACTATACATCCTGATTGCTCTAGATGGCTGATTACCCTTAGAGAGATTAACCTCTAAGCTGCTTGCTTTGTTTGACCTTGAAGTGCACAGTCACTTACCATGTGTAGCAAGCAGCGTCCTAGGTTTGGCATGTATTTGGGGGAGACAACCTGGGGACAAACCCTTTTGCATTCCACAGAAAAGAGAACTAAATGTTTTCATGAATATTTTGAGCCCCCTCCCCCTTATAAGTACAGATACAAATACTGTGTGTCCAACCTATACATATTTGTGGGTGTAGCCCCACTTCTGTTCACACCCCTTTGAAGCTTGAGTGTCTACTTGTAGATACACCCACAGATTATTGCTTTATGGTTATTGAAAAATTGGGTGCACAATAGTAGATACCTTTGTTGCTTTACGTCTCATGTTCTTTTGTCTTCCTTTGCCTTGATCATTTTCTACCGACCCGTATATTTCTTTTCCCTTTACCCAGGTTAGCACATCCACTTTCTTGGTCCTTAGTGGTTTGCCCCTGACCCCCTCCCCCAATTACCCCAAGAATATTTCTTTCTGTGTATACTCTTTTTTTTTGGTGTGATTTTTAACAGTAGTGGTCTAATACAATAGATAGATAGTGATTGGCTAACTTCACTGAGCAGAATGTCCTCTAGGTTCATCCACATGGTGAAGCATTTTGCAGATTCAGCACCATGCTTTGGCATTGTGTAGTTTCCCATTGCATGTATGTACCTTAGTTTATCAATTCACTTTTGGATGGCAGTTAGGTTGTTTGCCTCTTTTTGCTATTGTGACTAACGACACCGTGAACATGGCTGTGCACATAGCCTTGTGAAGGCTCGTATTCTCTAGGGTACGTATCTAATCGTGGGATTTCTGGCTCATACGGTATTTTTATTACAGCATTTGAAGGAAGCACCACCCTGTTTTCCGCAGTGGCTGCACCATTTTACAGGAGAGCACGAGGGCCTCAGTCTCCACACCGCATCGGCATTTGTTATTTTGTTTTAGTTTTAAAAATGAAGCTGTGGTAAAAATCCTATCTTGTTGGTTTGATTTGCATCTCTCTAAAGGGCTGTTATGCTTCAGAAATGATCTGATGGCAGTGAGGTTTTTTGTTTTGTTAAATGGTTAATGATCAAAGGCTTTCATGTGTTGTTGGCTGTTTAAATGTCTTCTCTGGTGACGTGTCTGCTCATGTCCTCTGCCCATTGTTTAACTGCATTGTCATTTTCTTGTTAAAATGTTTAAGTTTAAAAATAATTTTTTCAGCCATCTAGCTGAGAAGCAACAAAGAGCACATGGAAGAAGTACACCAGCCTGTGTGATCGTGAGGTGTCAATAAGATCAGGTATCAGGCATCAAAGACCCAGAATACAAAAATCATTGTTAGGTAGCTACCATAGGGACTGGGGTGTCCATTATGCATGCTCAAAGGTTTGAGCTTCTGGCCAGGAAGGGGTGGTACACCTAGGTGGGCGTTACACCTGGATTGGCCCATCTAAGCCATGTGAATTTGATTCAGCCAATGGGGTCTACCAGTATTGTCGACCACGCCTCCCAACTGGGTTCCTGAAGAAGCCAGAGGTTTTGCTCTCAGCTCTGTCTCTGTCACAGCCAGGCTGTGGTCCGGAGCGGCCAGGTCGAAGTCCTGAAACTGTGCTGCAGCCTCTGTCTGGCTTGTGTTCCACTTACTGTAGAACCCGAAACTGCTTCTATCCTCTACAAACTCACTGGGATCACAAACCAGGCCTCGCGTGACTTCTTTCTCATGCAGAGCCAGGGACTGAGGTACATCTCTCCCCCGAGAGATTTAATAATATCATTGTGAATGAGGGGGAGTCCATCTGTAGGCAAGTGGACATCCTCTTACAGAAGGGTTGAGGAGGAGATGAGCCAGTCAGTGTGCAGTATAGCACCAATGAAACATACAACTTTCCTCTAGTTCTTTAATGCTTCCTCCTCCCCCACCCCGACTCCCACTATCATGACCCCAATTCTACCTTACAAATCTGGCTAGACAGAGTATGTACACAGGTACAGATGAGAGCTGGAAACACAAGGAATCCGGGACAGATAAACCCTTCAGGACCAATATAGAGAGTAGTGATACCAGGAGGGTAAGGGAAAGGTGGGGACAGAAAGGGGGAACTGATCACAATGATCTACCTATAACCCCTTTCCAGGGGGATGGCAAACAGAAAAGTGGGTGAAGGGAGACATTGGTCAGTGTAAGACAAGAAAAAATAATAATAATTTATAAATTATCAAGGGTTCATGAGGGAGGGAAGGTGGGGGAGGGAGGTAAAAAATGAGGAGCTGATACCAAGGGCTCAAATAGAAAGGAAATGTTCTGAAAATGATGAGGACGACAAATGTACAAATGTGCTTGACACACGGGATATATGTATGGAATGTGATAAGCTTTGTACAAGCCCCCAAGAAAATGATTTATTATTATTATTTTTTTAAGAACTAATAGTGCTGAAGGGAAAAAAAATAACAACTAGATATTAGACACTTGCCAGGTATGTTTATGTGAATTCTGTTCTCCACCCATTTCTACTGCTTGATCTGTAGGTTAAAAAAAAATTGGATGAGACACATTTTGATGTAAATAGCTTTTAAAAAAATTTTAGGAGGTTCCAGTCATCTAGTTTATCTTCTGCTGTGTCTCCATCTTGAGTTATGTCTAGTTAACTATTTACATATGCCAATATGGCGTTTTATGTTTGCACCCATTTTTTCTTCCATGACCTTTTAATAGTTTTTTAAAAGCCGCGGATAAAACCAAACTCTCACACTCACTGTCATCGAGTGAATGCTGACGCACAGTGACCCTATAGAACAGGGTAGAACTGCCTCTGTGAGGGTCTGAGACTGTAAGTCTTTACGGGAATAGAAAGCCCATCTTTCTCCCAAGGAGCGCCTGGTGGTTTTGCACTGTGGACCTTGTGGTTAGCAGCTCAATGCATGACCATGATGCCACCAGGGCTCCCCATAGCAATGAATAAGGAAGTCATTAACTTACAACTTTGTATAATTTTTTGTTTTACACTTAGGTCTTTGGTCCATCTTTGGTGAGTTTTTGTAAATGGAATGAGGTATGGATCCTGTTTCAATTTTCTGTAAGTGGATATCCCCAGGAGCTGGACGGATTTACTTCTGGACTCTCAAGTCCAGTCCATTGGTGTGCGTGTCTGCTGTACCAGAAGCAAGCTGTCTGACTGCTATGGTCTGAGGTTGGGAAATGTAAGGTCTCCCACTTTGTTTCCCTTCATAAGTACTTTGCTTATTGTAGTCTCGTTCCTTTCCATGTAAAGTTGGCGATTAGTTTTTCCATCCCTTTAAAGAATGATGTTGGAATCTGGATTGAGATTGCATTATATTTCTAGATCACTTTGGGCAGTAGTGACATTTTCACCCTTGGACATGATAGAGGCTTTATTGCTTCTTTTTTCCCCCCAGAATGTTGTGGTTGATTTTTTTTTATAAATCATTTTATTGGGGGCTCATACAACTCTTATCACAATCCATACGTACATCAATTGTATAAAGCACATTTGTACATTTGTTACCCTCATCATTCTCAAAACATTTGCTCTCCATGTAAGCCCCTGGCATCAGCTCCTCATTTTTCCCCCTCCCTCCCTGAGCCCCCCCTTCCTCATGAAACTTTGGTAATTTATAAATTATTATTTTGTCATATCTTACACTGTCTTACATCTCCCTTCACCCACTTTTCTGTTGTCCATCCCCCAGGGAGGAGGTTATATGTAGATCCTTGTGATCAGTTCCCCCTTCCTACCCCACGCTTCCTCCACCCTCCTGGTATTGCCACTCTCACCACTGGTCCTGAAGGGATCATCCATCCCGGATTCCCTGTGTTTCCATTTCCTATCTGCACCAGTGTACATCCTCTGGTCTAGCCAGATTTGTAAGGTAGAATAGGGATCATGATAGTGGGGGTGGGAAGGAAGCATTTAGGAACTAGAGGAAAGCTATATGTTTTGTTGTTGCTATACTACACCCTGACTGGCTCATCTCCTCCTCGCAATCCTTCTGTAAGTGGATGTTCAGCTGCCTATAGATGGACTTTGGATTTCCAGTCTGCACTCCCCCTCATTCAGAGTGATAGGATTTTTTTGTTCTTTGATGCCTGATACCTCATCCCTTGCACACCTCATGATCGTACAGACTGGTGTGCTTCTTCCATGTGGGCTCTGTTCCTTCTGAGCTAGATGGCCGCTTGTTTACCTTCAAGCCTTTAACACCCCAGATGTTATATCTTTTGATAGCCGGGCACCATCAGCTTTCTTCACCACATTTGCTTGTGCACCCATGAGAGGCTTTCATTGATGTAGATCTCTTCTGGTTTCTTGTCATAGTGTTCTGATTGCCCATTCAGAGTCAAGCATGAGCTGTCGGGGAGTCCCTTGGGAATGTTTCAAACCTGGCTGGACTTCCTGGGGTACTTGAGAGTGATAGCAGTGAGTCGGTTTGAATGCTGAGAAACTTGCAAGTGTCACCATCTTTTCCCTGAAACCAGGTCTTTTGCCTTTCTTTTAAAAACCTTTTATGTGCTTTGGGTTTAAGGTTACAGAGCAAATTGTTTCATTATTCAGTAATTCATACATATTTTGATTGGAATTGCAATCGCCACAATGCAACAACACTCTTCCCCCTTCCTCTTTGTGTTTACCTTTCCATCCATCTTTCTTCGGAGCTTTCTCCCAGGGCAAAATGCTGTGCAGTTGGTTGTTCTAAGGAGTGTGCACCACCCCCACCCCGTACCCCACGTTTAATGTTACCTCATCCCCCTGTCTAGTGTTTGGCTGAAAGGTGAGCCATAAGGATGGCTTACAGACTTCAAACGCTATTGAGAACTAATATCTTGGGATACAAAAATCTCAAAATTCCTATCTGACTACCAGCAAACGTGGATGTTTGGCTAGATAGTGAATTAGGTTTTCCAAATATAAACCGTTTCCGTGAAATAGTATTACTATTTTTGTAGTAACAGTGAAAATGGCAAGCCCATAGATACCTTACTATATACCAGGCTCTTCTAACAGCCTTATATTATTTAATTTACTTCACTCTCCCCAACTCCCAAGAACTCTGTGAGATAGACACGATTTGTATTCTAGTTTGACAAATGAGGAAACTGAGGCACAAAGCGAGGTGTGACTTGCCGAAGTGTGCCTAGTAAATTGCAGAATCAAGATTTCAATCCAGACCAGTATTATTTCTAAGGGTCCCCAGGACTAGAAGCTCTACCAGAGCAAGGATTTGTTTATTTCACTCTTTCCAGCATCCCTGATTTCTAGTGCAGTGCCCGACAGCATGTGTCCAGGGGCTGAATGGCCGTCTGTGGAGTACCGCGTACATAAATGAGCTGTGTGGCTTTCCTGGGAGTGGGCTGACCGAAGAAGGGAGCGGCGTCTGTGTTCCTAGTGATGCGGTTCTGCATTTCTCGTTGGATCTTTCGTAACTAATTTTTCCTTTTTGGTTGGGGAAAAAGTATGTTTGAGGATAGAGGAGTGGCGGTCTGGGGCACATTTCTTTAGTAAATTTCTTTATCACCACCTCATTCTTTGTTTAAAGATTGTTATCATTACTTCAGAAGTGAGGCTATTACATTTTTGTCAACGTGCTGAGTTATGAATTAACATTCCACCAATGGCTATTATCTGGAATTGAGCAACAGCCCTCAGCTCCCACCATTACCAATAAAAAACTACAACAACCCCCCAGGGTTTTATTTTATTCTGCTCTTCGGTTTGAAGGAATTAGTCTACCTCTCCCCCACCCCCTTACAAAAATGGCAATTATATGGGGAGGGAGGAAGGGGGAAAATTAGGAGCTGATACCAAGGGCTCAAGCAGAAGGCAAATGTTTTGAGAATGATGAGGGTAACAAATGTACAGATGTGCTTGACAGACAATGGATGTATGTATGGATTGTGTTAAGAGTTGTATGAGCCCCCAATAAAATGATTTTAGAAATTGGCTCATATTACAATGATTATTTATAGGATTAGTTTTCTGAAATAGAATGGTCTAAGGCAATGGTAATGCACGTGCTTTATGTGGTTGAATGTAAAAAAAAATCTGGGTCTGAAAAAATCATTTTATTGGGAGCTCTTACAGCTCTTCCAATAATCCACACATCCACTCTGTCAAGTGCTTTTGGACATTTGTTGCCATCATCCTTCTCAAGACATTTTCTTTCTACTTGAACCCTTGGTATCAGCTTCTCCTTTTTTCCTCCCTCCTCCACTTCCCCACCCTTAGGACTCCTCAATAAATTATTATTATTTTTCATATCTTACACCATCCACTGTCTCCCTTCACCCATGTTTCTGTTTTTGTCACCCTGGTGAAGGGTGGTGGTGGTTTACGTCTATCATTGTGATCGGTTTCCCTTTCCTCTCCCCCCAGAAATCTGGGTCTTATTTCAAAGGTTTATTGCTATTTTGACACTGCACTTTATATCTTTCACTGAAGTGTATTTGCAAAAATGGCTGCGTGCACAGAGATCTGAAACTTTATTTCCACTGTCACTACTAATTGTAGATTGTGGAGCAGAAACAATTTCCTTTTATTTGGGTAGTTTGTTTTTAATTCCTGACTTCTCAGTGGCTTTTGGTCAAGGAAAACACCTTTTTTTGGGTCCATTCTGCTTTAGAGAAAAATGCTGATAATTATTTTTTATTTAAAAAGCAATTCACAGATAAAGGGGAAAGTGAAATTTTCTTAAGAGAAATTAGCTACTATCAGGAATTGCTTGCCTATAAGTTACATTTGATCTACATACCAGCAAGCCAGGGACATTTATGGAAGATTACAAAAGGTTGGAAGAGTCTAACCAGAAAAACTTGGTTATCTACATCCCCTAAAATCAGTCATTGGTCATGTTTTAGTTTAGCAGGCATTGGTCTGTCTTTGTGAATGAGCATTATTGAAAGTTTGACCCTATCTCTGACCCTCATCGTTTGCATCAATTGTTTCTAGTCACTTGAATTTTGGATCTGCACAATGATCTATTTTGTCTAAAAAAACTGCCCTATACCTGTATACTTTCCTTTTCTAAACAGTATTTGAAATTTTATGATATTGGCTAAATGAATACTATCAATTGAGTTACCACATGACCCATAAGGGTGATTTGTCATGTTCCACAGTAAAAGGATAATGATCTCCCTAAACTGGACCAGGGGCATATATAAACCATAGATGCATTGGTAGATTTTAAACTCCCACTTCACCATAGCCCTTATCTAAGAACAATACATTCTTATGACATAGCCCTCCTCGATACTCGCATTCATGAAGAAGTCACTGAAGATATGAGGGCTCTAGCAAAGTGTGGTAAGAAATCAGATGGTGCCTGGCGATATCAGAAAGAAAAGTGGAGTCTTAGTCTGTTCTTACAATAATCAGCCATCTAAATGAAGTGTCAGCTAAATTCATATAGAAGAAGAACATCAGCCTGTGTGATCCAAGGATTGTAAATAAATTTAAAAAAACCCAAGACCAGAGAGGGTCTTAGGGTACTAGAGCTTAAATTCTGAGCACCCATTATGCAGAAAGCCGTGGGTGACAGTCAAAGCCCAAAATTCATTTATAGTTTCCCCACTCAGATTAAGGCCCTGGTTGATCTTGCCTGACCCCTGTCCAGGAAAATGAATAACCTTGCTATCAGACCAAGTGCATTGGAAAGTGAATGAATGCAGAGGTCGTTCAGTTAAAATTTAACTTCTTGCCACTTTTTCTCTTTTTATCAATTAAACATTTTTCTACTTTTTATTATTTTCTGTTTTATCTTCTTGTATTTTTTCATCCCCCTCCCCCAGTGTATGAAATATAGGATAGGTAAATCTACAAAGACAGTAACTGGATTAAAGGTTTCTTAGGGTTGTGGCAGGGGAGGTGGGGAGAAATGGGTGCCAGGAAAAAGAAAAGGTTCTGAATTTGATTGTAGTGATGATTGCATAACTATCTTTAATGTGTTTAAACTATTGAACTGTCCGATATCTGAATTATATGCCAACGAAACTGCTCTAAAAAAACCAGCAAACCCAAACCAGCTCCTTTCTTGGGAACCTTATGGCATGCAGTTCCACTCTGACAGACATGTGGTCAGTATCAGAATTTGTAGTTGGAAGGCAAACACAAAGACCACAAAGGATCAGAGCCCGGAACTGAAACGTCAGCCTTAAGTCTGCCCTTCCTTCTTTCCTTCCATCACCAGATGTTATCAGGCACCTCTGTGTGCAAAGCACTGTTAGAGAAGCTGTGGATACAGTGAAGAACCAATCAGAAAAACCCCTTCTCTTCTCATACTGCTAGGCAAGGAGCAAGCCAAGTCAAAAATATAAAAATGAAAGTCTTCTAAGCAGGGTGACCATAATATCTGTTGCTCACTTTTGATAGCGAATGGAGTTCTATTTATAGTTATGCTTGACAATAAGTGTAACCTGTTCTGGGCACCCTGGAAACATCCTGGGAAAAGGACTAAGGGGAGAATTAGAATAGGGCAATGTGCTAATGACCGGTGGCTACTTGAGACTGGGTATAAGAGGCATCTTCATATAAACTAAGATCTGAATGACAGGAAAGAGTCAAGTGCTGGAAGATGACAGGGATGACTCTTCCAGGTGGAGAGAATAGCTATTGCCAGGGCTCTGTGTCAGTCTGGGAAGACTAGAGAAACGAGTCCACGGACATACATGTGTGTATAAGAAAGAGCTTTATATATAAGAGCAATTGAACATTGAGAAAACATCCCAGCCCAGTTCAGATTAAGCCCATAAGTCTGTTATTAGCTCATATGTCTAATACCAATCTATAAAGTCCTCATCAGACTCACGAAATACATGCAGTGACACCAAGTGTAGATCACAGGCCAGTGGGTAGAAAGTCTTTGGATCCAGTGTCATTGGAAACATCTCAGCAATGGCAGGGGTCTCCACGTGGCTTCTCCAGCTTCAGAGGTGTGGTTGCATCAGGGAAGGTCCATGTGGCTTCTTCAATTTAGGGCACTGGCGTAGTTCCATGTGTCTAATCAGCTGCAATGCCTCCCAGAGAGTAACAGAGAGACTCCCACCTTCAAGGAGCAAAAATTCAGCAATTTCCAGAATCCTTAGAGGAAGGCCATGCCCACACAGAGATCTCATTGGCCATATCCTGCTTAAATCCTAGACTCCACCCCTACATTCTTAATCCTCAAATTGACACTAGATTATGTAACTACCACAGGCTCTCAGGGAGGAACAAGCTGGAGTATTGGAGCTCCAGATTGAAGGCTAGTGTGGCTGATGTCTAATAGACAGGGAGTGATGGGTTGAAATTAGGACCAGAGAAGTAGGCAGAGGCCAATGATGTCAGATCTTATTAGCGTTTGGAAGGAATTTGTCTTTATTCAAAGTGTGATGGGAAACCACTGGAGGATTTTTTTTTTTTGCTAGGAAGTGATCCTGTATGTAATGTTTATATTTATTTTTATAATTTTACAGGGTTTTTAAAAATGTTTCCTTTGAGTTAGCTTTGATTTGCTTTTCAATTCCTGAAAATTTCAGAGAAGCCCTGGCGGTTGATAGTTCTCTTGATCTTCTCTCATTAAGGTTACAACCTAAAAAAAAAAAAAAATGAAGAAAGAAAGAAAGGCTTTGGGGCAAGTCTTCTCTGTCACATGGGGTGGCTATGAGTCTAAAGCAACTGGAAGGTACCCTACAACATCGTCCAAAATAAAGCCCTTTGGAAGGCAATAGGGAGTGCAATTGAGGCTGCCAATGAATGGTGGGTGAGGATGGTAATTTGAAGACAAGAGTCATGCCTTTGGGAGAATGAGGAATGAAATATACCAGGATTACCCGGACCGAGTATCGTTGACGAGCAAATTGAGATGTGCAATTGTGATGAGCCAGTCTGAGTCGGTGTCTGTTTCTCAACTCATCTCATCACGGAGTAAGCCTACTTAGCTTGCTTTATTTCACAAAGACCAGACCAGCTTTTATTTTCTTCTCAGTTTCAGATCTTTAAAATAAGGAACTGGACTATCTGAGTTCCAGTCTTTGGGAGAATTTCACTATCTCAGCTCCATCAGGTGGCTGCTCCTGGTTGGATCAGTTGTGGCAGAGAGGTGATGTTGTGAATGATGCATATTTGTCAGTGGGTGGGAGATAGGCATATGGGATGCAGGAATGAAAGACCTGATCCACTTAGAAGTATTCACTAGACTAACTCTAACATTTCACACCTGCTGAATGTCCAGCTCATTCGAAAGCAAGGAGAACAGGTGGGTTATATTTGATGAAACTGGTCCTTTTTACTTCTTTGGGGGATACCCTTTGATACAGACAGCAACAGCTGTCAGACCATGTGCTCTAATTTTTAGTTTAGAACATTTGTTGGTTTTTTTTTGTAGCTTCAGGGAACCATCTCCTTTCATTAATATCAACCATGTCTAAGAATTTGTGTAGCAGGAATAACAAATATAAATAAATAGAGTGTATGCATTTTCTTCCTATGACTGAGATCTTGGCTCTGGTCCTTTCAGCATACAGGACCAAGGCCTTTTCTGTGAGGGAGGAGATCTGTGCAGGGTTTTACTCATTGGAAGAGATGAGTCAATGACCCATTCTGTGAATCTTCCAGGCAGTCGCGTGTGGGTCTGTGCCCTTGGCGTTTGGGGGCCCGAGGTGTTTGGAGTCCAATGAGTCAATGTCTTGGCCTTTGTTCCTTACAGCACGTCTCTGGGCCACTGGATCGTCAGGTGTTGCCACATTATTCTGACAGCTTAGCTGAAACTTATCCTGGTTAAGAGCTTAGGTTTGAAGCCAGATCTGATTCAGACCCTCACATTGCCATTTACTAGATGAGTGATCGTAGGAAGTGCTTAGTACCTACCTTCATTGGGTGGTTCTTGAGGAAAGTAAATGGGACTTGGTGTGTAGAGCTTTCAGCAAGGTATCTGTCAGGAAAGCAGACAGTGCAAATAGTAATTGCTGAAATTTCTGTAACATTCTATCGTGATAAAATGTTGCCACGAGATGCCCAGTGCCGTGTCTGGTTTCCAGAGGGCAGAGAAAAGTATTCGGGGCGGGAGGAAGAGACTGGGAATAGAGAGGAGAAGAGAGGACATAGAGTTATGGTTCTACTTTGATACTCTTGGGGAAGCCATGAGTCAGAATCAACTGGTTGAGTGGTTGGTTGATTAGTTGTTGAGTAGTCAGTGAGGCAGATCTCTGCTCAAATCTCCAGCAGATGGCCTAGGCTGCTAGGTGAAGTTACATTCACTATGCTCCAGTTTCTCCCTTAAGAAAAATGGCAGGGGAAATTATAGTGATGTTTGGCTCATGAGGTTATTGTTGTAAGAAAAAGATCTACAAAACACCAAGAACAAGGACTGGCATGTGGGTGATAGGTATTCAGTAAATGCTAGTTTCGATGGTTAATAATAGTAGATGGAATTCATAACTCACATTATCAGGGCAATGGAGCTGAGTTAGTAAGAGAGTGAGTTGCGCCTACAAATTCCTGAAATTGCATCAAGTTAGTAATTATCCACTCTGCAAGGGTTGACTTGTGTAGATCCCAATTTTGATGATTTAATAAAGGTTGTCAGACAGACATGGACTTATAAGGGCCCTACTTCAAACATACTCAAGTTATTAGTCATCGTGGGCACCCAGGTTTCATTTTGCTTTGGCCATCCTTTTATTAAATGCTGTATAAAACCAATCTTCATTTGTAACCCTGACCTTTTTTGTTTGTTTTGCTTCAGACTTATAAATCTGCTCAGACAGACCTCATTACATTTTTGCTCTCGATAGCATTTAAAGTTCATTAAGACAACATGATTTTGTGGTATTTGTGCCAAAACAGTTTAGGCAAAATCAAATCACAAGGAAAAACAATCAGATATATCAAGAATATGGGGGGAGCGGGGAGGGAGGGGAGAAAATGAGGAGCTGATGCCAGGGGCTTGGGTGGAGAGCAAATGTTTTGAGAATGATGAGGGCAATGAATTCACAAATATGCTTTACACAATTGATGTATATATGGATTGTGATGAGTTGTATGAGCTCCTAATAAAATGATATAAAAATCCAGAATATGGCGCATTCAATGATAACTGACCTAGATTCTTCAAACAAACATGCAAAACAAAACAAAACAAAAGGGCAGGGCGAGGCGTAGGTGTGCTACTTAATAAAATTCGATTTAAAAAAGAAGAGTTGTCATGCTGATTTCCACCTCATGGAGCTCCATGGGTGTCAGAGTAGGACTGTGTTCAAGAAGGGTTTCAATGGCTGATTTTCAAGAACTAGATCAACAGTACTTTCTTCTGAGGCGTATCTGAGTAGTCTCGAAACTCCAACTTTTTAGTTAGCAGCTAAATGTGTTAAGTCTTTTTACCACACAAGGACCCTAAAATTAGATCAAAAGACTAACCATAAACGTGAGACATTGTGGTTGAGTGGTGGAAATCCTACCTTTGACTCTGGACACCCAAACAATGTTTGATAAGCGCATTCACCACACAACTATCATTTTGGTTGCTACACATGCTTCGGCAGAGCTTCCAGACTCAGGCAGACTCAGACAAAACATCTATTGTGCTTATTGTTCTTAGGTGCGATCGGGCTGGTTCAGACTCAACCAACCTGATGCACATCAGAACAAAGTACCGCCCTGTCCTATTCCTCCTCACAATAGCTGTTGAGTTTGAGACTCTTGTAGCCATTGTTTAGTCCCTCTTGTGGATAGCCTTTCCTTGGACTCTGCTCCTCCACTTTACCAAGCAGTGTCCTCCAGGGACTGGGCTCGCCAGATAATGTGTCCAAAGTAAAGGAGATGAAGACTCACCATCATCACTTCTAAGGACCATTCTGGTTATAATTCGTCCACGGCAGACTTGTTTGTTCTTTTAAAAGTTCATGGTAATTTCTTTGCTAACACTATAATTCAGATACAGCAGTTCTTCTGTGGTCTTCATTATTCATTGTCCAAGTTTCGCATACATATGAGGTGATTGAAAATGTCATGGTTTGGATCAGGAGGACCTTAGTTCTCCGAGTAACATCCTTGCTTTTCAATGCTTCAAAGAGGCAGTGTGTAGCATATTTGCCCAATGCAATACATCGTTCGGTTTCTTGATTGCTGTTTCATACGCATTGATTGTAGATGCAAGCAAAATCCAGTCTTTGACAACTTTAATCTCTCCTCCATTTATCATGATATTGTCTATTGGTCCAGTTGTGAGAATTTTGGTCTTCTGTACATTGAGTTGTAATCCATATTGAAGGGTGTAGTTTTTTATCTTCATCAGTAAGTGCTTCAAGTCCTCCTTCTGTTCAGCATGCAAGCTTGTGTTATCGACACATTTCAGGTTGTTCACGAACCTTCCCCCACATAGTCCAGCGTCACCAGTTATGTGCTCAGTGTACAGACTGAATATGGACGGAGAAAGTGCACCCTTGACACGTATCCTTTCTGATTTTACATCACACGGTGTTCCCCCTGTTTTGTTGACAATGACTGCCTC
Source organism: Tenrec ecaudatus (assembly GCF_050624435.1). Classification (NCBI taxonomy): domain Eukaryota; kingdom Metazoa; phylum Chordata; class Mammalia; order Afrosoricida; family Tenrecidae; genus Tenrec; species Tenrec ecaudatus. The sequence goes on from NC_134535.1 coordinate 34,150,011, forward strand.
TTGGTCGGTCTAAGAACAGGTTCCAAATGAGCACCAAGCAATGCACTGGAATTCCTGTTCTTGTCAATGTTCTCCACAGTCTGCTATGAAACACAGAACTGAATGCTGCTGCGTAGTCAGTAAAACACAAATGAACATCTTTGTGGTGTTATCTGCCTTCAGCCAAGATCTATCTGATGTCAGGAATAATATCCAGTTTGAATTTTTGGCAGTTCCCTGTGAGTGTGTTGCTACAGCCATTGTTGAATGGTCTTCAGCAAAATGTTACTTACATGTGATATTAAAGATATTGTTTGATAATTTCTGCATTCTGTTAAGTCACTTTTATTTCTTTTTTAAATTAAAAGATAATTTTATTGGGGCTTTTACAGCTTGCATGATAATCCATATATCAATTATATCAGACATACTTGCACGCAGGTTCCCATCACTCTTTTCTAGACATTTACTTTCTATTTAGACCTTGATATCAGCTCCTCTATTTTTCCTCCCTTTCCCACCCTCATGACCCCCTGATAGTTTATAAATTATTATTGTTTGCATACTTCACACTGTCTGCTGTCTCCCTTCCCCCATGGTTTCCGTTGTTCCGATGTGTGGTTATGTGTCGATCATTATGATTGGTTCCCCATTCCTCCCCTCCTCTTCCTCCCTTCCCCCTACCCTTCTGGTATAGCTAGTCCCATTCCTGTTGGATGCTGTGTGTCATGATCTCTTATCTCTTATCTATACCTGTGTACATGCTCTGGTCTAGTCTGAATTGAGAAGCAGCGCTGGAGTCATGATAGTGGGGCGTGAGGAAGCCTCAAGAAACCAGAGGAATATTGTGTGTTTCATTGGTGCTTTACTGCGCCCTGGTTGACACATCCCTTCCCTGTGACCCCTCTGTGGGGAGGGTGTTCCAATGTCTACAGATGGGCTTTGGGTCTCTGCTCCAACCCTCCCTTGTTCTCAATGATATGTTTTTGTTTCTTTGTTCGTTTGTTATGGGTCTTTTGATGACTGTTACCCAGTCTTGGTCATACCTCATTATCGCACTGGCTGGTGTGCTTCTTCCATGTGGGCTTGTAGCTTCTCTGCTGGATGGCTGCTTGTTTAGCTTCAAGTCTTTAAGACCTCAGATGCTGTATCTTTTCATAGCTGGGCCCCATCCGCTTTCTTCACCACATTTGCTTATGCAGTTAAGTCACTTTTCTTTGGAATTGGTCTCTTTCATTTGGTCAGCTAGGTAGTTGTCTTCCAAATTTTTTTTGCATGGATGAGTAAGTGCTTCCAATGCTTCTTCAGCTTGTGGAAACATTTAAATTGGTAGTCTGTCAATTCCTGGAGCGTTGGGTTTTGCTAATGGTTTCAGAGCAGCTCAAACTTCTTCCTTCAGTATCATCAGTTCTTGATCTATGGTTCCTCTTGAATGGTTGGATATTGAGCAGTTCTTTTTGATATACTTGTACTTTGAGCATTTATTCTATTGTCTTTTGATACTTCCTGCAGCATTAATATTTTGTCTGTAGAATCCTTCAATATTGCAACTCAAGGCTTACATCTTGTCTTTAGTTCTTTCAGGTTGAGCTGAGCGTGTTTGCCTTTTGGTTTTCTAATCCCGGGTCTCTGCATGTTTCACTAGAGTACATTTGTTTGGCTTTTTCAACTAAATTTTGATGGTGTCTATTCAGCTCTTTTATGTCATTATTTCTTCCATGTTCTTTAGCTACTGTAAGTTCAAGAGCAAGTGTCAGAGTCAGGGTCACCTTAGTCCCCAGATACCAAAAGCAAGCAAACAAAAAACTCACTGCACGCAAGTCAATTCTGACTCATAGAAACCCTATAGAACTCCCCCTCTGGGTTGCTGAGACTATAAATCTTCACAGCAGTAGAAAGCCTCCTCTTTTTCCTGCAGAGTGGCTGGAGATTTTGAACTGATAGTGTTGTCATTAGCAGTCCAACGACAGTCCAGGTGTCTCACTATGCCACTAGGGGTCCCATATATTAGATAGGATTATTGAAACAGTGGTACGTTTCTTGGCTATTGTGACTATGTAACAGGATATTCTGTTTCTTAAGAGATGCAGGCTAAAGTATTCAGGGGTAGAGTATCTTGTTTCTACAACTTTTAAATAGTTACATAAAAAGTAAATGGATGCATATATCCATTCTATAAATATAGGATGTAGAGCTACAAAGTTAAAGCAAACATGGAATATATTAACGATTGATTAGTGTATATATGAAAAGTTTATGGATGATGATTATTTTTTAACTTTTCCATAGGTTTGAAAATTTCCAAAATAAAAAGTTGTAGGAAAAAAGGTTTGGGATGAAAACAAGCTAGTGATCAGCATGTCTTCTTCCTGTGACTATTGTGTTAAGAGAGGGTACCTGCAGGAAACCTGAAAAAGGCGCTGGAGTGCTGCTCTCCTCCCAGAGACAAAGGGCTCCTCCCTCCCCGATGGAAATGGTAGTGAGGGAGTGCAGCACTGGGCTAATTCTAATGTGCGGCATCGTCAGTTCTTGATAATCCTTTAGCTGAAAGTCTCACCTGGGGATTGGTGTGGAAAGTGGACTTGCTCCAAAAGGAAATGAATAAAGCAAACACATTTGAGAGAGAAACCATTAAAAGCACCCTAAGGGGATAACAGACTCTGTCCGGGTTATTAACTTGAAAGGCTGCAGGTTCAGACCCACCTACAAAGTGCCTTGGAAGAAAGCCCTGGTGATCTGCCTCTGAGCAGTCACAGCCATGGAGGCCCCACGAAGCAGAGAAAGCGCAGCTCTGACACACGTGGAGTCCTCATCAGCTGGAATGGACGAAACGGCCACTGTTTTTAAGCAAATCAAAGTCCTTTCCATTGCCAACAGTCCTTCAGCATTCCTGTAAACTCAGCGGGGTCTGGTTTGTCTGCCTATTAGATGAAGAATCAAATTCTAGGGTCAAGAGTCCTAACAATGTCACCTGGAATTTCTGGGATGGGGATACAGTATATTCTTAGGCTCCATTTATACTAATTGTATATTTTAGGCAGAAGGGCTTTCTTTTCAAGTATACATTTGTTACAGATGGGAGGGTCCTGTGGTTATTCCATGTGGAACTTAATTATGCAGCAGTTTGAGTTCTTAATGACTTGACTCCTTCAGATCCACTGGTGTCAAATTTAAAACCAGCCACACAAAATGTTGGGGGCAAAAAGTATTCCAGTAAACAAACTTATTAATAGAAATGAAATTTCACAGGGAACACAGATACACACAAGTCAGTGAGATATTAAATTCCTGTGATAACTTAACATGGATTAAGCAAAACTTTTTATAGTGCAAGTAACTAGTATCAAATTTTGAAGCACAGCAACATCTAATAATATAATTATTTATTAACCATTTCTAATAACTTGCAGATAATGCTTGTTATGGATTGAATTGCGTTCCCCCAGAATCAACTGTTGAATCTCCTACCACACTACCACATCTGTGATCCCATTCTGAGAACAGGATTTTTTAGGGGTGATTATGTTAATGACACAATGAATAAAGCACTTGGCTGCTGACCAAAAGGTTAACAATTCAAACTCATCAGCAGCTCTTTAAGAGACTCCTGTAGCGGCTTACTTCTGTGAAGATTTACAGCCCTGGTTGTTTTTGTTTTGCTTTTTGGTCGTCATGGCTACTTGTTTTACAGTACTATCAAAAACACTGCCATTGAGTTGACTTCAACTAGTAGTGAGTCTACATAGAATCTCTGAGGCTGTAAATCTTGATGGGAGCAGACAACCTCATCTTTCTCCCACAGCATGGCTGATGGGTTTGAACCATGGACTTTGAGGCTAGAATTCCAGTGCTTGCCCAACAGCACCAGCAGTGCTCCTTTCCATGACTGCCCAAACCAAACTCACTGTCATCAAATTGATTCTGACTCATAGTGACCCAATAGGACAGAATAGCACTGCCCCTTTGGGATTCTTAGTCTAGTTCTGTATGGGAGTAGAAAGTCTCATCTTTTTCCCACAAAGCGGCTAGTGGTTTTGAACTGTGGACTTTGCAGTTAGCAGCCCAAGGTGTAACCACTACTCTACCAGGACTCCCATTACTACAGTTATATTTATATCACAAATAATATAGACAGGAATGAGGATGACAGCTGAAGTGCTCCTCATTTTTCTTGCAATCCTCCTCCCTATGGCTTGGATACTGCTTTATTTGTGTGTGTGTGTGTGTGTGTGTGTTGTTGTTGTTGTTGTTGTTTCTCTCTATGTGTAAGAATTCATTCATCCAGCACATACGAGAGGGCTTCAAAATGCTCATAGAAACATTTCATCCTTTCCCTTTTCATTGCAATTGGCCCCACACTTTCTAAAGCCCTGTCAGACACATTCTGACAGCTCCATCACACCTCCCACTTTTGGTGTGCATATAATCTAGAGGCAGACAAATTGGTGTATGAGAAGTACTATCACGGCCAGGCAACCAAAGCAATGGAGACTGGGAAGTTCTTGCAAGCCTGCTGACCATTTCCACTCAGAACCAGTGAACAGCCCAGGACAACAGAGAGAGAGAGTCTCCAGAGGGACCCAGAATGGGAGTTGACTTCATTCTGTTTGCCCCACTGTCTATAGAACCTGCTTCAGAATCCCGGGGCCCCTGTGGCAGCCCTCTTGGGGGCTGTGTCGGGTTGCCCCCCCCCTCCATTGAGTTCCTGATCCATTGGCCCCTGTGTCATGCTCACACTCTTGAAGCTTCTGTTCTTTCTCAAGCCCTGCCCTCCCTCATCTCTTTCCTGTGAGGCACGCAGCCAGAATCATTGCCCCAGTTTCACAGACAAAGCGACCGAGTCATTTTTGATTGTTACTGAACCAAAGTTACCCCATGAGTCATTCTAAAGTTCAAGAACCGGATCTTAATTCCTGTTCCTGGCGTCATTCACAAAGCTGAATTTCACCAAAGACTCAAGAGGATGCAAGCCACTGAATGGCTCTGACAGGGACCGTGTGGGTGAGCTGCCTGGGCCTGAAACTTGAGGGCCTGAGAAAGCAAATGGAAAGTATGTCTGTGTCACATCTGTATCATCACACCCGAAGGATTCGTGACCCTACTGCAAACATTCCTTGCACATTTCTTGGTTTATACCTTGCTTGGAACTAGGTTTTTAAGTTGAAAAGAAAAAAAAAAAACTAATTTGCAATTAAAGCCATCCCTTTCCTTTATCTTACGATAGAGTCATTTATATGAATTTGGATCTGAGAAGTCACTAAATTTATTTCCTTCTGCTCACAAGCGAATCTTTAAAAGTATCTGGCAGAGAAAACCTGAACTTGCTCATGTAGTAAAATTAGTAACACAAACTATTCAAAACACAAGCTGTTCATATTTAGTAGGATCCTTTTTTTATGCAGCATTTTCTGCATAACTTTGAGTTTCCTACTTTTTTTTTCTCTCCTTGTGTTTTCCTCTGTATCACAGTTCATTCTATTTAAGCATCTCTCGCCCACCCTCTCAGTTAGAAGGTGAGAGACACAAGGTGTATTTGTAGCAGTGACCCACGATTCACAAGCAACTACCATCTCCATTTAAAGACAAGTTGTTTTTATAGATTTCAGTTAGATCTTTCATTCTTTTTTTGTAGCTAACCTAGAAGATAGTTGGTCCAAACCCATTCAATGGGAGACAGACCTGGCAATCCACTTCTGGGAAGATTACTGCTGTTGAGTTGATCCCAATTCATAAACATAGGGCAGAGGAGAAATGTCTCATGGAGCTTACAAGCCTATAAATCTTTATGGCAACAGACAGCTTCCTCTCTTGAGAAGTAGCTGGTGGGTTTGAAGCACTGATCTTGTGATTAGTAGTCCAACACTTGGCTCTCTATTCTTCCAGGGCTCTTTCTGTAAAGACTACAGCTCAGAAAACCCCAACGGGCAATCCTACTTTCACATGGGATTACTTGCTAAGCGACAGAATCAGACTGATGGCACCCAACAACATTTCTGGAAACTCCTAGAGAAAAAAATGGCACTCAGGGAACTCCAATGAAGAATCAAATATGGTTTCACAACACAGTGAAGACCAGGCCAGGTCCAGAAGGAAGACGCTGCCTCCCGTTTCCTGTGATGGCAAGATTTCAATCAGCCATTTCCTGGAAGGAACTGGGAAGACTTTAAAGTTGTCTATCAGGAAGACTCATCTGGTTGAAGAACTTTGGGGTTAGTTAGATTATTAGTCAGTAATTACAATGAATGCTTTAAATTCATAATATAATAAGAATGACAGTAGCAATAGCTGACACAGTACTTCAGGGTATTTGATGCACACCAAACACAGTTTGAAGGGCTTTACAGAACTAACCAGGCTAGAACTCAAAATACAACATGAAATGAAAAAGCAAATAATAAAATGACACAACAACATGATACTTAAATGACATGATAGACTGAATTGTGTCCTCCAAGCAGACCCCAGGGTTCGTAAAACAGTATTGCTACTAAGGTTCCAGTTCACATATGATTGGCTTTACTCCAAACAAAACATGTTTAAACTTGTCTCAGTGACCAGTGGATGGTTTGCTTGGTTTTATTGAAGTGCTAACACTTGGTGAGTGTCAATATAAACACTCTTTAAAGATGTTACCAGCTAACCAGAGATCCAACTGCAAAAAGGTCCTAATCTCATCTGAGTAATTTCCTTGGGAAAAGAGGGCACAGAGGTAGAGAGTGGAGCCATGCTGCCGCACGTCCAGGCTGGAAGGATTGCCAGGAGCCATCAGAAGCCAGGAAAGCGAGAGAAGAGATTCTCCCTGAGACTTCCTCAGGGAATAAAGCACGCCAAAACCTTGACTTTGGTCTTCTAGTTAGAGAAGTGAGAGTGAGAACCAATCCTCTTCGGGCACTTTGTTACGCTGGCCCTAGGAAAGGAATGCATGTAGCTTATTGATACAGCTGGAGTCTCTGAGTGGCGCAAACTCCTAAGGGGCTGTGCTTGTTTATGAGCCCATGGGTGGAGGCCCGTGTCCACACAAGCGCCTCAAAAGAACATGCTGGTGATCTGTGGCTGACAAGGCAGTCATCGGAAACCTGTGGAGCACACTGCTAGCCTCACACACATCGGGCCACCATGAGTTGGCGTTGACTTGATGACAACTGGTTAGTTCTTGATACGTATATGTAATAAAAGTGTGAAAACATCAATTAAAAAGTATACATAAAAGTCATGATAATGATGTTCTAGAGAGGCACTTGGCCACATGCCTATCTATCTAGCTGATGGACTGGGAGAGGGCCGTATACATACTCATTTCAAAGAAAGTTTATCCAATAGAATGTGGAAATTCTAGTGTGACATGATTAATAGTCAAGTAAAAATTTCCTGACGATAACTGAAACACACTTGCAGTACTATATCAACAAGGAACTTCCAGAAATTCAAGCTGGATTCAGAAGAGGACTTGGAACAAGGGATCTTCTTGCTGATGTCAGATGGATGTTGATTGAAAGCACAGAAAACCCAAAGGTAGCTTACTTGTATTTCATTGACTATGCAAAGGAATTTGGCTAGGGAGACCATAAAAAATGATGGCTGGCATTGTGAAGGATGGGCATTCCAGAATGCCCAATGTTGCTCATGTAGAACCTATGCATTAACCAAGAGGCAATTGCTTGATCAGAACAAGGATATTCTTGGGTGGTTTAAAATCTGGAACAGTGTGTCCAGGTTTGTGTCATTTGATGACACTTATTCCTTATGTTTAACAAATAATCAGCTGGACTACATGAAGACAAACTCAGCATCAGGACTGGAGGAAGGCTCATCAGCGACCTACAATATGTGTAAGACACCAGCTTGCATCTGGAAGTGAGGAAGACTCGAAATGCTTCCGGATGAAGATCAAGGATCACAGCTCTCAGCATGGCTTCCAGCCCAACACAAAGGGAAACAGAAGCCCTCAGAATTAGACCAATAAGCAACACCATGATCAACAGAGAAGAGACTGAACTTGTCAAGAATTTCATTTTACTTGAATTCAAAATAGACGCCAATGGATAGATTAGTGAAGAACTCAAATTATGCATTCTGCCGGGCAAATATGTGGCACAAGATTTCTTTAATGCGTTAAGGATCAAAGATGTCACAGTAAAGACTTAAGTACACTTGACCACACCCAGGCTTTCTTCAGTAGTCTTACGTGCAGGCGAAAACTGGACGATGACTAAGGAAAATGGAATTGATGCCTTTGAATTCTAATGCTGATGAAGGCTATGGAATTTACTGGGAACTACCAGGCACCATGTTTCGTAAAACAAGGGGCCAATGGGAAAGAGGAAGCCCGTCAATGAGGAGGAGAGATCCAGTAGCTTCAGCAGTGGTCTCACATTGGGGAGGGTGGTGCAGGGTGAGGCGGCAGCATCTCATTCTGCTGTACATCGTCTCTGATTTGCACCTGACTTGATGGCCTCTGCACGTTGGGCTGCTAACCACAAGGTCAGCAGTTTGGAACCACCATCTGCATTGTGGGGGTCTACTTCCCTAAAGCGTTGCAGTTTTGGAAACCCACCAGACAGTACTACCTTTTCCTACAGGATTACTGTGAGGGGAAATCAACTTCATGACAGTGAGAATAACAATAACTGAGTGGCACTAAGGAGGATTTGTAACCGTTTTTCAAAGACTCCCTAAATTTTATCAGCTATTAGTATGCGATTGTGAAAACATTGCAGTGTAGTGAATTACTTTAATTTGGCCCTTCTAACTATGGCCTTTAGGACACCAAATGACTGAGTGAGGTTATGGAAGTAAGTTGCTGGTGGCCCAGCAAAGAGACTGGGCAGCGTACTAATCATGCAAACAAAGTTCATAAAATTCTTTTGGATGTAAGACAATTTATATAAATAACATGAATAGGACCTTCATGAGGGGATCATTCAGTGTTGTCATATCACTAGGCTTAAAGGAAGGAAATTCCAGAAGTGGAAAATGGGGATGCTGTTATGATCAAGAAAAAGAAACAGTAGCAGAGAGTGTCCTTTGGACCCTGGGTATCTGTGCTGAAAACCTCGTAGGCCCAGGAGCCAGAGAAAGACCGGTGTAACACAGAAACCGGGTAGGTGACCTCACAGCAGTGAAACGTGGTAGCCATTCAAGCAGAGACCAGTGGCAGCAAGACAGTGGGAGCAGAACCTGGAGACCATCAGGAACCTGGAGCTGCTCCTAGCCCACAGAGTGAGGCCGCTACAGTGGCTTCCTCACCTTGGAGAGATGAGTGCTTTGGTGCCTGAGACTTACTGGTAGATTGGGGAACCTCTTGGTAATTATTGGTAGAACCAAAGAGCTTTGTAATGTGTGTGATTAGGGTTTGGGTCAGGTTGGGGGGCCAAGGGGTGAGGGCTCTTTTCCTGTGGGCATGGCTGAAAAGAAGCTGTCCTGATGACAGCATTATACCTTAACTTGTACTTGTACTTCCCTAAAAAACCCATAGCTCTGAATATGTCTGAATTCTGTGTGACCCTTACAGCAAACTTTCAACCCCAGTGGAGAGGTAGAGAGAGATATAGGAGGTTCGGTTGCCATCAGAAATGGTAAAAAGGTGATTCTAGGGATATCTGTTAAAGTACCGATTCAGTATATCTCAGATGGAAATACAAATTCCCAGCAAAGGTAGAACAGGAATTATCAGTTAGAAGGCCTGATTATTTATAGAAGTAATACAAATAAACACATATAGCATTTACAAGATTAGTTGGCAAGGGAAGACCATGTGAAAAGTGTGAGTTGGGCGGCAAAGTTGTTTGCTTTTCTGGCAAATAGGATAGGACCACCACCTTCCACGGTTCAAGGCCATGGGGAACGCGGATGGCTTAACCCTGGGAGCTGATGAAGCAGTAGCTGGTCTGACTCTCCGTCTGAGATAAAGTGGACACTTTCCTTCCTGTTCCCTGGCAAAGTGACTGAGATGCAGCAGTCTGCAAACTATCTGTTATTCCCTGTTCTCAACTTTATCCTCCCCTCCTGCCTGTGAATGCTTGGTTAACGTATTAATGTTTCTTTGTATACCTTCAAATAAGTGTCAACTATCCCTTTGTATGGAAACCTGTCATGAGACTCCCTGTCATGACAGAGAGTGTACAGAAACCTGCCTCGAATAAAGTTCCGGCTCTGGAATGTCTACTCTGTAGGCTCCCCACGTCCTAACTGCATCTTAAAAAAAATCCTTTTATTGGGGGCTCATACAACTCTTATCACAATCCATACATACATCAATTTTATAAAGCATATTTGTACATTCGTTGCCCTCATCATTCTCAAAACATTTGCTCTCCACTTAAGCCCCTGGCATTAGCTCCTCATTTCCCACCCCCTCTGTCTCTGCTCCCCACTCCCTCATGAAACCTTGATAACTTATAAATTATTATTACTTTGTCATGTCTTCCACTGTCAGGTGACCATAACTGCATTTATCCTTTTTCTCTACAAGTTTTCTCATTGCACATCATGCGCTCTCAAGCCTGTTCATCTTGTAAGAGAGCTGGAATCATTAATCTTACAGCAAGTGGTCAGAATCAAAGAAGAACTGTCACAAGGGAAGAGGGTAACAGGAACTCTACAGTAGCTGTGGGGAAGTTAAAGCAGAAGCACACTAAGCCAGACACAGGTAAATGCAGAGGAGGGAACTCAGAGACTCATGTCCGGAGAGTTCCTAGACTCATGATCCCAAGGAAGAATGCCAATTGGGGAACGAAAATAGAGAATGCAGGTTGATCACACAATATGAGTAAGGCTAGGCCAGAGGAAGGCAGGAGACTCTGCCTCAAGTTTCCTGTGATTATTAAGATATCAATCAAGCCTTTCCTGAGAGGAACAAGGGCGACTTTGAAGTTCTCAGAGTAGCCGGAAGACCCATTTGGTTATAGAAAGACAGATGATAAATTATTTAGTTATGAATGAAAGAGGAAGCAGCTAATTGAGCTGTTCTTAGTTCTGATAAGCAGCCTCTTGGGTTAGGCCACAACCTCTCTGCAAATTTCATGACATCCAGGAAATAAATGATTCTCTGCCGACAGCATGCACCTTACATTTCAGGTTAAGATAACTGGGAGAACACAAAATATGCAGTTTTGCTTTTAAAGAAGCGGTTGTCCCTTTCCATCCTGAGATTAGGGGGGGGGGAGATAAAGTAGGAAAACATTACACCCACACAAAACATAAACACACACACACACACATACATCCACACATGGTTACTCAGTGACTTCTTCCTGGAACCAGACTTCAGATGTACAGCATGTTACCTCCCACCTCTGCATCCTCTTGCTACCCTAGTGAGTGTGGCCACAGAGGATCTGTATGCTTGGCTCCAGCATCTTGCCAGTCCACACTATATTCCACTCACACAGACTCTTCATCTGTCCTTTTTTGCCAACCATTGCACATACTGTTCTCTCTGAGCCTGCTTTGACTGGAAAAGTCCAGTCATCCTTCAGGAGCCAGGTCAAAGGTTACTTCCTCTGAAAGAGGAAAACACAGTCATTCAAACACAAGCAAAGTTTTTCATCCTACAAATATTTATTGAGTGCTGTCAATGCCCTTCAGTCATAGACTGCCTTAACACACCTATAGGCTTTTTTTAAAAGTTGGGTTTATTAATCATTGATGGAGGGAGACGATGCACTGTGGGAAACCACAGACGTTCTCAGTAAAAGGGTGTCCAAAAGAGCCTATAATAGGAATGGGGCTTTGGTTGAGTGATCTTGGAAAGGGTATAAGAAATCAAGACTTTGCACTAGATTAGATGCTGTTAGAAAGCTGCAGCATGTCTCCAGGTGGCCCAGTGACCTTGTTTTTGCTTATGCATAGGCAGAATTATGTAGTGGCCTTAGTCCATTTTATCAAAGTCTCATAGGAAGCTTGTTGGAGGATGGTATTCTATGAGAGTGTCGGTGTCCAACAAGGAACAAAAGGGCCTGCCTCTGAGCGTCGGATTACCTTGAAATAATATTAGATCTAGTTGCAACTGTGGAGCCCTGGTAGTGTAATAGCTAAGCACTCAGACATTAACCAAAAGGTCAGTGGCGTAACCTACCAGCTGCCCCACAGGAGAACAGATCTGGAAATTCTACAGAATGGTTCTACTCCACTCTGTAGAGTCATTGTGAGTTGGAATCAACCTGACAGCACACAGAAACAGCAGTGAGCGAAGCCCCGTCAGTGGTGCAGATGCTTAATGCACTCAGCTGCTATCCAAAAGGTTGGAAGTTCCATGTCATTCACACATTGAAAGCCCTAAGGAGCAGGGCTCTTCTATGGCGCACATGGGCTCTCCATGTGTCAGAATATGCTCAATATAATTGGTTAGCTGTCATATTTTTCAGTGAAGAAAACATACAATTTTTACAGACCTAGAAGAGGCATACTGTTTTTTGCCAAAAACTGGTGCAATGAGATGGCTGTATGGGCAGGTGCATTGTTGTGGTAGGAATACCAGTCCCCTGTCTGCCACAAATCAGGCCTTTTTTGGTCACACACTGTTACTCAGTCAATCTTTTCAGACCCTCCAAATAGAAAGCTTGATTAACAGTCTGACCTTGTGGAATGAACTCCAAATGCACTCACAATTTCCCTCACATAAAAAAACAAAAACAAATGAGCATTGTCTTGATCTTTAATTTCACTTGACAAGCTTTTTTTGGGGGTGAGGTGATGTGACATCTTCCACTGGCTTGATTTATTTTTGCTTTCAGGGTTGTCAGACTACATAATGTCTCCTCACCAGTAATGACCTTGGAGAAAAAGTTTGGGTCACCTTGGAGGTGTTCTTTCAAAGTACAGCATGTTTCCATTTTGCTGGTCAGTCAGAACCTGAGGCACAAATTTCGCAGTGAGCTTCTCATTCCCAAAACTTCTTTTAAATTTCGTCGGACAGAGCTCCAAGATAGCCCAGTTAACTTCCCCATCTCTTCATGGCTTCGTCATCACTCTTCCAGCACAAGTGCATGAATTTGGTCAACATTTTCATCTGCTCACAAAGTTGACACATCCCAAATGAGGTTTATCATCAATTGACATTTCACCTTTTTTGAAATGAGAAAAACACTTGTACACTTGACTTTTTCCCAGAGCACTGTCTTTGCAAGCTGGGTTCAACATCATGACAGTTTCTGTGACATTTTTCTTGAGCAGGAAACAAAATTTCACAACCTCTTGCTGTTCTCTTAAATCGACCATCACAAAAAACAAGGTTTGAGCAAAACTACTTTCACGAAAAAACTCACTCTTCCCCGAGAGAACCTTTCCAGGAGATGCCGCTGGGTGCACTACCTCTGAGTGTCACTGATGTGTGCTACGAAAGCTCCACCCAGCAGAGGTTTTTCCAGTTTTTGTTTGTACCCACTCTTAGTTTTGTCAGAGAGCTTTCGAAGAAAGATCAATGAAAATAGTGGCGTCTCACTAGGCTGGAAGGTGACAGGTATTGACTTGGATAAAAGGAAGGGATGGAGGTCCATGAGAAGAGCAATCAGGTGTGGGCGATGGGATACAATACGGGGGTTGGAGTGTATAAGTGATTTGAACTTTTGCAGGCAGAGTTGATGGTCTGAAATGTCACACACACACACACACACACACACACTCACTGCCGTAGGCCACAATAAAAAAATTCATTTAATTAAACTAACCAATCAGCAAGAGAGATAATCTCAGAAGGTTATGGTGACTGTTTTGGGGGGATTCCAAAGTAATCTTGACAGATTTTTACACACACACACACACACACACACCACATAGGGAGCTTACTCTGAAGATGTTTTAAGAACATTGAAAAATGCATTTGTGAGATAGAAGTCGGGAGAACTGCACCGAGGGACAGTTTTTCATGACAACAGCATACCTACTCATTCTTTCAGGGTTACGAGGGCTGTCCTAGGGGAATTTCATTGGGAAACCATACCCCATCTACCCTACAACCTCAATCTTAACTCTTCAGACTTCTTTTTGTTCTTAAAATTCAGAGAATATTTGACTGGATTGATTGGGGGTGGGGGTTGGGGAGATGAGTGGGCACTGCAAAAGCAAATACCTACATTTTATCCTGAATTATGGGCCATAGTACAAAAGTTTGAATTGCCAGTGGGGTGCTGAGTAACTTTTTACTCTATTGCAGGTTGTTGGCCAAATGAATTTGGGAACCTATGTCCTGTTCAAAAACTCTACCATTGAGTCAATACTGACTCATCACAGCCTGATAGGGCAGGGTAGCATTGCCCTTGTGCGTTTCCAAGACTAACTATTTACATGAGTAGAAAACCCCAGCTGGAGGATGCCAAAGCTGTTTTGGTGAAGGTTAAACTGAGGAGCACAGAATTCTAGGTGAAACGAGTTAGAGAAATGGAAACACCACCTTGGGAATATATAGATCGAGACAGAGGATATGTCAAGAAACAATTTTTTTATCATTTTTATATTTTTATATAATAAAAGGGTTGCTATGATTTTTGTTAGCAATACTTTCTACTTAGCCTGTATATAATGTACCTTGCTAAAAGGTACATTAATGTACCTTACTAAAAACACTAAATAAGCACTTCTAGCTACATTAAAACACCTTTAACATAATTTATACAGCCATAAAATAAAAGTTTGACGTGTGTCACAAAGTAGCACTCATGCGTTATTATGAACCTCAACTTTTTAATAGCATCAGCTTTGGGGTGGGTGAACTCATAGCCAGGGTGGTAGTGAGCCAGGCTGTTAGTAACACGAGGACCCACGGAGCAGTCATTAGAGGCAGATTCCTCCTGGCTTTGGGCAGGGCAGTTTCTCTGGGTCAAGTACAGTGTCCAGGGAGGAGCCCAGCTGTGAGCCGTCAGCTGGAGCACTCCCAGCCAGCAGGAATGTGCCTCAGCCCTGAAGGGGAGACCTAGTTTGTGCACCCATTACAAATATGAATAAACCATCTCTTGTCCTACTGATAACATCACCCAGAGAATGAGATTTGGGGGCTGAATTCTACTCAGCTTTGTCTTCTTTTTAGCAAACTGAAGTGTCTTGGGAGGCAGTCACTGTGATTTATATGAGTTGCCCAAGGCTGAGCCAGTTGGGATGGGGTCAGTAATGATTAAGCAGTAGGATTCTCACTGCCCCTGCAGGAAGCCGGGGTTTGATGATCAGCCAATGTACCATATGAGCAGCTGTTACCTGTGTGTCATTGGCACATGTGCGTTGCCATGGTGCTGAAGAGATTTCCACAGAGCTTCCCGACTAAGGTGGGTGAGGAAGAAAGACTTGAACATGGACTTGCGAAAACACAGTCAATGGACGCCCTGTGGAGCACATTAGTCCGATGTGTAACTTATTACGGGGATGACCCAGGACCCGGCAGCATCTCATTCTGTTGTGCAGAGAGTTGCTAACAAAAACCAGTCAGTTGGGAGTGCCATTTTCTGAGCACTCTGATTAAGCCAGGGGATTCGGGAATTGTGCTTGATGGCTGGGGAAAGAGAAAAGCTTGCTCTCTTCTCCCGGACATCAGCAAGCATGTCTAGAGTCCTAGCTATAGGAAGCATCCTCAGAGTAACACCAACATATCCAAAAAGACAGAACTTAGAGAAACGGAGACGTCATTAGAGTGTTGATGTCACATGTCAATGAATATGCATCCCTCATCCCCGATCTGTGTTCCATGAGTTGTTGGTTTTAGTTTGAAATAGGATATGGGAGGGGTATTTACACCCTAGAAATAGGCAAACATTAGAAATCAAGGCGTGGTTTTCTCCAGCGAGCAGGCAGCTGTTATACAGTTTTATCATGCCCTGGTGGAGTCCCAGTCCAACTATACCTGAAACCTACCCAACCTCTGAATCTTTCAGCTACACAAGTCAATATATTCTCTTTATCGAAATAGTTCAACTTCTGATTACAGTTTATTATAATTTATCTCTTTGCATTTCCATTTTCTTTAACAGGCAAAGAACACCTTTATCTATCTTTGAATTCCCAATGTCCAACACATTGTCAGAATAAACTTAGCAACAATTGAAAACAATAAGCTAACCATCATTAGTACACCACCTATATTGAGCAAATGAAACAGAGTGATTCTTGAACAGAAAAGTATTGAGAAAATCCAGATAGGTTGTTCAAGATGGGTTACAGTTTAGTTGTTTAAGCTAGTTCGATTCTTTTAGCCTAAGCAAACGACATCCCCAAGTTATGGAAACTGAGATATTACAGATATGGGAGAGAAGAAGAAAGACGAGATGGACAAATGGTTGTCTGACATTTTATTTTTCAACTGTCTAATATTTTTAAAGGAAGGAGACTAAATTATGCAGGGAATAGAAATCATTTCCTGATCATTTCACGGCAGGTTCTAGAAGAGATTCTGGAAAGGTTTGTGAGTGACAGAAAGGACATAGAGTTTGCAGGGACACACTGATTAGTAATAAACTAAATGTATAAATAGATTTGCATGAGCTTGCATGTTGGCACACTGCAAAGAAATTAAATTTCATGTGGATGAATGAAAGGTATTTGCACAGTTTCAGGATGTGACACGATTTTAGCAGCAATTTATATGACAGAGTGAGAAATTGTGACAATGAATCCGATATGAGTCATGATGCAATGTGGCCATCACAGAAGCTACTGTAATCTTGGGCTGCATTAAATTAGACTTATTTGATTGACAAAGCAAGTCTCACTTGGTGACCCAAGCGAAAAGTCGAGTGTTGTAAACTCAGTTTTCCTTCCTCCTTCACGCCCAGCAGAGTCCTGTTGGGTAACCCAGGTGAGTCAGTTAAGGTTTATACTTGCTTACAAGTCAAGTTTGCGGCTGTCAGGAGAGACGTGTTCGCGCAGGCTCAGGTGCCCCGTGCCTTTGCCGTATGCTACTAGCTGGCAGTAAAAACTATGTGGGGGAGAGAGACCTTGAAGTTGTCAAAGACTTCATCTTCCCTGGCTCAACATCCAATGCCCACTGAATCAGCAGTGAGGAAATCAAGCGACATGTTTTACTGAAAAATCTGCTGCGGAAAGACTTCTTTAAATTTTTCAAAAGCGAAGATGTCACTTTGAGGATATGATCCAGGCCATGGCATCTCAAACACCTCCGCTGGACAACAAATTAAAACAGCGTAAGGATGGAGGCATTGGAATTGTGGTTCAGGAGAAGAAGAATGTACGTTCTCTGGAGTGACAGAAGAGAGACAGACAGGCAGGATGCTCCTTAGAAATGAGCATGGAGACACTCTGGCTTGCTTCCTTTGGACACATCATCGGAAAGACCAATTGCTAGAAAAGGACATCATAGTAGGCAGGTAGAAGGTCAGGGAAAATGAGGGAAGCCCTCAATTAGGTGAGTTGACACAATAATACAAATAAATGGCCTTAAATATACCAATGATCATTCCATTCTTTCAATTCCATTTTCCATGATTTTTGAAGCTCCTCATCTGTATGCATACATATACACACACAGATGCATACATACATATACGAATGCACACTCATAGAATATGTGTTCCCCCACCACATACGTATGTATGCACGTGCAGACGACACACCCTGCTTGCTGAAAGTGAGAAGGATTTGAAGTGCTTTTTAACAAAATCAAGGATCGCAGCCTTCAGTGTGGATCAGAGCTCAATATAAAGAAGACCCAAATCCTCACAACTGGACCAAGTTGTCAAGGATTCCATCTTACATGGATCCACTAGCAATGCTCATGGAAGCAGCATGGAAGAGATCAAGTGACAAATTACATTAGGTAATTGTGTTAGGTCTATCAGACATAGAGCGGGGTGAAAGAATTAGCCTACTGTTAATCAAAATGCTAGAATTATAACTTAATTTAAGATTTACTTTGTTAAAAATCCAGCGTGACAGTCCACTCTCTTCCAGTAATTCCCGGGGATGTGTGAAGCTTCCTCAGTAGGGCTGTTCTAAGGCAGGAAGCCTGGGAGGCAAGGCCATTAAGGAAAACAGTGCAGCAGGATGCTTCAGGGATAGTGCCTGGTAACCCGCAAAGCCTGCTTTTGCTCACATTGGTTGGGGTGTCAATTGATCCGTGTGCTGATTGTAAAACCTGTTAGTTTGTTTTATTTTCACATAGCTTAAGGTCTATAACTTGCTTGATTATTTATTGGGTTTTTGCAGCGGTTTGGAGGCAGCTAACCCCACTGTTTCCTTCTGTTTCCTGCTTATAGAATATACTTAGGGTTTCTTGAATCTATCTGGTCTCTGTCTTTGACTGAAATAGGGACAGATAATCTGGGACCCTGACTCATGGCAACATGCCCAACAATATCCCACTCCCACTTCCCTTATTTCCCCACCCTTATTCAACCCACTTTCTTTTTTCTGTACCTCTGTTACTTTCTCCATCTTTTTCCTCTCTGTCTCTGTCTCTTCTGTCTTTCTATGTCTTGTTTTTCTTTTTCTCCCTAACTCTTTCCCTCTCTTAAATTTTTAGTGTGACTTTTACAAAGCAAGTTGGTTTCTCTTCAGCAATTCATACATGCTTTGTTTTGTGACATTGCTCACAATCCTACCATCTAGCAGTGTTCTTCCCACTTCTTCCCTGTGTTTGCCATATCAATTTGTTCTTCCCACCTCTTCTTATCCTTTCCTGCCTCAGTGCTTTATCCTGGAGCAAATGCTATTCCTTTTATCTCATGTAGGTGATCATTCTAAGGAGTATGCACTTCCCTGCTGTCACTGTTTACCTTAAAGGCCTGTCCTTTGCTTGACTGAAAGCTGAGACATTGGAGTGAGTTCAATTCTAGGCCTGAAGGGTGTCTACTATAAGACCAGGGAGTCTTTTTTTTCAGTTTTGTTTGCATTTCCCCCGCGCCCCCCCCCCCCCATTCTATCCAAGACCTCTGACTTTGATTCCTTTCTGAATGGCCATCCATGGGAGCCAGACATCATCTAGTTCTTTTTGGTCTCACAGTTCTGGAGATTGGGTTTGTCACACGGTCTTCTGGACTAGTTTCCTTTCATCTTGATTTTCTTCACCCTTCTTTGATCTGGATGGAGAGATACTAATAGATGAGGAGACCCGCACTTTAGATAGCTGCTCAAAACCGTTTAAGACCCAGGCAGGATTCATTGAAATAGGCCATTGTCATTGTCAACTGTGCTGTGCCAATTGAGCTAGGTGGTCCCCGAAGCTCTGGTCCCGAGCC
The DNA here is from genome assembly GCF_050624435.1 of Tenrec ecaudatus. Lineage (NCBI taxonomy): Eukaryota > Metazoa > Chordata > Mammalia > Afrosoricida > Tenrecidae > Tenrec > Tenrec ecaudatus. Next base: position 34,169,165 of record NC_134535.1, read on the forward strand.
CCCAGACCCAGAGACTTAATTCCTGCAAGGTGTTCGGTTATGGCTAAGACGTTCTCATAACTTTGCCTCCTTATGAGCTACTATATCGTTATAGCACATAGAGACACATATGTAGAAAACTCCTCTGCCACACCTATCTACCGTCATGGGTGTAGTCCCGTTCACCATTCCCTTCCTATTTAGCTTGGGGTTCTCCTCAGATGTAGCTAGCCACTTGTAGATGATTGCTATTACCATCATGGTAGGATTGGGTATCCAATAGTATTTACCTTTGTTGCCATTAACTCTGTGCACATGTGTGTCTTTCTTTGCTTTGTTCATGTGCTGACCTCCTGTTTCTTGCAGATTGCTCTATCATTTTCTCTGTCTCTCATTTTCTCCTTCTCGTCTCTCCCCCCCTCTCTCTTTACTCCATCTCTCTGGGAGGAGACAGTAGAAAGTTCTGAGTTTATTAATTGGGCACACGATGGACAGTCTCTTCCCTCCCTGCCTCTTCATTTTTGACACCAATACTTGTTGGCCCTGGGTCTTCTCTCATTCCCCTTTCTGTCATCACACAAGCACAAGATACTCTCCATATCTTTCTCTCGGGGACACACACTCACACCCCAGAAAGATTACAAAACCCTGGGGCATGTCCAAATGCCAGTATTCATTTTAGAAGCACACTTGTCTCTCTTGCTTGGAGTAGATGGAATTTTCCACTGGCTCTGAGTTGTGAAACCTCTTCCAGCTAGAGAGATGAGAGAGGGGTGAGAGCCTCCGGGGCGGGGGGGGGGGCGGTGGGGGGGACAGCCATATGTCAGAATGCTATCAACTTTCTAGGGTCAATTCACCAGCGCAGAACATTTGTTAAAGGCCTCGTGGTCACATTTGCCCCAAGCAGCTCATGTTGTGCTTTTCAAATACAACTCAGTAGGGGAAAAGAGCAATTAGAGTGGAGGAACCAGACGGCTAAGTAAGCATAGTACCTTCAGGCCATTGGAAATAGATCTGTGTCCTGGGCTTAACAGAAAAGCGGATGGCATTGAAACCAGTAGAGCCCTACAAATTGTAACTGACTCCATGTTTGGAATCCGCTTTCAATTGGGAATGGCAGTTTAAGGCTTTCCCTTTCTCCAGTGGTTACACTCATCTTCCTTGTATTTTATTTAGTCGTCCCATGAAATATTCTTTAACAGGTTTAAACCGATCCATACCATAATTTGAGCTGTGGCTCGAAATTTTCACTCCTGTGAGAGCTGTCTCAGAGTTCAAATTCATACCAAAGTGTAAATGGCTAACCCAAGATTCTTTCCTAATTTGCAAACAGTTTTATTCAGTAGGCTACGTGGGAGAGAAAGAGGCTGAAGCTCGAGAGGGAATGGGGGGGGGGGTGGAAGAAATAAATGGGAGGTTAGAGATGTGATAACATTAGCGTTCCGCATCAGTTTTAATTATTGAGGAATTCCTTCCATAGCTTTCTAACACCCAGTTTCAACTGGAGCGTACATTGGTTGGCTTTCTCTGCCTCTCACAAACTCTGTACTGGGTAAGATGGGAAGGTGGGAAAAGAGACGGGGAGTTACTAAAATGAATCTGAATGTTGCTTTGGGGATGATGTTTCATCACCTTCCAAGTAATTTCAGCAGATGTCATTTCAAACCAAAGTTAAACAACCCTTCCCTTCTCCTTCCCAGTAAACAGATCTTGAGCGAATTCCTTCTGACTGACCACTCCCATCAGCCACCATTTTGGTCGATTGAACTGAACTACTTGTTGATTGCCACCACATACAAGGTGGTGAAAAACACTAGCAACTGGTCACTATAGATTAGTAAGTAGGCACAAGTAAGCCTGTGCTTACTTTGTCTATTGGGTTAGCTACCTCTGTGACTATCAGCTGATTTGAGCTGTTCTGTGGGATCCAAGGTCAGAAGAGGAACTACCACCAACGGAGGAGGATCACTTCCAACACCGGGTGTGCCATCTATGTTAGTGGCATGGACTATATTCATAGAGCATTCCCTGAATGATTTTATGAGCTTGTCAACAACGTCGGTGTTAACGTTCTGATATCTGGGACAAGGTCTTAGAATGGGAGAATGGGGAGAAAAGCCACCCTAGGTCCCTCTCTCTTTTGGTTATAGAATGAGGACCCAGTCTCTGATTCTAGAAGGGTAAAGAAGAAAAATTGTGGTTCCCTGAAAAAAAAAGTCTTTATATTGTTTTATATGGGATATAACAGTACCTTTAGTTAACAGCTAAGAAATAACGAGATAAGCTATGAAAAGGAATTCATATAATACCAAGCAGTAATTTTTTGTTGTCACCAGGTATAATTGAAAAAAGCACACGTCCTCTTTTAAACACTTGTTTGATTTGATTCGGGTGGGATTTTACATTTCAGATAATCAGTTATGTATTCAACAGTTTAAACTACTAATAACCCCATTCCCCTGACCCCCCACCCCACCCAATAGCTTGCTCTACCTACAGCCTTTGATTTCTCTTATCCCTCTTTGGATGACTATGTCCCACTTCACCCAAGTTAATAATTGTCAGCCCTGTAGCCTATTACTTTATGTGCCCTAATTACCCTCCCCAACTTGGCAACCTCCAAAGTCTGCCCCTCTTGTTTTTATTGTAATAAAATGTTTTATTAAATAAGAAGACATGTTTTCTGTAGAAAGGTTAAGCAGTAGATATAAAAAAGAGAGTAGAAATGATCAATCGTGTCAACATGTGAAGATAATCACTGTTAATACTACAGAGACACATTAACCTTTCTCCCTTTTAACCCATTCATAACCTGGAGGCCATGTATATATATCACCCAACAATATTTTCAGCCTCTCAGGTTTTTTTGCAAGCTTCTATCTAATTAATAAACTGTTCTACTCCCTGAGCAGAAGGCTGTATAACTGAATGTCTGAAGAGAAGGGATTATCATGCCAGTCTCACTACCAGAGTCCAGTTATGTATCGCACTTACACTTGCCTCATGACCTCCTCACGGCTGCAATTAAGGAAACCAAGCATGCTCCCTTTGGTATGAACATCTTTATCTCTTTCTTTCTGCTCTTCTTTCATTGTAACAGTGGTCTTATATAATATTTCCCCTTTCACGATGGACTAATTTCCCTCAGCATAATGTTCTTCAGGTCCATCCCTGCTTCAAGGCCCTTTGAGGCTCCATCTTTATTTTTAGTGATGCATCGTTTTCCATCCATTCTTCTACATTTTTCTTGCTTTCTCTTATGGACTCATTTGGTTTACAAATCTTCCAGCCATCAGAAATGAATGATCCACTGTGTTCCTTCAGATTTTCCCTTTCCCCTCTCCATTCTTTTCCTCCCTGAATAACATTAATGCATATCTAGTGTGAACAAGGCAAAAGGAACTTTGGCGGCACAGTGGTTATGTGTTTGGCTGCTAACCGAAAGGTTAGCAGTTCCAATTCACCAGCTGCTCCTATAAAGACTATACAACCTTGGAAATTCCATGGGGTAAGTGCTAGTCACAGGCAATTAAGAAAAAACAGTACCACATAAGAGTCTCTGAGTTTGCAAATGATGAATGTGCTCAGCTTCCAGAGGAAAGTCTGGGGGTGGGTCAAGGTCACCAGAGCTACTTTGGAAGAAAGCCCTGGTGATTTCCTTCTGCGAAAATCAGCCACTGGAAATGCTAGGGAGCAATTCTATTCTGACACACTTGAGGGTGTTGTGTGTTGGAGTCAACTCAATGGTAACCATGTTTGTTTGTTTTTTATAGAGTGTTAGATGTGCATGACTTGAGGATGGATTCGATACGGGCACTTCCCATCCATGGAGAAGGTGTTAAACTTGAGCAGCATTAATTTCAGTAGCACATACTGAAAAAACACTACTGGCAATAATGCAGAGATGGATCCTGTCCTTATGAGCTTATAGTCTGGAAGATGGACTATCACATCATAGACTACCTGGAGCACTGGATTTCAGGATATGGGTGCAGGGGAATTCCCAGCTAGAGGGAATTGGAGATGTCTTCCATGTAGAGGAGCCCTTTCCATGGGTACTTCCAGTATAGTGGGGCAGAGTCATGGAGGCAGAGGGAAGACGTGAAGGACCAGGGATATATAAGGGTCAGCCAAAGCTCCCTGGGTGGTACTTTAGTTAATTAGGCCTCACTGCCATCAATCGAGTCGATGCCAACTCATATCCACCCTAGGGGACAGCATAGAGCTCCCCCGTGGGTTTCCAAGACTGTAACTCTTTACAGGAGTGCAAAGGGATCTTCAGGTCAACTTTTCTTCCTCCCTCAGAGTCTCTGATGGTTTTGAACTGCTGACCTTGTGGTTAGCTGCCCAACTTGTGTGATCACCCTGAACTGGTGATCTCTACTTGACCAGCAACTGCCTGTAGCTACCATGAAAGGAACCACATGTTCCTAGGTCTGGAAGACACCGAGCAGTTGTCAGCCAGGATTGCAACTAGAAAGCTAGATTTAAAATGACTGCCTGAAAACTATGCAAAAAAGTTCCTGTAGCGCTCAGCACTTTTGAACACCTACTATATATACTATATATCAGGGACTGTTGTTGGGTCATAATGAACGCTGGTAGTAGAGTGGTTCCAAGCTGGGCTGTGATCCAAATGGTTGAAGGTTCAACCCCCCCAGCAGCTCCTTGGGAGAAAGATGGATGGGGCTTTCTACTCCCATCAACAGTTACAGTGATGTGAACGCACAGTGGGTCGCTATGAGTCAGCCTTGACTTGATGGCAGGGCAAGTGCTGGGTCAGAGGTATAGAGTGTTGATTTCATAAGGGCAGCATTTCTCAGTGTGTTAATAGATTTCTCAGGGGGCACACCAGGCGTTTTAAAATGCTATAAAGATAAACTGCTTTTTAAAATAAATACTTGTATTGGGGCCTCATATCTCTTATCACAATCCATACACTCATCCACTGTGTCAAGCACATTTGCACATATGCCACCATCATCATTTTCAAAGCATTCTCTTCCTACTTGAGCCCCGGATATCAGCTCCCCATTTCTTCCCCCTCCCTCCCCTGCCCACCCTGCCTCACAAACCCTTGATAAGTTATAGATTATTATTTTCATATCTTACACTGTCCTCTGTTGTCCCTCACCCACTTTTCCATTCTTTGTCCCCCTGGGAGGGAGTTCTAGTTTGATCCTTGTGATCGGTTTTCCCCTTTTCCCCACATCCTACCCTAATTCTCCTGGTATCTTTACTATCCTGGAATCCTTGTGTTGTGGGCTGTTGTCTGTAGCAGTGTACATGTCTGGTCTAATCAAATTTGTAAGGTAGAGTGAGGTCATGATAATGGGGGGGAAGGAATCACCAAAGAATTAGAGGAAAGTTGTGTGTTTCAGTGGTGCTATCTGCACCCTGACTGGCTCATCTCTTCCTTGTGACCCCTCTGTGAAGGTATGTCCAATTGCCTACAAATGGACATTGGGTCTCTGCTCCATAATCCCATGCCCCATTCACATTGGGTATGATTTTGTTGTGGGTCTTAGATGCCTGATATCTGATACCATCAACACCTCATGATCACACAGGCTGGTGTGCTTCTTCCATGTGGGCTTTGTTGCTTCTGAGCTAGATGGCTGCTTGTTTATCTTAAAGCCTTTAAGACCCCAGATGCTCTATCTTTTGATAGCCGGGCACCATCAGCTTTCTTCACCACATTTGCTCATGCACCCATTTTGTCTTCATCCATTGTGTCAGGATAGTGAGCATCACAGAATGCCGGATTGTTAGAACAAAGTGTTCTTGTGTTGAAGGAGTACTCGAGTTGAGCCCAATGTCCATCTGCAATCTTAATGCTTAACATATAGATATGAGTACATAGTTCTATTCCTCTCTCATTATAGATATTTTTACATATATACATTCCTGTATTTAGGCCTCTATAAATGTCTTTTGCCTCCTGGTTCTTTCCTCGATTTCCTTTTACTTTCCTCTATTACCACTATCATGTTTGGCCTTCACTCGGGCTTAGTAATTCCTCGCTGCTACATTGTCCTTGATTAAGCCCCACTAGCCATTTTACGCTCTTCTCTCCACTGATTTTAGTTCACTTGTTGTTCCCTTGTCCATGGGTTGGTCCCCACCCCCACCCCTTTCTCCCACCTTCTCTTCTCCTGGATCCCCCACCCCCAACACCGGAACCATTGGTCCCATTCTTTTCATCTCTGAATTATTTATCCTGCCTATCTTATCTAGATGGACATGTAGATATATTAATAAGTGTAAAAACCAGGCAAGCCAAACAAAACAACAAAGGAAATCAAGACCAACAAAACAAAAGCAACAATGAAAGCAAACAAAACAACAACAAAAAGAAAGTCACTGACAAAAATGGAAATGCCTATAAATATTTCAAGGTCTGTTTGTTGGTGGGGTGCCATGCTCTGTCTCCAAAGTCTATTTTTGTTTTTCCCCGGGGATTTCATCACTCTGCTCCTCTTGCTGCTCTGTTGTATACTCTTAGTGTTTTGCCCCAGTGTGATGGGGTCAGATTGTGCACAATTCCCTCACGGTATCTCTAGTGTTGTCCCCTGCAGTGCTATGGTTTAGTGAGGGGCATCGTTTCTCATGGTGGGGCTGGCTCTATGGTCCTCTCTGTGCTTTGTCTGCTCCAAGCAGGAATATTGTCCTTGGGGCTTGGTGGGCCAGGATGTCCACACCTCACTCTCCATCTCTTTTTGTTTCTCCTGTGTGCTCTAATCAGTCATTCCCCTCTTCCTAAGCTGTAGCCCCAGTGCTGTCCTCTGAAGTGCATTCTTCTGAGTGGGTAGGGGCGTCCACATAGTTGGGGTTGGGGCCGACCCTGCAGACCTCTCTATTGGTTCCCTGATGCATGCCTTTTTGCTGTATTCACATCTTGGCCTATGGAGTTGAAGCCTGATCTCTCTCTCTCTCTCTCTCTCTCTCCTGTGGAGATATAAACAATATCCTCCCCTTGGGTGGGTTAGTACCCTGCTTCCCCATGTCTCTCTCTCTCTCTTTATTTCCCACTCTTATTTAGTTGGCTGCCGCATATATCCCTGGATTGGGTTTGGCTCCTGCCATAGTAGCTGGAGCTCACCCCAGGGATTTATGTATATAGTAACTTTTCCCCTATGCCCCATTTCTTTTTTAAGCTTACCTCAGTGGACTCATGTTGTACTTGTCCTTCTGTGCTTGACTTAATTCACTTAGCATGATTTCCTCCAGTGCTTCCCATGTGGCAATGTGCCTCATGCATTCATTGCTGCATTTTAGGGACACGTAGTACTCCATTGTATGTATGTACCACAGTTTTTGATCCACTCGTCAGTTGATGGAAATTTGGGCTATTTCCAAATTCTTGCAATTGTGAACTATGCCGTGATGAACACTGGAGCACACATGTGGTTTGTTTCTTGCCTCTTCTGGGTTTATGCCCAGCAGGGGAATTGCTGGGTTGTATGGTAGCTTTTAGATATTGCCAAATTGATTTCCATAATGGTTGTATATACCTACAGGTTCACCAGCAGTGGATGAGCGTTCCTGTCTCCCCACAGCCCCTCCAGCACTTGTTGTTTCTGATTTTTTGAATTGGACAATCTTTGAGGGTGTTAGGTGGTATCTCAGAGTTGTTTTAATTAGAATTTATCTTATGACTAATGATCAGGAGCATTTTGTCATATATTTATTAGTCATTCAGATTTCTGCCCCTGTGAAACTTCTTTTCAGTTCCTTTGCCCACCTCCTTAGTGGGAAGTTAGTTTTTTCTTATTGTAAGCTTGCAAAGTATTGTAGATTTTAGTAATAAGGCCTTTGTCTGATGTGTCATTGCTAAAGATGTTTTCCCAGTCTTTGCACTCTTTTATTACTCTCTTGGTGAATTCTTTTGAGGTATGCAAGTGTTTTATCTTCAGTATATCCCACATGTCAATGTGTGTCTCCTCTGTGTTTGTGTCCTTCCCTATTTCTGATAGCCTATGGATTCTCTGTGCCAAGGTTCTAAAGCTTGTCCCAATTCCCTCATTAATGGTTCTAATAGTGTGGGGTTTTAGTTCAATGTCTGTGATCCACCTTGAGTATATTTTTGTGCGTGGAGTGAGGTAAGGGTTTTGCTTCATTTTTCTGCAGGTAGATATCCATTTTCCCCCCAGCATCATTTAGTGAAGAAGGCATTTGCTTCCCATTTGATATTTGTTGGGCCCTTATCACATATCAGTTGCCTGAATGCTGATGTTTTTAACTCCAGGTATTCAGCTATTTTGCATTGGTCTGAATATCTGTCGTTATACCAGTACCACACTGTTTTGACCGCTGTGGCCGTATAACACATGCTAAAGTCAGGTAGGGCAAGCCCTCCCACTTTGTCCTTCTTCTTGAGGAGTTTTCTGCTAATTCTGGGCTTCTTCCCTCTCCATATGAAGTTGGTAATCAGTTTTTCCAATTCTTTGAAGAAAGATGATGGTATTCGTATAGGGATAGCATTAAACTTATATTGCCTTGGGCAGAACTGACATCTTTACTATACTGAGTCTTCCAATCCACCAGCATGGGATATTCTTCCATTTGTTGTGGTCACTCTTGGTTTCTTGTAATAGTGTTCTGTAGTTTTTCTCGTACAAATCTTTTGATTTTTTAGTCATGTGTATCCCTAGATATTTCAATTTGTACTTGGCTATTGTAAAGGGTACTATCTTTTTAATGGCCTCTTCTGTGATCTTGTCTGATGTGTATAGTAGTCCGATAGACTTGTTTGTTAATCTTGTATCATGCCACTCTGTCATATTTCTCTATCATTTGGAACACTCTACTTGTGGAGTTTTGGGGATTTTAAATATATAAAAATCATATCATCTGGGAATAACGATAGTTTTGCCTCTTCCTTCCCTAGACGAATACCTTTGATGTGTTTTCTTTGTCTTATGTTGTTTGCTAGGACCTGCAGTACGATGTTAAATAGGAGTGGGGACAAGGTACATCCTTATCTGGTCCCCTTTTTCAGTGGAATTGTTTTTGTCTTTTCTCCATTGACTACCACGTTGGCTGTTTGTTTTTCATATATGGCTTGCATAATATTGAGGACTTTTCCTTCTATTCCTATCTTCTTGAATGTCTTAAACAGGAATGGGTGTTGGATGTTGTTGAATGCTTTTTCTGCATCTATCAATATTATCATGTGGTTCTTATAATTTTTCATGTTAATGTGGCGAATAATGCTGATGGTCTTTCATATGCTGAAACATCCCTGCATCCCTGGTGTGAATCCCACTTGGTCATGGTGAATTATTATTTTTTATATGCTTTTGTATTTTATTGGCTAGTATTTTGTGAAGGAATTTTGCATCAATATTCATTAGGGATATTGGTTTGTAGTTCTCATTTCTTGTGTGATTCTTTTCTGCTTTAGGTATCAGAGTTATAATAGCTTCATAGAAAGATAAACTATACTTTTTATTTTATGATTTAGCACTGCGTAAGATAAACCTAACCAAAAACGTGATTTACTTAAAAAATATCATGTAAAATGGAGCAAGTGGTAAGCATGGCAGAAAATTGTGAAGATAGAATAAGTAGGACAAAAGTTTGGAAAGTTAGCTCCAAAACCTCCCATTTTATATTGCTATATTTTTACCCACCCCAACCCCTCCTGCTCACAAACACTGCCTGGCCTTGTGAATGGGTGTCAGGATACTCACATCAGCCAGGAAAACCATGGGGTGGAACTCAAAGAAAATATTCATGTCTACAGTTTTGTATACACATCCCTTCCTATTGCCTGCCTTTCTCTGACTCTTTTAGGCCTTGTTGTTATTAGTTGCCACTGAACTGCAACTCATGAGTCCCCAGGGACAGTAGAATGAAACATTGATCAGTGATGTACTCAAGTCTATTGTTGCAACTATGCTGGATTTTGAAAGTCCTTCCAATTTGGAGGCTCACCGTCTAGCACTATATTGGGAAACATTTTGTGATCCATAGTGTTTTTGTTAGCTCATTTTCATAAATGTGCTGCAAGATTATTCTGCCTAGTCTACCTTAATCTGAAACCTATCTACCGTGGGTGTACCTGCTGGTGTTTGAAATACTGGTAACATAGATCCCAGCACCATAGCAAGCCACCACACTATGACAACCTGACAGATGGGTCTTTGACTTTGGCAGCATCAATAAGAAGTGAAAAGGATGAGAGGGTATTGGTCATGCCAGGAAATCATACACAAGAAAGATAATAGAGTGCCCTAGAAAGAACCCTGAGGTTGAAATCAGATGGTCAAATGTTTGTGTCTTAGTTTGTATCTTACTTTGCGTGGCCATGGGGAAATCAATTTTCTCATCGGAGAAATGGAGATAATCATCTCTAGTCCACCATAAAGAACTGACCTGTATCACATAAAATTGTATAAAGAAACCTTTTAAAAGCCATACAGCCTCATTACCATGGCAGACACTGTTCTAGAAGACAACGACTAGCTGTGGTGTGAGGGAGGTGGTGACCCGTGCCCTCTGCTCAGATCCACTCCTCACTAGGCCAACCTTCATTTGTGAAGAAGGAAAGCCAAGGTGCTTGGCCAATGATCCACAGATCCTAAATCCCAGGACGAAGGAAGCAGGTAGTAGGGTGTCTACCTTTTGGTTGTGTGAGAGGACAGTCTGTTGCAGAACATCTGCTTATGTGATCCCTGCACTCTCTGACTTTAAGGGTCTGATCAGAGAACTCTTGACTGCTGACAACTCAGGCACCACATATTCTGCTCTTTTCTTGGCATGTTTCAGGATTGCCATTGTAAATATAGCTGACATCTGTCCTGTGCTTGAACAGCAGTTCTCAAAGTGTGGTCCCCAGCAGCACCGCCACCTAGGAAGAAGTTAGAAATTCATTTTCTCAGGCTGAACCTAATGAGTCAAAGCTCTATGGGGTGGGGCTGAGAAATCATCTTTTACACACCCTCCAAGTGATGCAAATATCTGCCTGTGTTTGAGAACCATGAACTTTGCATTTACAAGGAGATGTTTTTTGGTCACTCACTAGCTATGTTCTCCCATGCTTCTCAGGTAGACGTCATCATGGCTACCACTGCCATTTTAACCAGCGCTATTGAATGGATTCCCATCCACGGCAACGCCACATGTGGCGGAGTAAAACTGGGCTCCAGAGGGGTTTTGATGATTTCGGGGAAGTAGATTGCCAGGCCTTTCTTCTGAGATGTTTTTGGATGGACTTGAACTTCCAACTACTTTTTGGTTAGCACCTGAGGGAGGTTACCATTTTCAGTCTCCTAAGACTTTACTTCCACTTTAGAGCTCTAGAAATAGAGATGCAGAGGTGTGGTGGGGAGGGTCCAGAAACAATGACAGAGCAGGGGTGAGGAAAATCCTGCCTGTGGGTGGTGTAAAGCCCTCAAAATCATCAATACCAGCAGACATCACCCCCCTCACCAAAGAGAAGCAGTTCTAGCCATCCCATTAGGGGTGGGTTAATGAGATGTTTGACCAGCATGACCCAGGAATGATATTACAAATATCGACATGGCTCTGGGAAGACTAGAGGTTCAACACCCCCGATTTAGAGTTGTCATGGCTTGCCCTGGGTTTGATGGTGATAAAGATGTAACATTGACCCCTCAGGAAAAATTTCTAACTTCCTGGACCTTCCCCAGGCCCGTCTCTGGGTTATGTTTCCCCTGCACTCAGGGCTCGCCCTGGCCTACCCCACCTCTACTGGCATGCAGGAAGGAGCTATACTTACACACTGCTCACACTTGCACTGGCTGCAGGAAGGAGAGCATTGCTGCATCTGACTGCTGAATGGCAGCTGATTGATAGCCTGTCTCAACTGCTACCTCATGTCCTGGCTCTCTGGAGCTCTATCCCCTGCCAGTCCCTCGCCGCCTCTTTCTCAGCATTGCAGCTGCCATGGTCAGCTGAGCTGCTTCTGATGCCCATCTTTGCAGAGGAGTTGTGTGGCCTGAGGACAGTTGGGCAGACACAAGGCCTCTCCTTGGAAACCGGCTTTCTTCATGGACACAGGCCCAGCCCTACTTAGGGCATAGGGCAAGGGCTGGCCTGTTTTCTTAGGGCGTGGACCTGGAACCAGAACAGGAGTTTTATGAGAGACAAAATGTATTTGTTGGGTTTGTGCCTTGTATTTTTGCTGATTCTTTTTGGGGGGATTTGAGAAGCATGAGGAGAGAGAACAATGAAGAGAAATTAAAATCACTTCAGTTTTACAAGAATTTTCCAGAGGGAAATAAATGCAGGTTTCCTTTGTAATTTTGATAGTTCTTTCATCTGTTGTGATTCCATTCATAAGACATGCACATTACTCATAGTTTTTATCTTGATACTTCTTATCCTGGAACTATATTGCTTTCAAAGAGCCCTCCTGGTGCACTCAGTAAAGCAGTGAGCTGCTAACTGGAAAGATGACTGTGTGGACCCTTTGGGTGCCCTGGGGGAGAAAAGACCAGGTGACCTACTGCTATACGGCTTACAGTCGGAGAGCCAAATGGTGGCAGGTCTACTCTGCCTTTTATGGTTGTTGGGAACAGGAACCAATGGGATGGCACACACCAACAACAACATCTTGCTTTTAGGAGTCCCTGGCTGGTGTCAATCGTTAATCTTGAGATAATCATGCTCAGCCTTAAAGGTGGGTGGTTCAAATTCATCCTGAGGTGTCATGGAAGAAAGGCTTGGAGATCTGTTTCCAAAAGGTCACAGCCATGAAGCTCAACGGAGTTCAGTTCTTCTAAGCAACACGTAGGGTTGCCAGCAGTGAGAATCAACTTGATGACGACTGGGAATGGCGTTTTCTCTCAAGGAGGCACCGGTACCTGGTATCTGCCAATGTGGTGGTGGATTGTACTTGCAGCAGACAAGGGAGGCACTGGTTTTTTGCTAGTTGGTAATTAGTCACTGACTGTGCCTTCCTTTTGTGGTTTTCATAACACGCACACACGCCTCCCGCAAACAATGCCTTTTATACTTCCAGGTGTCTTAGACAAATCTGATTTGCCTTAGTCTAAAGTTTAAAATGAGAGGCCCTGAAATCATGGATAAAATCCATTCTTAGCATATCCCTAAAAATATGGGTAAACCTTCTGTTTTTGAAAAGCATATTCCTAGTAATAAAGCTAAGTGGCTTTCCAAATTATCAGAGACTTGTGCTAGGTGTGTTTGTTGGGCAAGGTCAATGTCTCGGAATGGGCAAAGCAAGACCTATACCTTCTTACAGAACAGGAACTATAATGATAAATATTAAAGGCCGTCTTGATGGTGCTTATACTGCTTATAATGGGGAAAATTGCCCCCAGAGACCCAGGCTATTCACGTTAAGACATGAGGTTGAGTGTGAGTTCAGCAATGCCATGGCAACGTGCATTGAAAATGAATCCCAGGGACTTTGTGAGCCATTTATTTCACTCAGAAAACTTCTTGTTTTTAATCCTTTTATTAGGGGCTCATACAACTCTTATCAGAATCCATACATACATCCATTGTGTAAAGCACATTGGTAAATTCATTGCCCTCATCATTCTCAAAACATTTGCTCTCCACCCAAGCTCCTGGCATCAGCTCCTCATTTGTTCCCCCTTGCTCCCCGCTTTCTCCTCCCTCATGAACTCGATCATTTACAAATTATTATTTTGCCATATCTTGCACTGTCTGACATCTCCCTTCACCCACCTCTCTGTTGTCTGTCCCCCAGGGAGGAGGCTATATGTAGATCCTTGTAATTGGTTCCACCTTTCCAACCCACCCTCCCTTCACCCTCCCGGTATTGCCACTCACACCACTGGTTCTGAAGGGATCATCTGACCTGGATTCCTGTGTTTCCAGTTCCTATCTGTACCAGTGTACATCCTCTGGTCTAGCCAGATTTGTAAGGTAGAATTGGGACCATGATAGTGGGGGAGGAGGAAGGATTTAGGAAGTAGAGGAAAGTTGGATGTTTCATCGTTGCTACATCGCACCCTGACTGGCTTGTCTCCTCCCCGCAACCCTTCTGTGAGGGGATGTCCAGTGGCCTACAAATGGGTTTTGAGTCTCCACTCCACACTGCCTCCCTCATTCATATTGATATGATGTTTTACTCTGATGATGCTTGAAACCTGATCCCTTCGACACCTCTTGATCGCACAGGCTGGTGTGCTTCTTCCATGTGGGCTTTGTTGCTTCTGAGCTAGATGGCCGTTTGTTTACCTTCAAGCCTTTAAGACCCCAGACCCAATACTTTTTGATAGCCGGGCGCCAACAGCTTTCTTCACCACATTTGCTTATGCACCCATTTGTCTTCAGTGATCATATCAGGGAGGTGAGAACACAATGATAAGATGTTTTGTTCTTTGATGCCTGATAACTGATCCCTTCAGCACCTCATGATCATGCAGGCTGGTATGCTTCTTCCATGTGGGTTTTGTTGTTTCTGAGCTAGATGTTTACCTTCAAACCTTTAAGACACCAGATCCTATACCTTTTGATAGCCGGGCACCATCAGCTTTCTTCACCACATTTGCTTATGCATCCGCTTTGTCTTTTGCTATTTGTCTTCTGCCATTTTAACCAGTGCTGTTGAATGGATTCCCATCCATGGTGACGCCACATGTGGTGGAGTAAAACTGGGATTCAGAGGGGTTTTGTCGGGGAGGTGAGCATCATAGAATGCCAGTTTAATAGAACAAAGTGTTCTTGCATTGACGGAGTAATTGAGTTGAGGCTCAACGTCCGTCTGCTACCTTAATATTAAACCTATAAATATATGCACATAGATATATTTCCCCATCCTCATATATAAATATATTTACATATGTAAATGCCTTTATTTAGACCTCTATAAATGCCCTTTGCTGCCTAGCTCTTTCCTCTATTTCTTTTTACTTTCCCCTTGTCCCACTATCATGCTCAGTCTTCATTTGGGTTCCAGTAATTCCTCTTGGTTACATTACCCTTGATCACGCCCTACCAGGCCTCCTACACCCTCCTCACCACCGATTTGGATCACTTGTTGTTCCCTTGTTCCTGGGTTTGTTAACACCACTACCTTTCCCCCCACCTCCCCCTCTCCCATGTACCCCAAGAACTGTCGGTCTCGTAGTTTTCTCCTCCAGATTGTTCATCCAGCCTATTTTATTTAGACAGACCTGTGGAGAAAATAACATGCACAAAAACAAGACAGAGCAAAACCAAGCAACAATATACAACAAAACAACAACAAACCAATGACAAAAACAAAATAAAACAAAACAAGAAAGAAATGCTTGTAGTTAGTTCAAGGGCTGTTTGTTGACCTTTAGGAGTGTTTTCCTGTGCAGTCTGTTGGGGCACCAAATTCTGACCCCAAAGTCCACCTTCAGCATTCCCTGGGTACTTCACTGCTCCATTCTCTTGCTGTTCTGTTGCAACCCCTTAGTGTTTTGCCTTGGTGTGGCAGAATCAGATTGGGCACAATTCCCATACTGTGTCTCCGGTGTTGTCCCCTGTAGGGGTATGGGTCAGTGAGGGACATCATGTCTCATAGTGGGTCTGGTCATGTGGTCTTCTCTGTGCACTGGATGCTCTGAGCAGGAACATCGTCCTCCAGGTCTGGTGGGCCAGGATGTGCTCCACTTTCTCCTCCTCCCCTTTCACCCACTCCCATGTGCTCTGAGCAGACATGTCCCTTTTCTGGAGCTGTAGATTCAGTACCGTCCTCTGAAATAAATTCTTCTAGGGGGAGAGGCAGGTGTCCACATAGTTGGATTGGGGAGGTCCCCTCAGACCTCTCCACTGGTTCCCTGAAAACTTTTTCCATAATGAAACATATCTTTCAACTCTGGATGCTATATAAGGACAGCATCCTCCTTTTGTGACTATCTGAAGACATTCTTTAAGCTTGTATATTGCTGGGAAGAATTTAATGTGGTGTATGTACCTCCGGTAGGAAAAGTTAGGTATGTCTTCAAAAAGTTAAACACAGAATTCCCTTATGACCTAGCAATCCCACTCTTATCATTACATCCAAGAAGACCGAGAATATATGATCATACGAAAACTTGTTTATAAACGTTCATAGCAGTGATATTCACGATAGCCCCAAAGTGGAAACAATCCAAGTATACCTTAATTGATAAGTGGGTGAACAAAATGTAGTTTAAATATGTGTTAGTCTGGGTACTTTAGAGAAACAAATCCATAGAAACTCATGAATAAAAGAGAGTTTTATATAAAGGTTAAGTGCACATCAAGAAAACATTTTAACCCAGTGCTGGCCAAGCCCACAAGGCCAATATTAATCCATATATCTGACACCAATCCACAAAGTCTTCCTCCATCTCACGAAACAGATGCAATGATGTCGACTGGAGGAGGAAACCTGAATCAGTGAATGTGTAAGCATCTCAGCGCTGGCAGGGGTCTCCACACTGGTGCTCCAGCACCCAGGGCTACATCGGGGTAGGTGCATGTGGCTTCTCCTCAGGGATATCTTGCAGGAAGTGAGCCTTGCCAGCGAAAGCAGGAAACTGGTTAAGGCAGCTGCACCCTGGTCCGACCATCAGAAAGCAAGACATCTGAGAACTAGAAAGGCGAGGCTCACTGAGCCATTTGCTTCTCTGCCCTTCAATTAACCCCACATGTGTTTACCAGCCAGGTTGGCACAATAAACGATCTCAAAATACAATACAATATCAATAGAATATTATTCAGATATAAAAATTAATGATAAAATAGGGTATGCTGTAAGATGGATGAACATTGAAAACAGTATGCTAAGAGAAAGAAGCTTTGTCTTAAAAAGAAGCAGCCATCCAAGTGAGGTGTCAGAGTAAACCAGCCTCAAACAAACAGGGGGTCTGTAGGCGCATTTGTACGGTTATAATATATAAAGATAATAGTAAAATCATAGAGAATAGGAGAGATGGGAGAGAGGATAAATCAGAGTCAGAAATATTTTATGACAACATGCTCACGTCAGCCTCTCTTGGTGGTCCACATGGAGGTGGAAGAAGAGAAAGGGAGTCTTTACTGTCTTGGGATATTTATAGATAGCCATAAGACATGCATATTCAATAGTTACATATGTCGCAAGGTGGGTGGTAACCACAGTAAAGTCTCGGAGCTCACAGGTGAAAAAAACCTAATACTTGCATTGGGACAAGGCTTGAGGGGGGATGGGTGCTGTGGCCGGAGGAGATAACAAGAATGTTTGCTTTTATAGGGAGATAGAATCAATCATGTGCTCATTTTAAGGCAGCTTAGCTGCTAGGGGAGAATCTGTAGGGATGATATCTAAAGCAGAATGATGTATTTAGACTTTATGTCTTAACTTATCAAAGTGGTGTCTTTCCTACCATGGAATATTAGCTTTCCAAATTCCCTCTGTTATAAGTTAGGGAATATAGTTCTGGTAATATTTCTCTCAGTGTTAGTTTCCCACAGTGAGGCATTAACTATGTTTACATGGAAGAAGCACACTAGCCTGTGTGATTCAAACAAAAAACCCAAATAATAAAACACAAATCTGGAGGAGGGAACAGTACCAGAGCTTAAATTCTCAACACCTGGCTCACAGAAGGGTAATGCACCTGGATGAAGTCTCCAGTGAATCACCTCTGGCTATAGTCCAGGGAAGTGACTATCCTTCTCTCAGACAGAGAGCATTGTAAAGTTGATTATGGCAGAAGCAGTTAAAATACCTATTATTTTATCAAAGCTGATCAAATCTTATTATTTGATCAAATATGATACCTAATATTTGATAAAATATTTTGACCTATTTTAAAGTTGTTTCAGGTTTTAATATTTTCTGCTTTCTTTTCTATTGAGGTTTTCCTCTGTTTCATTTTGTCACTGTTTTTTTCCTCTTTTCTTGTTTCAAATAATTTTCTGCATATGAAATCTAAGAGAGCTAGCAATATAGAAACCTCGTGGCATGGCACAGAAGAATGGAGGACTACAGGGAGCTAACAGCAATGACCATGGGAAGAAAATGTCCTTAAATTGTTTGTTGTGATGATTGTACAACTCTTCTTAATATTATTGAATGATTATTTGGAATGATGTGTGAGTTATGAGCTAGTAAAATATTTAGAAAAAAAGAAATTAGACTCAAAAAAGAGAGTGAACAACAGAAACCCAGGGGAAAGGTGTAAGATATGAACATAATAAGAACTGTAAGAGCCCCCAAGAAAATGATCTACCAATTAAAAAAAGGTGGGGGAGTGAGAGAGAAACCAGACACAAAGGCTACAAACTGACCTGGGGGTCTAGAACTTTAATCTTGGGAGACACCAAGGTCAATTGACAAAACATAATTCACCAAGACAATGTCCTACATGGTACTCTGGTGAGTAGTGACTTCAAAGCTCATAAAGTGGTCATCTAAGGTGAAACTGTTGGTCTCTCCTTGTCAGGAGGAAAGATGAAACTGGAAAGACATGGAGGCACAATTAGCTCAGTGGACTAATGGGATGACTCCAACATCAGTCTCCATCATGCTGACAACAGAAGGACTAGGTACTCCAGGCTACCACTACTAACAGTTCTAGAATGGAGTGTGTTAGAAAGTCTTGGGTAGAAATGAAGAAAGGTGTGGAAATAAAAAAAAATCCTACAAAAGACCCGTTTTACTAGTTGAATAGAGACTAATGGAACCCCCGAGACTACGGTCTTTAGTCCCTTCAGGTGTGCACGTGAACTCACCTCTCTGGCTCAGTTTTCAGTTAAAAGATATGCAGGTGTATCGTGAGGTGTGCACACCTTAAAATAATCAACCATTTGAGATCAGGAGGGTTAAAAAGAATAAGGAATAGAAACCGGACGCTCAGGGTGGAAGTGGGATACGTGATGGCGCATGAGGGGATTGCAATGAATCAGGTGAAACAAAATGGATTTGAACTATTGAATGTAAAACCAATAATCTGTTTGGTAAGCTGTCATCCCATGCACAATAAAAAGTTGGGTTTTTTTAAAGGCTACGTATTTTAGGATTTTATTTGTATAAAATTTGCATAAGAGGAAAATCCATGGGGATAGAAAGTAATTGGTTGCCAGGAGATCTGATGGGAAGTGACTGTGAATGGGCCTGAGAGTTATTCAGGGTATGGAAACATTCTAGAATTAAATAGTGGCCATGGGTGCACAACCTTGTGAATATACTAAAAGTCTTTATGGTATGTGAATTCTAACAAATAATAATGAAAATATTATTAAAATACCCCGACCTTCCCTCCTCCCCCCGCCCCCCCAAAAAAAGTGTTAACAATGACAGGTAACAGCAATAACTACCTGTCTTTCTTTTTTTCTTTTAGATTGTCAGGTAACTGAAATGGTTCTCCAGTTGGATGCCAGGAGATGTCTTTACAGGCGAGTTGAGTGTCCCACATTCCCCTTCTCTACAGGACAAATATGCTAGAGAGTAGCAGGTGCTAGAAGTAGACTGCAATACAGAAGCGGGTAGGGAATGGGGCAGGTGTGCTGTCCTCCTTACAGAATAGCCATACTCTCTGCATAGTGCGTCAGCAGGTATGGGCGGGGCAGTTTTATGGGCTAAATCACAGTGGCAGTGGTTACCAACACGACTAGGGTCAAATCTCTGCCTTCACGAACCTCAAGACTGATGTGTTACTCAAAGAATTATAATTCAAAGTTATTGGCTCAATGTAAGATTGTTCAGGGGATTCTGGGTAGGAAGCAGGGCAAGAGCTGAGTACCTGGGTGCGTGGGACTTAATTGATGCTCCTGGCGGGCTCCTCCCCAAAGGTCAAAGGCAGGAACTGCTCCTGAGGTGGCCCTTGGACAGGCTGGCCTTCGCTGAGCCTGGCCTCCCTGAGGTACCTCTTCAGGAGCACTCGGGTGGGCTTCTTCTCCACCTGCCCCCGGGGAATGCCCTGGCCCAGCAGCCAGTCCATGAGCTCCTTGCAAGTGGGCCTGGGCCCCATCAGGCCTTGGAGGCAGTGGGGCTGGCTCCTGCGTGCCAGCAAGTCCACCTCAACACAGGTCTGGAGCGCCTCCATCGCCTTCATCGCCATCTGGCCTTTCGCTGCCAGCATGGCCAGCAGTGAAGGCCGCAGCTCCTCCAGGCCCATGGTCAGCAGGAGCCTCTGCAGGTCAAGGGTGAGGGGCATGTCCTCGGGGTACAGAGCAGAGGGTGGGTCCTGATAGATCCAACTGAGCATGCCCAGCTCTCGCACCAGCTGTGTGCCGCCCTCCAGGGTGGCCCTCAAGGCTGGAGGTCCGTCTCACGGGCCCGGAAGTCAGAGAGCTGGCCAGCGCTGGGCCAGGCTCTCAGCAGCCAGGTGAGGAGTGGCTGGCAGCTGCCCTGCAGAGTCCGCCGGTAGTAGTTGAAGAGGCCGTCACTGGTCAGGTTCCCCAGGGTGCCCAGCTCTGCCGAGGTGAGGGCCAGGACCTGGACCCCTGGTCGTACACCCGCAAGATTCAGATGATCATGGGTTCCTGTCCGTCTGTGTCCGTGTGCTGCCGAAGCGCCGTGCCATGTCCATAAACTCACTGAAGGCGTAGCTCTCGTTGCCCCGGCCCAGCTAGAGAGACACCAGCATGCTGTCGGCCATGGCTACTGGGTCTTCAGGGCAGGGAAGTTTCCTATCAGCTCCCAGATTGCACCTAAAAGCCTTCAGCTGCAAAGCCTAATTGCACTTTTCCAGGTACGGCTTGAAATCCCTTCATAATAACTGAGCTCCCTGACACTTTCTCCCAACCATTCTCTACAGATGGGACACAGGAACCCACATAGTTCTCCCTGCTAACAGCTCTCATTTAGCCAGTCTTGCTGTATTTTTGAGAAACAGAGTCTTCTTCATTGTCAAGCCTAGATCATGGAGAATCAAGACTAAATTTAAAACACAAAATTTAAAATGTATATTTTAAATGTCAAAATCGATGTCTATAAATTGATTTATTTTTTCATTTGTCCAATTCAGTTCAGTTTTGTTCTTTGATTGCCTAATTCAGTTTGGTTTGCTTCCACCAATTCTTTGGTTGCTTTTAATGGCCTTTATGTCAGCCCCTGACGACTTGTGGCGGCCCTGGGAACGGGCTCAGCCGATTGTAATCCAGAGGGTCTGTTGCGGGCTGATCTGGAGAGTAGATAACCAGGCCCTTCTCTTACTTTGTTTTAGTTTGAAGGCTCCTCTGAACCCAGTGACGCATCAGAGCCCTCACACAAACTTCCACTGACCTGGGTGTCTAGGAATTAACCTTAGTCTCCCACATGGAAGCTAAAATACTGCCATGAAGCAACTGCTTCCTTTACAATCAACTCTCCTATATCTGTAGCTTCTGGAACAGTGGTTTTCAACTTGTGGGTCACGACCCCTTGGGGGGGCTGCCCAACGACCCTCCACAGGGGTCACCAGATTCATAACAGTAGCAAAATTACAGTTATGAAGTACAACGAAAATAATTTTATGGTTGCCCCCATAAAATGAGGAACTGTATTGAAGGGTCGTGGCATGAGGAAGGTTGAGGACCACTATTCTGGAGGATTCTCATGCCAATTAACGAATTTTATTGTTGTTATTGTTAGTTGCCATTGAGTTGATTTGAACTTGTGGTGACCCAGCGTGTGCAGAGCAGAACTGTGTTCCGAAATGACTTTAAAAACACCTTCAGTCACTTCATATTCATGCAACAAATATCTTCTGAGTCCCTAACCAAATGGCAAGCTCTGTTCTAAGATGTGGGTCTACTGTGGTGAAGAAGATAAGCATGTCTATGCTCAAGGAGATTGTATGGGCACAGGGGCTAAGGCAGTATATAAATGTACAAGAGAACCAGATGCTGATCAGGTTTATGTATGCAGTTGCTTCAACTGCACCTTCTTAAAGGGTGAAGAAATAGGAAGAGAAAGTAGGATAACTCCTTTAGATGATCTAGGCTTTGAGGATATGATATCTAAGTTGAAACCCCTCCAAAAGGGAAAGCCCCATAAAGATTTTGGGCGAGCAGTCCAGGTGGAGGCACAGCTAATGCAAAGGGCCTCTAGTGAGAACACATCAGGTGGGTTAAGAAGCAGAAAGCAGGCAAGGATGGCTGGACTCAGAGGGCAAGCAGGGAATGAGTGGGCTGGTAAGCCCTGAGTAGGGACCAGATTGTGGAGCTAAGATTTTGCCAGCCAAGATAGAGATATTTATTGAGAGTCAGCCGTGGTCTGATTAATATTTGAGAGTTAGAGTTTCTGAGGAGAATTCAACAAGGAGGACTAAAGCATCCTGGTCCTTAAACCCATAAACTCAAGCAAAACACAACAAAGACACTGACATTGAGTTGATTCTGACTCATAGCAGTCCTATAGGGCAGAGTAGGACTGCCTTGGCTTGTTTTCCAAGAGTTTAAATCATTGAGGGAGCAGACAGCCTCCCCCTTTTCCCACGGCAACTTGTAGGTTCTACCTTCAGACCTTGTGATGAGCAGCTCAAATTGTAGACCACCACACCTACCACCAGGCACCTTCCCAAATCCTAGAGGAGAGGGGGGAGCTGCCCCTGTGATTTCTTGCAACTGTAACTCTTGATGGGAGTAGAACACTCCATCTTTCTCCCATCAAGCGCCTGGTGGTTTCAAACTGCTAACATTGCAGTGAGCAGCCCAATGCACAGTAACTGCTGCATCACCAGAACGAAGGCCACTGAGAAAAGACTTTTCATTCTACTAACTGTCCCTGGTTTATAGCTGAGTTTGCACAGAAAGAAACCAATATACACACGATCGCATACGCCTCTGTACTCCAGACAAGTTTTAAAAATCATAAAGATTTAGCCCAAAATAAACATGTTGCAAGACCTTTTGATGTATTTATGTGGACAAAAATCGGAACCGATGAATTGAATCAGTTGTAAATAACTGTTGTTGACAGGTTATCACAACGGCAACAAGTGCGTAAATTAATACCAGAATCAACAACTTGGTTGTTGTAAAGAGAAATTTCAGCACGGTCAGGCTCTCCAACCATAAACCAAAGGGGGGATTTAGGTTTGAGAAATACCTACTTTGCCATAAGCAAAGATGTAACCAGAAAATACAATTTTGTTTTGTAAACAGAGGCACACTGTTCAGTTAGTGAAAGGCCTAACTCTTGCAAAGTGCTGAGGAGACTTGGGCCCCATGGTGCGGGCGTGTAAAATGGCTTTGGGAGGGAGAGAAACAGCAACTCAGTTTATTGTGCAAACAGGAGGGAAGGTCACTGCCAAATCTTAAAAAGTGATTGTAATCAGCGGAATGTCACTTACCAGCTGTAAGCTACCTGCTTCAACAAAACTCAGGTTTAAGGAAAGGAAAGACTGCTCTTTCTTCTCTGTGTATTTCACGACAGCCTCAGAATGAACAGCTGAGTCATAAATAGTCCCTGAAACAGGTGACTCCTCGTCTTATGACTTCATGGTGCTTTACCAGATAAAAGTCTAAGCAAATCTTTTTTTCTCTTGCTTTTTAAAAAGCTGTTTCCCTTCTCTAGTTTGGTTCTCTGGCTAGTGTGCTGTGACAGGCCCTCGGCAGCCAGATGGAATATAGCCTATATTTAGGGCTTCCATCAGTGCCTGCGTTTGAATGTGTTCACATTTCCTAATTTCTGCACAAATATTCTCTGAGAGTGGGTTGCCATTTATGTCATTGTTGCATAACAAAGCTATTATGCTGATATATCTCTCTTTATTCATCATGGAGATTTTTTTTTATCATGGATTTCCCTCTTTTTATTGGTCACCATGATAAATGGAGCTGAAGGTTCACAGTACCTTGGAAGACCAAACCCAAACCCAAACTCACTGCTATCAAGTCAGTTTTGACTCATAGTCACTCTAGAAGCCAACATAGAAGAGCCACCGTGAGTTTCCGAGACAATAACTATTCATGGGAGTGAAAAGCCAAGTGTTTCTCCTGAGGAGCAGCCAGTAGGTTCAAACTGCTGACCTTGTGGTCAGCAGCCCAATGCATAAATGCTTTGTCACCATGGCTCCTGCCTTGGAAGACAGGCCTGCCAGTCTTCTGAAAGGTCACGCTTG
The DNA here is from genome assembly GCF_050624435.1 of Tenrec ecaudatus. NCBI lineage: Eukaryota > Metazoa > Chordata > Mammalia > Afrosoricida > Tenrecidae > Tenrec > Tenrec ecaudatus. The sequence goes on from NC_134535.1 coordinate 34,193,137, forward strand.
GAAGCCCTACAAAGCACAGTTCTACTTGATGGCAACTGTCACCACCACCACAACCACCACCATCAGAACAATGGATGAACCGGAAATTGTCCTCTGGATCACCTTTGCCAGCATTCCGGGTGCTAAGCCTTGGCTCTGTTTTACTCAAGCTCCTTCTTGGTTAGGTTTGGAGATCATTTAGTGGTGATTATGGTTTTTATTTTATTGCTTTCAGTTTGTCGGGGGTTAGCAATCAGATTGAACTCAGGAATGGAAAAGTGAATAGTTGAGCCAGTTTATCCTAAGCTACAAAAATACATTTAGGCAGGGTAATTTTCTTCCAATGACAGTTAAGAAAGTATCATGATGTTCCAAATACATGGGCACTGTTGTGTCAAATTGCCACAGAGAGCTTAGAATGGAACTTTCCAGAGGAAAGCAATGGAGGGTTATTAGAGAAAGATTGGGTATAGGAGAATTCAAGAGAGAAGTGCTCTGCTTTTTATCACCACATCCCCAAACTATGTAGTGGCAGACTTTATGATGATCATAAAAACAACTCCCACTCTCTTGTGCTAGATAGACTATAAAGCAGTTCGCATTTCTGCATTGAATCAGAACCATCTTCCTCTGATTTTCTAGCAAACAGACCGGAGCCAACAGCATGCAGGCTTTGTCTTAGATCACAGTGGTTCTCAACCTGTGGGTCGCGACCCCTTTGGCGGTTGAACGACCCTTTCACAGGGGTTGCCCAATTCATAGCAGTAGCAAAATGACAGTTATGAAGTAGCAACAAAAATAATTTTATGATTGGGAGTTCATCAACACGAGGAACTGTATGAAAGGGTCACGACATTAGGAAGGTTGAGAACCACTGTCCTAGGAGGTCTTGGGTTGGGTTGTGGGATGCAGCCCCAAAATTTCCGGGATCAGAGTCATTATGCAAAGGAAAACAAATGGAGGATACAAGAGCACTGGGAAGGAGTTGAGGAACTTTCCAATGGTCTTATGTGCAAATATGTTTGATTTACTATTCTGATGCCTGCTCTCAATCCTAGTAGCGATTTGGATTCAGTAGGAAGCTTTGTCACGTACTCAGACCCTGACACCAGTGGTTTAGTGGAAGAATTCTCAGCTTCCATCAGGAGACCTGGTAATGCTCAAAATAAAGCCTATGCTGACAGTCTGCAAGTTCAGGTTTGCATGTTGCTATTGATGTTGCAGCAGAGCTTCCAGACTAAGACAGACTAAGAAGACAGACCTGTATATTCGACAATGAGAATCCCTTGGATCACAGTGGCCCAATGCACAGCCTGTCAGGGAGATGGTGCAGGACTGAAGAGCACTGTGTTAAGTTGTGCCTGGGACTGCCATGAGCTGAGGGCAGAGGAGCCACCACAGTCAGCCTCTGAACGGAAAACGTAGGGGCTCAGTGGCACACACACAGAACAATTGGTTGGTGTTCTTTACAACCCCTGAAGTTGGCCAACGCGTTCTTCATCGGTGTGTCTAGGGTTTGCTTTTCTACTCATGGGACGACTGTTTGGGGCTTCCTGCTACTGTGACACGTGACTGTGCTAGCGCTCTCGGGGGAGAGATGTACCTCGGTCCTTGGCTCCACGTGAGAAAGAATTCACGCTGAGGCCCGGTTTGTGATCCCAGTGAGTTTACAGAGGATAGAAGCAGTTTTAGGTTCTACAGTAAGTGAAACACAAGCCAGACAGGCTGCGGCACAGTTGCATGACTGCGACCTGGCAGCTCCGGACTGCAGCCTGGCTGTGCAGCATCTTGTAGCAGCCGCTGGGAGAGAAAGAGAGAGAGAGCCAAGAGCAAAACCTCTGGCCTTTTCAGGGGCCCCGTTGGGAGGCATGGTCGACAATACTGGTCAATCCCATTGGCTGAATCAAATTCACCTGGCTTAGATGGGCCAATCCAGGTGTAACGCCCACCTAGGTGTACCACCCCTTCCTGGCCAGAAGCTCAAAGCTCTGAGCAGGCGTAATGGACGCCCCAGTCCCTATGCTAGCTACCTAACAGCTGCAGGCTGGATAGGGGGATGAGGGGGGAGATTCCCTACATGATCCCACGAGTCTCCGGCTCAGCTCCCTGCTGCTTTCAGTTCTTTATAGTCTTGCTTACACCTGTCATTGAGAATCAGGTTGCTGAGCAGATCACCCTCTCACACCTGAGCATCCACCACATCACACCTCCGTTCCTCTTAGCTTGGCCCTCCCCTCAGTGTGCCATGCCTATTCTGCTTTCTCCTTGTCTTCCCGCTCCTCCTCCTTCCCCAACTCTCTGAACTTTGACCCTGGGCAAATGCTGCCCTTTTGAATGTAAGTGGTTGATTATTTTACTACAGGTATGCTCTCCCTTCCCAGCCTGAAAGGTGACTAAGGGCCACAGGCTTACTTGGAGGGTGGGGGTGGGGGTGGGGTTGCATCTGTCTGTTTACAACCAGTAAGCTTGGTTTCTTTTAAGATTTTGCATTTTGTTCCACATTTTTGTCCCACTCTATCCAGGACATTCTAAATGCGATCCCTTCCACAGCCCCATCCACAGCCCTGCTTTGAGGGTGTCTTTTTTCTCCCACCACTGGGCTGGGGCCACTGTTGACTCCTCCCTGTCTGCCCGACCTAGGTGGCTCTTCCTGCAATGGTGACTCCAATGTTGACAGTCCCCCGGGCTCGCCCTCTGACTGCATCCACTTTCACCTACACTCCTTGGGCAGTCTGTTCCTTGCCCCTGGCTTCCATTGACGCCTATACCGCTGGAGGTGATAGGTTAAATCTTTAAGTTAAAAGTACGTCATGAACCCAGTCCTCATTCTCTCTCTCTCTCCCTCCTGTTCGCATTCAATATGCATATACAGAACCCCTGAGGCACCCATTCCTCGGATCCATGGCTTCTCCTGAGATCTCTACAATAAGGACCAGGACTTGCTGCACATGGGATATGCAGGCACTGTTCCAACATTTTACATGCTTAAGTCATTTAATCGCTTCCATAGGGCTGCTTAACAACAAGGTCCACAGTTCAAACCCACCAGCTATTCTGATGGAGAAAATGAGGCTTCGGCTCTCCCAAAGAGTTCCAGTCTTGTATGTCCACAGTATTTCCATCCTGTCCTGTGGGGCTACTATGTGCTGGAAGTGACTCCATGGCAGTGAGATTGGTTTATTTGGTTTAGAACAAGCTTGGTGGAACCGTGGGTTAGGTATTAGGCTGCTAATTGCAAGACTGGTGGTTCAAACCCACAAGCTGCTCTGGGGAGGGGGGAGTTGAGGCTGTCTGTCCTTTACAGATGAATAGTCTCAGAAATATTATATAGGGTCACTATGAGCCACGCAGAGGGACCCGGTGTCTTTCTTGCCCCGATTCAATCTCTGTGGTGAGTATGAGACAGGAATCTCGCACCCCATTCCAGGGGTAAGAGCACCCAGATCACCTCCATCTCATGCTCTTGTTCTAGCTAGCATCCCACTGCTACCTCGTGTCTAGGAGAGGACAAAGTCATAGGGTCAATGCTAAAACCAAGGTTAACACTTACCGCTTCTGCAGCTCCAAACGGCCCCGTTTACTTACCAGAGTTCCCCTTCCGGCCACAGGCTTGAACCAGTCAGTCCAAACCCTGCACACCTCCCTCTACCCCTCTGGAAACATCTCACAGGTGCTCCCCGAGGTCAGGACTCAGTATCTGGATAGGAATCCCTGGGCCATGAGCAGGCACGACAATAAAATGCTTCCTTTGTTCCCAGCCGCTCGGCATTGGCTACGCCTAGGGAGCATCTCTGGGAACAGGGAGAGATGGGCTTCAGTGCAGGCTGTCGGGCATCACAGGCCGTGGCCTGAGTCATTCAATTTTTTTGTTCCCTTTTAAAACTTTTTGTTGTTGTTTGGGTGAAAGTTTACAGAACAAATTAGTTTCCCATTCAACAAGCACCTCCATTTTATTTCATGGCATTCATTTCAATTGTTTTAGTGCAATGGCCCTCGTTTCCCCTTCCTCCCTGGATTCTCCATTTCCACTCCTCGGGGTTGCTATGAGTTGGAATCGACTCAGTGGCAGTGTTTTTTCTTTCCTGCTTTCTCCGTTTTGTTTTTGGTCAAATACTGCTCTTTTGGGTCTCATATATTTGATTGCTCCAAGGAGTACATTCCTCACTGAGATTATTATTGTTCAAATTATCGGTCTATTTCTTGTTTGCCTGAAAGGTGATGGTGGGGAGGGGTGTGTGTGCTCATTTCTAGGTTTCTACACCCTCTATTTCCCCTATTGCAACCAGAGGCGGCTCTCTTGACACAACTTAGGTTGTATCCCTTTAAATTAAATTCCTCCTGTGACTTCCCATTTCCCTCAGGGTCAAGTCTGAACTCTTTGACAGGCCTGCTCTGGCAGCAGATGTCTAGTCTTCCTGAACCTCAGGCATTTCCTGACATGGGGTAGACTTCTCTTACCTGAGAAGCACTGAGCTGTCTGCTCCTCTTGCCTGAAATATCCTTCGCCTCCCTTTACCTGGTTTACTCCGACTCATTTTTCAGGCCACTTCGATTTCCTCCTTGACACCCTAGAATGGCAATTTGGTGCCGTGACTGGGAATCATAATAGCTGTTACTTCCTGTGTGCCAGACTTTGTTCTGAGAAATTGAAATAGGTTAACTCATCTGGTTACACAACAACCCTGTGAGGAGGTCAAATTATTATTTCAAGTTACCAGAGGAGGAAGCTGAAGCACAGGCTATCTCAGTCCTAGTCCAGGCCGGAACAATGATGCGCCACTCCTCACGCACACAGGAGGAAATAAGACATAGGGCGTCAACAAAGATACCCTGGGTCCCTGATGGTTCACTTGCTTGGCTGCTAACTTGAAGGCCAGCAGTTTGAACCTAGCAGGGATTGGCAGTCTGCTCTGTAAAGGTTAGAGCCTCGGGAATCCTGTGAGGCCGTCTACACTAGCAGTAACTGGAGGAGGAATCGAGAGAGGAAGCAGTGTCTTTGGAGCAGAGATGCTGGAGCTCGTCAGAAAGAGCTGGGACCCTCAGAGAGATGTAGCCACAGCTAGCGTTGTCCCACCAAACAGAGGGGGGTGAAACACCCTCTGGCATCTCCCTCCTCCTAGTGCTTGCTCTGAGTTAGCCACATGCTAGTAGACAAAGGGCCCCGAGGTCATGGGAAAGATGCAGAGGTCACGGGAAAGATGGAGAACGGGTTGTTTGCAGACTGGCAAACGATAGGCCCAGAAAAGTTAAGTATTTGCCTAAGGTCACATAGCTTTTAGGTAACCAGACCCAGGCAGTTTGGCTTCAGAAAGCGTGTCCTTAGTCATGGTTCTGTACTGACAGCCCTGGACAAGCCACTGGTGAGAATGAAGCTCATACCTTCGGCATAGCCTACCCGGGTTGTCACGCACGCCCACACTCCGGGGTTGCTCATGAGTCTTCTTCCAGTACGGATGCCTTCCTCCACTCCTGAGGCCACGTTCTTCTTGGCCTACTCCAGCTTCTCAGGTGATGTGCTCAGCGTACAGACGGAATAAGTATGGTGCAAAGATACAAGCCTGAGATGGCCTGTCTCTGTATCGGTTCCATATGAACCCAATAGGGTGTTCTGAAATTCCATTCTTCTCAACATTAGGCACAATTTGTTATGATTCCCCAAACCCAGGTCAACTTCTGTCTAATATTCTCTGCTTTTAGCCAAGATCCATTTGATATCAGCAGTGATACTGCCTGTTCCACATCCTCTTCTGAGTCCAGTTGGCATTTCTGGACATGATTCAGTAAACTGGGAGTGGAACTCGGGAGCTGCAGTCCAAAGTAAGAAGGTTTACCCACCCTATGAAAATTCTTGTATAATACATTTCCTCTCATCTCAACTGCAGTTTCTATGACGATGCAGACTGTGCCTTTCGGCCTTTGATTCCCTAGTACTACTTGGCATCTGGTGCCTCCAAAGTATTCATAGCATATTTGCTTCATGAATTATTAAATGGCCTGGTGACTTGCTGGTGCCCCTGGAAGAGAATGTTCTGAACTTCTCGGTCAGTAGGGAGGAGCCGAGACAGGGGCTGGGACATAGTCACTCTTCAGGGACTGGTTCTAGGCCATGTCTACGAGGCAGACCCCAGCATGCCAGCCCTGCCATGTCATCCAGTGCTGTGATGTGTGCTTTGTCCCCGCCTCCTTGAGGCCATTCGTGTTCTCTCTCTGCCAAGTGGCAACCAGCGGGAGGATAAGATGGCGAGTGGCTAAAGCTCGGCAGGAGGATGTAAGGGAAAATAAAATGGAGGGAAAAGGAGGACAGTTCTTGAAGGGGGTTAAAGATCACAATTTTTAAAATGTACTTTTGGAGGTAAGATGGAACTGATAATTATGGGGAATTGTTTTTATAATACATTTGTATCTTAGTCATAAATATAAAGCTATAATTGCATTGTGCTTTCTTAATCACAACCAACCTACATACGTTTGGAAAGAGTTGTAGTTATGGAGGGTGAAAACCAAGACTGCATGACCACTCCAGTTGCTGTTTAACTCAAGGGGACCCCATGAATCCCCGAGGGGGATTTGCTCCATAGGGATTTCAGTGGTTGATTTTTCAGAAGCAGATCATCAAGTGCCTCTGGGTGGACTTGAACTTTCAACCTTTTGTTTGGAGGTGAACACATCTTGTCCTCCTAGCTGAAGGATGTCCCCAATCACTCTTCTACGTGTCAAGGAAGCTTGAGGGACTCCATTGAACTCAGCTCCTCTGGTGTTTCTTGTTCAACTCCTGGTATGGGTTAGCTCTAAATCATAAGCCAGTCTGCCTTCTGGGGATCTGTGAGGAATTTCTGAAAGATACTTCAACATGCTCTGTGAACTGAAAACCAAACAGCCTATGTTTGACTAAGAATTTTTTTAAATCGTGAGGAAGAAAGCAGGGGAAGGGGGTGAACAAGCTCTCTTTTTGCCTATGGAGCAGTGCAGGGAATGGGAGGGCAGAGGGTGGGTAGAGTAGAGGAGACTGCTGAGTTTATTTTTAACACTGAGTTAAAGGCATGCTCTGTGTCCTTTCCTTTTAAAAATAGACTTTTAACCTCTTGAAGCTTTTCGACTCTATTCTGCCTGTGGGGTAATGCCCCCTTTGTAGCTGGCAAGTCCTGCTGGAACACTTCCCGTTATCCATTTTCTAGCCAAGGAGGCAGACGATGGAAAAAAACCAGCATTTTTCTTCAGAGGACTCATGACCAGCGCGCGCGTGTGCGCGCAGACACACACACAGAGAGAGAGAGAGAGAGAGAGAGAGAGAGAGAGAGAGAGAGAGAGAGAGAGAGAGAGAGAGAGAGAGAGAGAGAAAGAGCGAGCTGTGGGCAGAGAGGCTTAGGGACCCAGGTTGCTAACCTGAAGCTTGAGGTTTACTGCAGTTTTCAAAGCAAATGATTAGAGGCAATGTTCTCTTTTGAAGGTAGTTTGGATCAATAAAATAGCAGATCATCTTTTGGAAGTCCACTGAACTAATTCATTCGATGAGCTTAGGAATATGTATACACGCAGGCACACTTAAGCACATAAGCTGCTATATGCCTGAATCAGTCTCTCTCATATTACTGAAGGAGTCATGGCGGCAGAGTGGGCTACACATCAAGCTGTGACCCTCAAACCCACTGGTTCAAAGGCGAGCTTTTCTGCTCCCGCACAGATGGAAAACCTCTCAGAAATCTGAAGGACAGGTCTCCTCTGTCCTACAGGTCCACCAGGAGCTGGAAGGGGCTCCGTGGCAGAGAGTAGAGGCAGAACCCTTATGAAAGACTGACCGGTGCTGGGAGTCCCTGGGGGATATGGATCATTCACCAGCTTGGCTGCTAATTAATTGCAAGGCTGGAGGTTGGAGTCCATCCAGAGGCACTTCACAAGAAACACCTTGTGATCTGCTTCTGAAGAACCAGCCATTGAAAACTTCCTGAAGCTCATTGATGATATGGATGCTATAGGGGAATGTGGTGAAGCAAGCAGATGGCTCCTAGCTGTCAGAAAGAAGAGTGTCGGGGGCTCTTCAAGGCTTGTCTTCAAATGAGCATCCATCTAGGAGAGGTGGAAGAAGCATACCGGCCTGTGTGTAAATAATCAAATCCAGAAGAGGGAATGGTATCAGAGTATAAATTCTCAACACCTAGATTATGGAATACTGTGGGCGACAGTGGAAGCCCTGAATCCACAGTGATTAAGCCTCTGGTGCATCCCCTTTGACCATTGTCCAAGAATCTGAAGAGCCTTCTTATCAGACAGAGAACATTGTGAAGTCAAATATGGCAGAAGTAGTTAGGTTAAAATGTACTAGTTTATCAATCTTTTTGAATAATTTTAAGTTGTCTCAGTTTTTAATATTATTGGTTTCTCCCCGCCCCAAGAGCATTTTATTAGGGGCTCTTACAGGTCTTATAACAATCCATACATCAATTGTATCAAGCATATTTGTACATATGTTGCCAGCATTATTTTCTAAACACTTACTTTCTCTTTGAACCCTTAGTATCAGCTCCTCATTTTCCCCTGCCTCCCCCTCTCCCAACCTTGTGACCCCTTGATAAATAAAAAATTATTATTTTCATATCTTACACCAACCAGTGTCTCCCTTCCCCAATGGTTTCTTTTGTTCCTCCCCCTAGAGGGGGATCTGCTTTGGTTTTGATTGAAGTTTTTCTTTGTTTTGTTTTATCCTTGTTGTTGGCTTTTTGTCTGCTTGCTTCCTTGTTTCCTGTTTATGCTTTGCATAATTTTCTGTATAGAAATCCAGGACATGTAAATCTATGGAGATAATACCTGGGTTAATAATTACCTAGGGGCAAGGTAAGGCCTTGGGGAGAAAGGGGGAGCAAAGAACAAGTACAAGAAGAAAATGTTCTGACATTGATTGTGGTGGTGATTATACAACTCGTTTTAATATGTTTGAATGATTAAATTATATGATATGTGAGTTATATGCCAATAAAACTAAAAAAAAGAAACTCTCTGGCATACAGTTCTACTCTGACATACACACAGACTGACCAGGAATCAGAACAAACTTAATGACAACTCGTTTGTTGTTATTTTACTTTGTGCCCCTGAATGGTTTTACAAGCATTAAATGACGGAGAGATGCTATGATAAGTAAGTCTCATGTGAATAGGTAATAGTATCATGCTATTTTACAGATGAGAAAATTTAGATTCAGGGATAGTTAGGTTACTGGAGAAGACTAACTAGTCTGTAAGTGAGTGAGATTTAAACTCAAGCATGTAGGCAACTCAGTGCCTCTGTGAACCCACACAGTCATACCACAATTAAGAAAAACCCCTTCCTTAATGAGATTTTGCTCACTGAAGTTATCTAATCATATTGGTTTTGTCAGAACAAGACAATTTTTCCCCTAGCCTGATCTAAGTGATCTAAGAACGTTCCATCGTACGTACACATTTACAGTGCTAGTGATCAGAAGGATCCCCCCTTACATATGGGAGTTTGTCAGGAAAAACTGGAATTGAAAGATCCTGGGCTTTTCCAACCTTCCCTTGTATATGACACCCTGGAGCAATGTGCAAACTGCACAAAGCCCTGGTAAACTCTCACACATGCACACACACTTACATGCGGCCTCCCATAGGGATGGCAGCTAAATGGAGTGAAAACAGACCGTTCTGGTTTAGGAGGAAACAGCCAGAACCACTTGCTGTTGGGTTGGTTCGGACTCATGGCTGACCCTATGTGGTTCAGAACCGAACTGTACTCAGTAGGGTTTTCACAGCTGCAACTTTTCCGAAGCGCATCACCACGTCTTTCTTCTGGGGCAGTTCTGGGCGAGTCTGCACTATCAGCTCTTCTGTTAGGTGGGAGCGAAATGCTTAACCAACTGTACCATCCTGGGGTTCCCTGGAAGGAGCGAGGGCTAGTCCTTTAGTCTCCAAGGCAACGAGGCCCAGCTGACGTTGGTTGCCGTTCTTCAACGTGCCTCATGCTAAGAGTGTAAATCATATGAGAGTCTGAAACTTGTTGCTGTGTATAGTACAAAAGTGTCCAACTCCTGAATTTCCCCTGGAAAGTAAATATGGGGTCTACAATCTCTTCAGAGTCCCCTGTGGTGTTTGTATTCGATGGGTGGAAGTGAAGGGAGAATAATACTTCACAAACCTAGTGTGTTCGTTAAGGTTGTGTGTCACCTTGGCGGGCAGTGAAAACACCATGTAGTAAACCCTACAATGAGATTGCATATAATGTAATCACTTCCATGATGAGATCGACTGTGAGCAGCTCGTCAATTAAAAGGAAGTTTCCTCACAGTGTGGCCTGCTTCCAATGTTCATGGATGATGTGGAAGCGCTTGCTCTTTGCTGGGTCCAGACCTTCCATTAGGTGGCCTCTGGTTCTTTGACAGGGGGAACATTTGAGATGATGGCCCTTCGATCCCTTTCAGACCTGGAGTCGAACCTCCCCTGGAAATATCTTTGAAGCAAGCAAACAGCAGGCCTAGGAAGGGCACCACAACACTCCTGAGGAATGTACTCCCCAGAACAGTCAACTCTAAGAGACGGAAAGGGCAGCATTGGGCCAAAAGCAAAGCTCAGAAGCCAGGAAGGGTCAGGAAAGAAGAGGGATGGAACCCAGGGAACCCAGGAAGGAAGTGGGAAGAGGTGCTGTTGCCTTGAGGGCCTTGTAGCTGATGTTACAGAAAAAGTGCATATATTGTTGAATGGCAAGTTTCCTTTGCTCTGTAATGTTCATCTCAACCACAATCAAAAGGTCTGACTTTGCTGCAGAGCACCGAAGAAGGTGAATGGGTTCACTGGCCTCTGGCATACAGCAGGGCAGCAAGCCTGTGCGTTCCTGTCCAAACACCTGCTGAGAATTTCTATCCCCAACAACCTGAATTGGAATCTACATTTTAATCTGATCTTGTTTAAATGTAGTTTCTGCTTCAATGTAGCTGGGGTAGAAATGCAAATTCTCAGCAGGGGAGTCACACAAGGGTGAACTGGTGAAGGCCTGCCTGGCTCACAGCCTCCACGCCCACAAGAATCCAGTGTTGCTGCCAGTAAAAGAGCCTCCCTCTCACTGAGGCATTTGCAGCAATGTTTGTAGGAGCACCAGCGGTGTCTGTCTTAGGCTGCTCCATCTTTGCAGCAATGTTTGTAGAAGCACCAGTGCTATCTCTTAGGCTGCTCCATCTTTGCAGCAATGTTTGTAGGAGCACCAGCAGTGTCTGTCTTAGGCTGTTCCATCTTTACAGCAATGTTTGTAAAAGCACCAGTGCTGTCTGTCTTAGGTTGCTCCACCTCTTCAGTCATCAGCATGGACTTTCTCTTTTGCCTTTTGGGGGTTCATCAAACCAAACAATTGTGTGTTTACTCATAGTGATCTCATAGACCCCATAGGACAGAATAGAACTACCCTATTGGATTTCCAAACGTGAATTTTTTTTCTTTAAATAATTTTATTGGGAGCTCGTACAACTCTTATCACAATCCATACATCAATTGAATCAGGCATGTTTGTACATATGGTCCAAGCCTGAATATTAAAAAAAATCATTCTATTGGGGGCTCTTACAGCTCTTATAACATTTCATATCCGTGCCTGAATTTTTATGGAAGTAGATTGCCTCATCTTCTTCCTGTGCTCGTTGGCACAGAGAACAAAAAGCACAGAGTGATGTGTTTTGCTGGTCAGGTCCCTGTTTTGCGCTTTCTGGATCTCCACGCTGGTGGGTTAGAATGGGCCTTAGTCTTCTCCTGGGGACCACAACTCTCACCAGCTACCAGATGCTTGCAAGATGGTTGCTGTTTAGAAAGCTTGGGGTCAAGCTTGTCTCTGGATACTGACTAGTTGGGTGGCCTTGAGCAAGCCACGTGGTTCTCATAGCCTTGCCTGCCAAATGAAGACGGCTCCTCTCTCTCAAACACATGCGAACACTGTCAAGATCAAACCAAAGAGTTAGTGTGGATAAAAGTCCTTTATTGAACTTTGAAGGACTACCCAAATGCCCTTTCTTTTTGCTGCTCCCTCCCCATTCCCACCTCCACTTACTTCCAGCTGATAGTTTAAGAAAACAGACTCTGATTTGGGAGTTCACTAAGATTCACATTATCTTTTTAGCTACATCATCTGGATGACACACTCGGAGTCTGTTACCTCTCTAGGTAAAAAGGATAATTTTGCTTGAGATGTATTATTTACACCTTTGTTTAGTCACACCACACTTTAACCTAGTGTTTTTTTATAAAAATGAAAGCTTGCATATGCAAAGCATACATCTGAAACCCAGTAGAACTGAAGAAAAAACAAACCCCAAATCTGTTGCCATTGAGTTGACTTTGACGCAGAGTGACTAGACAGGACAGAGCAGGACTGCCCCTCGGGGCTTCCAAGGCTGCAAATATTTACAGAAGCAGATTGCTGTATCTTTCGCCCAAGGAATGGGTGGTGGGTTTGAAGGGTTAACATCCAAGCACTTTAACCGCTGCACACCAGGGCTCTCAAACACAGTAGGTTCTCAATAAATTGTAGTTGTATTTCATTCCCTGTTCTGGGTAACTGGATCAGCAATTTACTAAGTTGAGATTAATCTAAAGACGTGTTTCATTCCTATAAAACAGTAGCAAGTATATTTTAAAAGACTCAAAGTTATATCATATAAGCTCTCTCCCAATACATTTATTTACTCAAAACAATCCCAATTAAAATCCTAATGAATCTTTTTTAGTGAGATTTGACAATGGAAAGAGACCTGGTGGTGTAGTGGTTATGAGTTCGGCTGCTAACTGCAAGGTCAGCAGTTTGAAACTACCAGCCGCTTGGTGGGAGAAAGATGGGGCTTTCTACTCCGACAGAGTTACAGCCAAGAAATTCAACAGAGGCAGTTCTACCCTGTCTGTAGGCTCACTATGAGTTGGCATTATTGACTCTATGGCAGTGAGCTTGTTCTTGCATGTTGGTTTTTTGTATATCAGAGTAAAGGAGCAAGAGTAGCCTTTCGGTCTTAGAAGAGCAAGGTAGGAAGGCTTATTCTGACACATACCCTACATGTCACGTCAGGGTTCAACCACAGAAGCAAAGCCACAATGAATGTTACGGCTCGAAGGGTTGATTCTAGGAAGTAGACCTGTGCACATATGGGAGGGTCTGGGGAAATGAAGATCAGGATGGAGGAGTCTAAGGAACCAAGGGGCATCTTTAATGGGTAATGTTGAAGCACCGGCATGGGTGTGCAAGTTGGAGGTTGCTGGGAAACCTGACAAGTCAAGCACACCTCCAGCTACTGAGATCATAATGCAGAAACGGATCCATGAAAGCTCAGAAGGAAGCCATTGACTGACTCTTCAGCAGATCTTAATCAAGTGCCATAGGACTTGGGCTGTTAGGACCAGTGACTAGAAAGAAGATCTGGGTGCAAAGCAGAGGGCAATGAGGACAAGTTGGAGTCCTCGGGCACCTTGGTGCCTGTCCATCACCCCATCTATTCTGAAGACCTGAGAATTGGCTGTTTCACCTTCCCATATCCCAAACTCTTACATACACTCTTCTCTCAGGCAACAGGGAAGGGGATTCCTAGCACAACTAGTGAAGCAATCTAGCACTTCAAAATTAATGTTAAAGCTCTAGTTAGTACTCTAGAAATTATGACAGTAAATTCAGGATATTTTTAATGAAAGAAAAAAAGAGTGAAACAGAGCAGAGAGTCTAAAATGAAACCCACACATGTATAGAAATTATCTGTGACAAGAAGCGGCATTATAAATTCAGTAAATGACACTAAAACATTTGGTTTTGCATATGGAAAAGTGGTTAAAAATTCTTATCTCATACTAGTTAAAAATTATATTCCAGATGCCTAAAATCTTACATGTTAATAGCAAATCTTTTAGAAAGAAAGTATAGGAGAATATTTTTATAACTCCAGAGAAGAGATTTAATAAATAAGAGAAAGACAGAACACTAAGAAAGATATACCCAACTGTATTTTAACAAAAAACTTTAAAAAGAGCTCACAGAAAGTAACAGGACAAATCACATTGTCCAAAAGAATATATTTACAACATATGACAATAAATTATAATTCAGAATATTTAAAGAATATCTACAAATCAATAGGAACAGGCCGGGGCTAAGGAAAAACCAAACCAAAACTAAAACAACCAAACTGAATCCCATTGCGTAGAATCCAGCTCCCAGAAACCCGGTTCAGGGTTTTGGAGGCGAAGAAAGGGAACAGGGAATTCATAGAAGAAAACCTGTGACTCCATGCCACCCCTCCGCCCCACGTATTGCGCGTTCGTCATATACTGGATGGTCGCATGTGTTAGCGCACGTTATCCTGGCAATGACTAGGTGAGTTTGTATTGTTCCTTTCTCCTTTGTCCTGAAAGGAAGGCACAGGGTGGTTATACGTTTGCCAAAGATCGTACATCTAGTAAATGGCAAAGGTAACGCTGAATGCTGAGCATCTGGCCCTCCAGCCTGGCTTCTTAACCACGGTGCCATTTACACAATCAGCGTGTTAAAATTTAGACACCAGACAATACTGACTATTGGCAAGGATGTGGCAAGCTGAAGCCAGTCAGTTGGTACAGCCACTTCATTGTGAAGCAACACGGGTGAGGAAAGGAGCCCAGGTTACATTTTGGGCGGTGAGCCTCCAAGTCAGCCACCCCCAGCTTCCCTGTAGGAGAAAGCAAGGCTTTCTATTCTGGTCAAAGGTTACAGTCTCCGAAACCCACGGGAGCAGTTCTTCCCTGTCCCATAGGTCACTAGGAGCTAGCATCGACTCGATGGCAGTGACTGAACGATGAAAATGCCAATGACTCCTGCAATTCCAGAGCAGGTCCATGGCCCAGCGAGTGCCACTCACGTAAACAGGAAAAGAAACAAGAATATTCTTTTCAGCATTGTGGCAATAGTATAAAAATGCAGTGCTGAGTATTCGCAAGGTGGAATATTACTAAGAAATTAGCCAGGGACATTTCTGTAACATAGTGTGGATAGGTAGAAAGCACAGTACAGAAGGAGTGTCATGCCTTTCACAGGCAGTTTGAGAGTATGCAAAGCATTACGTTTTTAATGTGTGTATTAAAACCATAAGGCATGGAAAAATGAACTTGAAATTGAGAAATATGCCCGTCAGTGTAAAGGAGAGGAAAGGGAGGTCATGAGTTATACAGAGAGAGAAAGAATTGTACCTGTAACATTGATGTATTTATTAAAAACCAAACAAACAAGTAGTGCAAAATGATGATGTGATACAACTGGCTGTTGAGTATTTTCATCTCTGCACTCTGGTGTCTGGTGACATGACCTGTCCCACACCATTCTTCACCTTTTGCTTGCTCCCTCTTCCATGTCTACAAACATTCAGTGAACGAGCTGCATTCTCCACAGGCACACTCATGTTTTCCCTCACCCTGGAATACCCGTCTCTGCTTAACGAACCCCCTTTCAGGAGCCCCTGTGTGGAGCCAACAGTTAATGCCCTCCAGTGTTAACTGAAAGGTTGCAAATTTGCATCTGTTCAGAAGTACCGCAGGAGAAAGGCCTGGTGATCAACTTCACAAAGCATCACCCATTGAAAATGCTGTGGGGCTTAGTTTTGCTCAGCCACATATCAGGTTGCTATGTATCATTACCAACTCCAGGGCCACGGGTTGGTCTTTCATGACTTGAAATACCACATTTAAAAAATCTGAAAGGCAATGTATAATTTACTGGAAGCCAAGGAAATCCTTCTTTCTCTTTCTCTATTATATACACACATATGTGTTCACAAATACACGGTTAAGTAGAAATATACTGCTATAAAATCCTAGAAGCCTTTACTAAACCAAACCCTAGAATGTGAGGATGTTTCTCGAGGCAGCCTCCAGTTAGCTCTATGCTTCTGAAGGCGGCGTTGCTCTCTGGGTTGGGTGTTGCGTTGCTAACTGAAGGTTAGCAGCCTTCATAAAAAATGAGTTTGCTTCGGGTCTCTTCCCATCACCCATTGGTCCCAGTGAAACCTGGGTGCTTCACTTCTGCCTTGCTCTGTCCTCATAATGTCCTTGTGTCTCAGACTTGGTCTCTACTGTCTCTAAGTTCCTCCCCTCTAGTCAGAATGGACTAGGTGATGCAAAACAACACGCAATCTTTATTTGTCTGTTTTCCTAGTGGCATAGTGGGTTGGCGTAGAGTTGCCAACCACAGGTCAATTGTTTGACTGCATCATTGCTCTGCAGGAGAAAGATTAAGCTGTGAGCTCCGATAAATAGCGACTGTCTGGAAACAGACTCAATGGCAGTGAATTTTTTAGAAATCTCACTTCATATTCTGATTTCTTCCTGGGTCTGATGATTTGATTCTGATTCCTTGATCTCATTGTGAGTCATAACCATGACTAGCCTAGTTATTTTCTTTTCTAGAAGGTCAGAGCCTTCAGTCTCCCCAATCCCCCTGCTATATGGTTGATTCTGACTCGGCAAGGCTTTGTCAATCTTAACAGGTTCAGACAACCTCATTTTTCTCCGAAGTGTTGGCTGGTGGATTTGAACCACCAACCTTGTAGTTATCCCTCTGGTAGTTATCAGGACACCAGGGTTCCTTGTTCTTTTTGTTAGGTGCCATTGAATCATTTCTGACCTACATGAACCCTATGTAAAAGAACGAAACACTGCCCTGTTCTGTGCCATCCTCAAATGATAGGGTGTTAGATTTTAACCTGACACATCTGCAACAATCCACTTTTCCAATGCATTCTGCATGATAGCAAGGCTGTTCACATCCCTGGTCCATGGTCAGATGAAATTAACCAGGACCATAATTCATGTGTAGTGCCCCTTTAAGGTTTCCCCTCTCCACTTTAAGTGCATCAAAAAGGAGATCAAATAAGATACTACATGTTATTCTCACTAGGTCTGCCATAAATTACTTTATAATGCTCTGAGTTATAACAGTAATATAACACTATTCTTTTTGATAACCAGGTACCATCTAGTTTCTTCACCACACTTTGCTAAAATTGTTCCCCACAATGTCCCCTATAATACCCTGGTATCCCAAAAGTAAGACATCCCTGAAAATAAGACCTACTCACAGTTTTGCCTCTCGCTGAAATATAAGGCACCCCCGAAAATAAGACCTCCCTGAAAAATAAGCCCCTCCCCCCCAAGCTACCGTAACTCTGGACTCTGGACTGTAGCGGCGGGCTCCTCCATGCAGCTCACCGTTGGCCACAGCGCAGCCAGAGCAGACAGGAAGTGTGAGGTCTCTTAATAAAACAATAAACAATAAATGTATACCATATTCTTCTTCATGGAAAAATAAGACATCCCCTGAAAATAATACCTAGCGCAACTTAGGGAGCAAAAATTAATATAAGACACTGTCTTATGTTCGGGGAAACAGGGTAGTGCCTTTTTAAAGGTGCTGCTTGCAAGCACATGGTTGCTTACTATACTCTTGAAGGTTAACTTCTTGAAGGTTATCTGCCTGAAGTTACCTGCCATCAGAAGCAATCAGACCATCTAACCCTAAGTAGGACCCACTCCCTTTGATAAGGATCATACATAGAGTGTTCCCCTGGAGAAGAGCTCAGGGACACTTAAGGTCAAGTCAGCTCAGAGAAGACCAAGTTTAACCCACCATCTGAACTCTAGAACCTGCTCACCTTGTTATGTATGTGCCTTCCTATTACATGTGTGTCTTTAGTACCTCCCCTTCCTATTATGCATATTTCTCTAGAGCATTGGTTCTCAACCTGTGGGTCGTGACTGCTTTGGGGGTCGAACCACCCTTTCACAGGGGTTGCCTAAGACCATCAGAAACACCATTGCTGAGGATTTACTGTTGCCAGCGGCCAAAGACATTGTTCGAGTTATGATCAAAGATGAAATTATTAGGAAATTGAGTGCAATTTCTTTATCTAACAACACCATCTGCAGAAGAATAGATGACATGTCTGCTGATATTCTGGATCAGGTAAGTCAGGAAATTAAATCTGCTCCACTTCCAATATTTAGCGTCCAGCTTGATGAATCTACAGACGTTGCAAACTGTTCAGTTACTGGCTTACGTAAGGTATATTAATTATGATGACTTTAAAGATGGGTTTCTTTTTTGCAAACCTCGTGAAATATACTACTTTGCAAATACACTACTGCATGTGATGTATTTGACACAGTTGGTTCATTTCTGAAAGAGCATAAGATCTCTTGGGGAAAGGTTTGTGGTGTTTGCACAGATGGTGCTCCAGCTATGCTAGGATGTCGATCTGGATTTCAACGTTTGGTACTGAAGGAGTCACCAAAAGTCATTGGAACTCACTGTACGGTTCATCGGCAAATATTAGCAATGAAGACATTGCCACAAGAGTTAGAGGAAGTAATGAAAAGCCTCATAAGTTCTGTCAATTTTGTAAAGGTGAGCACTTTAAAGAGTTGACTGTTTTCACAACTGTGCAATGAGTTGGATGTGCCAAATAGTGCTCTGCTATTTCACACAGAAGTGAGATGGTTGTCAAGAGAAAAAGTTTTAAAATGTGTTTTTGAGCTTCGTGATGAACTCAAAATATTTTTTAATCAGAAAGCAAGACCACAGTTTGAAGCACTTTTCAGCGATAAACATGAACAGCAGAAAATAGCTTACTTGGTTGACATCTTTGCCATCTTAAATGAGTTAAATTTATCACTGCAAGGACAAAAAGCAACATGCCTCTATTTGCCTGAAAAGATCCAATCATTCCAAATGAAGCTTCAACTTGGCAAAAAAAAAAAATTGGTTGAAAATAAAATTTACATGCTGTCTACCTTATCTGCTTTCTTTAAGGAACATGACATTGAACCAGACAAAAGGATTACGATGATAATTTCTGTGAAAGAACACATGCACATGCTTGCAGACGAAATTTAATCGCACTTTCCAAATCTACCTGACATCATTTGCACTTGCCAGAAACCCATTCACAGTCAAAGTTGAAGATGTTCCTGAGACAGCACAAGAGGAGTTCATTGAACTTACTAACAGCGATGCAGCAAGAACTGACTTCTTTGCAAAATTCTGGATCAAGTGTTTACAGTCATATGATATTCTGTCTGAGGCTGTGTTGCACCTTCTTCCATTTCTAACAATGTATCTTTGTGAAACAGGGTTGTTTATCAAGTCTAAGTACAGAAGTAGACTTGTGGAAGATGATATTTGTTGTGCATACCACCCTGAAATTTTCTGATCTGATGAGAAAGAAGCTATTTCAACCATTGCACTAACATTAGCTTTTTACTACTACTGTCACAAAATGTAGCAATGTAGTTTACTGTTGTTATATTAAGACTGTTACCCATGCTGCGCCATGCTTGAAGACAAAATTTCATTTATTTGTAATTAGAAATATTTTACAATCTATAATTACAGTGTTTTTGTGATTAATCACTGTGCTTTAATTATGTTCAATTTGTAACACTGAAGATACATCCTGCATATCAGATATTTACATTAGGATTCATAATAGGAGCAAATTTACAGTGATGAAGTAGCAATGAAAATAATTTTATGCTTGGGGATCACCACAATATGAGGGACTGTATGAAAGGGTCACTGCCCTAGAATCGAGTCTAACCCCTTCCTCTTCCAATGTACGTGCTTCCCAGGGCTTGCATGCCTGAGATTATGAACACTTGTGAGAGAATGCATTCGTCTCTCAATCCGTCGAGTGAGAGGTGAGCCCTTGCATGCCTCGGCTAATAGTTTTTTAACTTACTTTTCAATTACACAACCACCTCTTAGGACCCATTCAGTTGTGGAAGTTGGTCCCCAACAGGTAATGATTCTCCCACCTGCTTGTGAAATTAGATAAAGAGGTGAGATGCTTCTGCCACACCATTTTATAGGATTCATGGAAGTTGGGATGTAAGTTTAGAATCATTCTGCTAAGTTGCCAGGAGACCTACAAAGCTGGAAGAGCTTTATTTTGCTCAGAAAGTCCTTCTGAGTTTAAATGTGGTGGCATTGAGGTCTATGAGTTAGTCTAGGATATGAGGCTACATTTCTGCTGCACGTTTTATTTCTTTATTTTTATTGTAACAGGTGGTGGTTTACATTTCAGATCTTGAACCCTATATATCATAATTGAAACTACTGATCAAATCCCCCAACAACCTACCCTTACCCCATTCCTTGGGTTCCCCTCTGCTTCCTGGCGATCACCCTCTCCTACTACACCGGGTAACCACTCTTCAGCTGTCCAGCCCCCACGATCTGCCTTTGACAAACTTAAAAGTCTGTTTCCTGTCCTGTATTTTAAGGCATACATTTTACCTACTTTTATTTATTTATTTTTTAAACGTTTTATTAGGGGCTCATACAACTCTTATCACAGTCCATACATATACATACATCAATTGTATAAAGCACATATGTACATTCTTTGCCCTAATCATTTTCTTTTCTTTCTTTCTTTTTTTCCCCCTTTTCTTTTTTTACATTTTATTAGGGACTCATACAACTCTTGTCACAATCCATTACATATACATACATCAATTGTATAAAGCACATCCATACATTCCCCGCCACAATCATTCTCAAAGCATTTGCTCTCCACTTAAGCCCTTTGCATCAGGTCCTCTTTTTTATTCCCCTCCCTCCCTGCTCCCCCCTCCCTCATGTGCCCTTTGTAATTTATACATCGTTATTTTGTCATATCTTGCTCTATCCAGAGTCTCCCTTCCCCCCCTTCTCTGCCGTCCCTCTCCCAGGGAGGAGGTCACATGTGGATCCCTGTAATCAGTTCCCCCTTTCCAACCCACTCACCCTACACTCTCCCAGCATCGCCCCTCACACCCTTGGTCCTGAAGGTATCATCCACCCTGGGTTCCCTGTGCCTCCAGCCCTCATATGTACCAGTGTACAACCTCTGCCCTATCCAGCCCTGCAAGGTAGAATTTGGATCATGGTAGTTGGGGGGAGGAAGCATCCAGGATCTGGGGGAAAGCTGTGCTCTTCGTTGGTACTACCTTGCACCCTGACTGACCCATCTCCTCTCTTACTTTTATTTTATCTGGATTTCTTATCGTTTAGAAAAGTCAGTGGTCCAAATATAGGCATATTTTATCCACTGAATTGACGCACCTGTTTTCTGATGATAGTGAATGAAAATCAGAACATATTGTTCTACCCTGTTGATTTTTTAGGATAAAAAATTTCCCTAGGATAAAATCATAACCCCTCGCCATAAGCCCATGCAGACAGCGCTGAACAATCTACCGCTGAGACTAGGACAGCTATCAGTGCCTGTGGTGGTGAAAGCAGCTGTAAGTGCAACTGTCCCAGAAAAGCCTACTTGTGTCCCTGAGACTCATGGGAAACAGTGGCTTTTTTGCCTGATCTCTTACATCTATTCACTTTGCTCAGGTTTGCTGCACTGCTTAAGGACGTCACCTGGGAATCTTTGCTGTCCCCTCAGTCATTTACCTTTGGGGTCTCAGGTCAGCTTTTTTGACTGTGCAGTCTCAAGCATTATTCTCGGTTACCCTAAATCTCATCTCGCTGCTCACATCCATCATCACACCTGTTAGTCTCTGTTATGTGTCGGCTTATTAACTGGATCAGGCCCCAGGATGAGGGTAAGGATTCACCTGTCTTGTTCACTAGCCTGGAAAAGAGTCGTTGTTGTTAGCTACCGTCGAGTCAGTTCTGACCGATAGCAACCCTGTTTACAACAGAACAAAACATTGATGGATCCTGTATCAGCCTCATGATTGTTCTTATGCTTGAGCCTGTTGTGGAAGCCACTGTGTCAATCTTCTTAATGAGGGCATTTCTCTTTTTCACGGTGCCTCTATGTTACCAAGCGTGATGTTCTCCTCCAGGGACTGGTCTCTCCTGATAGCATGTCCAAAGTATGTGAGACGATGGCTCACTGTCTTTGTCTCTAAGGACCATTCTGGTTGTATCTCTATCTTTCTTTTTTTTTCTGGTTGTATTTCTTCTAAAATAATCTGTTTGTTTTTTGGAAGTTCATGGTACTTTCAATATTCTTTAGCAGCACCGTAATTCAAATGCACCGATTCTTCTCTGGTCTTTCTTATTTAATATCCAACTTTCACATATATATGAGGTGTTTGAAAATAACCTGACATGGGTCAGGAATATGATAGGGGATCAGTAAAAACACATGAATGCGTGAGTCCTAACGTTGAACTTGACAGTCCAGAACTGTCCACAATGGTGATTCGCCTTCTATGAGAAAGGCAGATGCAGCACAAAGAAGACAGGAGGGAAAAGTGGAGCACTTGGTACTCTCACGCCTTTGAATAGGGCAATAATAAATTATATTATTCTCTCAACCTCCCACACAAATAGCACATTAGGCAATCTTTATGACTCTATTATTTTCCCCAAATAGCAGTCATAAATAAAGATCAAAGGCAGGCAAATACGTATCAAAGATAAGAACTCAGTTTTGCAAGCTACGATCAGTTGGGCGTGTTTGATCATATTGAGGATGAAGCCCAGTGTATCTTGCCACTGGAATGGCGATTACTTGCTGTGTTAGACTGGGTAGACTAAAGAAACAAATCCATGGCCACACATATGTCTATAAGAAAGAGGTTTACATACAAGAGGAACTGAATATTGAGGAAACATCCCAGCCCAGTCCAGAGAAAGTCCAAAAGTCCGTTATTAGCCCATATTTCTCATAACAATATATAAAGTCCCCTTCAGACTCACGAAACTCATGCATGCAATGATGCCGAATGCAGATCACAGGTCAGTGGGTAGAAAGTCTTTGGATCCAGTGTCATTGGAAACATCTCAGTGCTGGCAGGGGTCTCTCTGTGGCTTCTCCGACTTCCGAGGACTGGTTGTGTCTATGTGGCTTGTCCTCTGCAATGTCTCCCAGGGAGTAGCTGAGAGAGAGAAGTGTCTTCTGCCACCAAGGAAGAAGTACCAGATTTCCCAGAATTCTCTGGAAAAGGCCATGCCCACAGAAGTCTCATTGGCTATCTCCAGATTGACAGCCTAGACTCCACCCCTACACTCTTAATCCTTAAATTGACACCAGATTAGGTGACTACCATACTTGCCAATAACATTCTAAATGTTACCTGTCTCTTTTTATTTCTGTTACCAGTCCTTATCACTTTCCAGACTCCTTACTATTTAATACGATGTGTAAATCGCATGCAAATGACACCCACATTTTCTAGCCTTTGCAAACCGTGCAGCCCCTTTCCAAGTTAGATTGCTGTACACACACTGCCCATTATTTGGTGTGCCCATGGGCCCCTAACCTGGTCACATTGTATGTGAGAACCATGGTAGCCAGGAGTTTTCTTGTTTTTTGGCTACCTCGCTAAAATGTAAGCTTTGTGAACGCAGGGCTCCTCTCTGCTCCCGTCGCTGTGTACAGGGCAGCCTGATTGCAGACTGTAGCAGCTGCTATTGGGTCTGTGGCCACAGTAAACTCTCCACAGGCTCTTTTTCAGTTTGTCTTTGTTTTGATTTTGGTTACAGGAATAAGCTATGAGCACTTATTGCTCAGCACATTGATTTTAATTAGTGAAATCATTTTATACAAGCTACGCTGTTGAAAAGTGTTTGTTGCTCATGTCAGCAGCACGTGTACTAAAAGGGGAATGATACAGAGATTAGCATGGCCCCTGTGCAAGGACGATGAAAAAAGTGTTTGGTTGATGATTTTTTATCCTCTAACCTGTCACAATGCAGATGCTATGTTCTATCTATTCACTGAGAGAAAATTAAGTGACTCACTTTTTTATCCACTCATTTGTTTGACAATCACTTCAGGCAGGCAATCTCTAAGCTCAGGAGACACCAGAGAGAGAATCTTGTCTCTCTACACCCACCTCCATGTCCATTACCTTTGGATGCCAAAGTAGGGTAAGCTGGGTTCTGCCTCATCATTTTCACCCCAACTGCTCTATCAAAGGTCACTGGTGACTCCCTGCCAGCCCATTTACTTCTGTCTGCCGGTTCTCCGGGGACGATTTGAGCTCTACTGACCATCCCTGTTCTTGAAACTGTGCATTTGTTCTTTTTCATAATTCTCTTACGACCTCTTCCTAATGAACTTTACTTCTCTCCTATCCTCTCTCCTCAAATTAAGTACCTTGTGAGATTCTACTCTACCATGAGGTTATTTTTTGGGAGGGTAGGGGGAATGTTAATTTTATAGATTTATTTTCAAAGTGAAAAACACTTAAGAGAATTCAAGTATAAGTCCAATAGAATTACTGTGTCCAGGTCAGCAATGAAGGAAATATGCCGCCTTACATCTAGATACACACCCGGGTCATCTGAGGCCTCCCTCAAGGAAGAAAGATGGTCTGCTACTAGATTATTCATATACACCCTTCTGATCTGCAGTGAAATCTGTAATTTCTTGTGGATGTGTTAACTTTTCCTCATCTCTCTCAGGAATGAGTTTTAAACCCAAATGTGTCCTCCTCGGCCGTGATAGCCTCCTCTTGGTCTAACCTGTCTAAGCCCAGGTCCTTCATACAATGGGAATTTATTGAAAGCTATTGGGGTCAATCTTATCATAGAACTTCAAGACGTAAAGGACCCGGTTCTTGATTCCTTCTAACATCAATGGTGGTGCATGGCTATGCGGGTGGCACAGCTGTGTAACTGTGCTGGGAACCTGCGTGAGCATCGGGACCGACTGGGTATCATATGGATACCAGAGGGGCATAGGGTGGTGTTTAGTGGTTAGGCCGCTGCTGCCAGCATGGTTCCCCAAGGAAGCTTTGCAAAGACCATGGGCAGGAGACGGACACAGGCAGAAAGGTTCTGGGCCACCGTGGGTACATCAACCCAGGATGCCCTGCTTGCCATGTGGTTGTTCATGGATACTTCTGGGGGGTAGGGGCTGTAGATCAACAGATATTTTTTTCTGAGATAGCTCTGGGTGAACTTGATATTTCCAACTTTTTGTTTAGTAGCCAAGCCTGATAGCTTTTCACCAGTCAGGCACTTCCCGTGCATACAGTGTAGGTGTCCAGTCGTAGATGTCAATTGGTGGCTGAATGACAAGCATCAGCTGCAGGGCAGAGCGATTGGAGGTGAGACTGCAGGGCATGAGGGTGAGGGACTGATCATGGAGGTATGGGCTAACCAAGCCCAGGGCCTTTGACACGACCCTGAAGCAGTGGGGAATCAGAGAAGAATGCTATGCTGGTATTTAGGGAATGGTGATAACACAGCAGAGTTGGATTTTAGAGGAGCAACCCTGGGTTGGGTATGTGTGGTATGAGTTCAGAGGAGCCAGCCCCCCCACCACCACTAATCACGGGTACAGTAAACACAATTGTATGGTTGAGATGTATATATATTATATTAAAGTCATCGAGAGCAGGAGAAATACAATAATGCAGTCAGACACATAACATGGCAGCATTGCTCACCTCAGCCCCGCTTGGTGGTCCACGTGGAGAGAGGAGGAAGGAAAGGAGGACAGGGGGAAAGGGAGCACAAGACAAAAGAGGATGGGAGAGGAGAGGGGGAAGAGAGCAAGCGAGGGGGGCAAGAGGAAGAGAGACCTCTGTTGCTAACCCAGGCCTATATACCTTTTGGGGGCATGCAAGCCCACTTATTACAGGTGAAGACATACATCAGAGGAAGGGGTGGTGGTATAGGTAATGGAGTAATGGGAGGGAGTGATCTAGGGGTACCCACGCAATAGGAAGAGGAGGGATTGGGGGTATGCATGTGACATGATGGGCGGATCCTAGAGTCAGGATGGCAGCTGGATCTCCATAGGAACCATTATCAGTAGGGTGTAAACCCCACCAACAGGAACCAAGCTAATGGTTGCAAGCTTCAGGGAGAAGTAATCCATTGTCTCCAGCAGCAGGGAGCGGGCCCACCCCTGTGGTGTGGGGAGACAGCAGGAGGATCTGACTCCCTCCCCCCCCCCCCCCCCCCCCCCCCCCCCGACAGGTATGGAGAAAGGGTTTGGCTGGCAGAGTAGTTCAGTGTCGGGGAGACGAGTGAGGAGGCTCTAGCAGTATTCTAGGTGAGTGGAGGTGAGAGTCCAAGTTAGAAAGCTGGTAATTATCAGACTTATAATAATGGTTTTAATATGGCAAGGATTGTAGAGCAGACAACTCTTCATTAAAATCCATCCATACTTTGGGCTACAGTGTCCAGTCTCCTCCGCAGTTAGGACATGTGCATATGATTCAGTTCTAGACAATAGAGTATGCACAGCCTGGTCTGTGGAAAGCTTCCATACACACTCTGTGTTCTTCACCTTTTTTGGCTGCTTGGGATGGTGAAGTCTTGTAGTGAGGAGAACCGGGCCTTAATTTTCCAGGGTCCTTGTAAAACCATGTAGAGAAAAGTTGCTACCGTTAACCAGGAATACTTGGGACTATTATTTTAGTGAGGAATAAATGCCTGTCATGTTTTGAACTTTGGACAATTTTAAGGTTTATTTGTTACCCTAATTAACTTGAGCACCTCTTTTCTGTGAAGCACTATTTGTGATACTTTACATATACCTGAAAGTCTAAAGCTAATATTGAACATTGATATAAAGAAATATCAGAATGTGAAGCTATTGTGTCTTAACATATTCTCTATCTAGATATCTACACTTCTGAAGATGTTATTTCTATCTCTCAAACCTTTTTCTGAAGACGTCTGCCCTCTCGGATTTATCCCACACCAAAATGGCAGTTTGGGCATCGCCGAGGCACCCAAATGGTATGCCTTTTCAATGTTCATTGAGTTTAGGGCATAAAAACACGTTTGTGGAGGCAAGCTCGGGGCTGTAGAGTAGATAGGGTACATTTTTCCAATGGAGCTCTTGCTACTCTTGAAGAATGAACAGCTACCTCATCTCTGTTTATAACTTTGTCATAGTTCAAGGAAAATTTAAAGAATAAAACTGTTTCAGTCTGTGTGGTCTGGAAATAGACGGTGAGATTTCTGTGCGGGAGGCTTATAGGTGTGTTTCCTGGAAGCAAAGGAATCAGGATTAGCCAAGGGGCGACAAGAGTCTCAAATGAGTCACCACGAAGGACTCAGTCTATTCCCCACGAAGCTCTGGAGTTGGAGTGGCCGTCAGAGCTGTCCTCTGTCAGGGCCAGGAGCCTGGACCTTTGTCTGTCTGCATCAGCCAGTCACTGAATATAGGCTGTCTGTTGGGAGGGAACACAAGTTTAGGTGAGGCAGATCTTTTGGCTGGGGGCTATTTCTGGAGAGAGATTTGGTGGTGACCCAGCACTGCCCGCAGCTGGATGAATGGGCATGTTTATCTTGAAAGGAGTGGGCAATCTCTATGGGGAACCATAGTAGTCACTATATAGCACAGTAAATAGGTACTGCCTTTCAATTGTTCTAGATGGCTCCATTGAGTTTCACATTCACACAGCCAACCCTCTCCTAACTGTGCCGAGAGCACAAGAGTGTGTATTGTAAGGGAGTTGACAAACAATGAGACTTTAGGGAGTGAGTTGAGCTCATTTGAATGCCGTTAACATTGTGCCAAAGAATTTAGATAAGAGCAAAGTTTGATGGCAAGCAGAGACGGATTATTCCAGATAAAGTGCTGGCAGGTATACTATTTGGGAGATCATTTCAATAAGAAGCCGATAACAATAGTATAGAGAACAACTCAAGAGACGTTTTAAAGGCAGTATTCAAAGGTCTTGAGAAGCAGTGATAAGTCTGATAGAAATCTTGCCTTCTCTATGGGACACGGGGTTTAATTCCTGGCTAATGTACCTCCTGTGCATGTCAGTGACTCACTGTGTGTTGCTATGATGCTGAACCGGTTCCAGGGGAGCTTCCAGAGTAAGATAGACTAGTAAGAAAGGTGTGGCAATCTGCTTCCCCAAACCCAGCCAAGGACAGTCTTATGGATCAGAACTGTTCCACCTGCAACTGATGAAGGGGACAGTATAGCACCTCGCAGTACTCGGCTTTGTAGGGAAGGTGGGTTCATGTGCAGGAGGTGTATGCCTGAGTATTTTCTGGAAGCAAGAGAATCAGGAATAGTCAAAGGGAGACGTTAATCTACGAGTCACAAAAAAAGGACTCATGATTTGGCAGCTGACTGAACAACAGCTACCGACAGTTAATGGTCTTCATGTCTGAGAGTAGAAGATGAGGGAAGATTTGAGGCAAAACAGTTTATTTCTAGTTTAGGAGACTGATTGGTAATACTTGAGGAGAAATTGGATCAAGTTTACTCTATAGTGGCTAGCTTAAAATCTATGATAAACTTTTTAAATTGGCAAATAAAAAATAACCAATTCTCCAATTCGCTGGATCTTTCTTCAACCTTTTCTTGCTTCTGAGAAAACTTCCTACTGAGCAGGGCCAATCCTGTAAACCATGTTCTTTCCACCTGTCAGTTACAAATCTACATGCACCAGAAGAAAACCTACACTTAAAATCTAACGTTTTAAAGCGCCAATATAAAGTCCACTTCTCTTTATTTCTTCATGTATTGATAGTTTGATCATGGCCCATATTAGACATCTGATAATGACCTTGGGCCCTAGGCACATTGAGAGGTGGCTGGAGGTCTGCTGGGCTTCTAGATGACGCTATGTTGCAAGAGACTGGCTGTCCTCAATTACACTGGCGAACAGGATTGCTTATCAGGCCATATAGGAACCACCTCTCTAAATCCCTTTGTCATTTTATGAGCTGTTAAGAAACTCCGATCATTGCATCATACCCTTCATGTCCACTGGAGCAAAAATGATTTTCTGAGATGATTGACACAGGTTAGAATATAACTTTCTGCAGCCTGAGTTTTTGGTCAGTAATTTGAAAACTTGGGATGGTTTACATATTAATCTGAAAAAGGAAAAGCACAAAGAAAGCAATTAAGTGAGAGGAAGTTGTGTGGACGCCATGTACGCTGTGTGTACGGGGAGCAGCCAGACTGAAGTAAGCAGTCGTTTAACACAGGTTTATTGTGGAAACTCTCTGCGTGGTTTTATTGGTCTGGGTTGACTATAGAAACAGATTCATAGACCCTCATGTGTATAAGATGGATCTATAGGGACAGCAAGTAGAATAAGGGGTTAAGAGGGTACAGTTGTGGGGGGAGTGTGAAAGGGAGACAATGTCAAGGATTCCATGTAGAAAAAATAATTGGAAACTGATTGTGGTAGCAATTATACAAATCTACTGGAAGTGATTGAAACATGGAATGATATGTTATATGTATTAAATCACAACTAATAAATAAATAAAACCTGAGAAAAGAGACAGAGCTTTATATAAAGAGTAATTGTATATTAAGAAAACATCCCAGCTTAGTCCTGATCAAGTCCATAAATCCAATATTAGTCCATATATCTGATACCAGTCTATAAATTCCTCTTCAGAGTCACACAACATTTGCAATGATGCCAAATACAGGATGATCACAGGCCAATGGGTGGAAAATCTTGTGGATCCAGGGGCAATGGAAACATCCCAATGCTGACATGGGGCTCCACGTGGCTCCTCCAGCAACCAGGGCTCTGGCTCCATCAGTGTAGCTCCATGTGGCTTATCAATAGGAATATGTAGCAGAGAGAGTACCTTCAATGGCTCCAATTTTTTCTCAGCTTCTGGAACAAACCATTAGTTCAAAATTCAAACATCCAGAGTTCCTTCCCCGCCCCTTCAATCTGTCAACAGCCCCTAAACAAGTCTCTTCACCTTTGAACGTCCTGAACACTCCAGACACTGGGTGGGGCTTATCTTTTCAGAGCCCTCTTTGAAGGTGTGTCCTAAACCCATTTATCAGGGTACTTTCCTGGGTGTTCTGGGGACCCTGAGGTGAATGAGATGGATACGGTCCCTCCTTTCATAGAGTACGCCTCCTAATGATATGGGAGGGAGAAAGTAAGAAGGGATAAGAAAGTGTCAGATGTTTGTAAGAGCTTACCCAGTCCTTCCCTTCCATTTGAAAAGGCCAGCTTGGTAGGAACTAGGTCCTTTAAGGATCACCAGTACTAGTTACCATGGAGTAAATTCTAACTCATGGTAACCATGTGTATCAGAGTAGAATTGTATATTCTAGAGTCTTCGGTGGCTGGTTTCTTGGAAGTAGGCACCTATCCCTTTCGCACTTAATATGCAGAGAGTAGGTGTCTCTGCATATTTGACCTTCTAACCTTTTGGTTAACAGCAAAATGTATTGGCCGTTGGCATCACCCAGGGATTCCTTTGCTTGATGTTTTGGGGTGCCATCAAGTTGGTTCTGGCCCATTGTGACCCTATGCACAGCAGAATGAAAGTGTCCAGATCTGGGCTAGCTTCACACGTATTGCTGTGTTTGAGCCCAGTGTTGCAGCCACTGTGCCAACCCATCTTTTCCAAAGCCTTCCTCTTTTTCCCTGTTGCTCCGTGTTACCAAGCACTATTTCCTCCAGGGGGCTGGTCTCAAAACACGTCCAAAGTACATGAGACCAAGTCTCGCCATTCTCATCTCTAAGGAACATTCTAGTTGTACTTCTTCTAGGCAGATCTCTTTGTTCTTTTGGCAGTCCCTGGTATCTTCAATATTCTTTGCCAACATCATAGTTCAAATGCATCCATTTTTCTTTAGTCTTTCTTATTCATTGTCCAACTTTCATATGCTTGAGTCAGGCATATCTCAGTCCTGGCTTTAAACACTGGAGACAGTTTGTGCGGCAGATTTACCCAATGCAATGCATATTTCAATCTCTTGACAGCTGCTTCCATGAGCATTGATTATGGATCCAAGCAAGATGAAATCTTTGACTGCTTCAATCTTTCCTCCATTTACCATTGTGTTATCTATTGGCCCTGTTGTAAGGATTTTGGTTTCTTTGACACTGTGTTGTAACAGATGCTGAAGTCTACAGTCCGTGATCCTCATTACTCAAATCCTCTTCACTTTCAGTACGTAAGGCTGTATCATTTGCATAGTTCAGGTTGTTGATAAAGTTTCCTCTAATTCTGAAACTGCATTCTTCTTCATATAACCTAGCTTCTCTGATTATTTGCTCTGCACACAGATCAAATAAGAATGCTGATCCCTTTAGGGACTGAAAAAACGGCAAGTTTGGGGGCCGTGTCTGACTTCTTTCAGCCTCACTAGTGGGGAGGAGGATCCAATGCCTTGTGAGCACAAGACTGATTTCGATGAAGCAGAGCTCAGACATGCCTCCATCCTCCATTCCTTTTTATCCTATTCAGAGACCAACCACCCCTCCTTGGCCATTCTACTGCCCTGCTGGGTTTATTCGCTGCAATGGCCACACAGAATCACACCAGACAATACCTACAATTAAGAGGGTTTATTAGGGAGGTTAACAAGTTTGCACAAGTCAGGATTAGCAAATATTAAGGACACAGTCCTCTGGTCCACAGCAGTGTTTGCTTCTCAGCTTTGCTGGCAGGCATATCTCTTCCTGGTCCTCCATCTATCTCTGGTCTTCGGCGTTTCAGCCACACAGCCTATTGGCTTCTGTCCTGCCCAAGCAAGTGTTACAAAACTCTTTCAGTGCTCACAGATTCCCCAAAGGCATGCGACTCTGAAAGCCAGGCTCTTGTGTAAAGGCACTAAACTTTCCAGTGTCTATGGGTTAGGAACTCCATCGCACAATCTCATGGTCTGAGCCTCTCAATGTCTGAGCCTCTGGGGTCTCTGCTACTGCTGCTGCACAGGGACCTCACCAGTGCTCCTCTGCCAGACCTTCTTTCTTGGTGGCCATGGACTCTGATCTTGCTTCTGAGATGGCGTTTATACCCAGAAGGATGGCAAACTGAGCAATTTGTGATTTAGAATTCTTTACACCTTATTTTCATGCTCCTACCCTGTTGTGTGGGAGTTTCAAAGGCTGGGGAGAACCACACCAAGCAATTTCACTTCATTGCAGGGACCTAGGAGCAGGGTAACTTAAACTAAACTTTATTATTGAGATAGACAAGTGGACAGATTCTGGCTAGTAGTTTGGATAGAAAGGATGAGATTTTAAAACTTTATGTATAAATATAATGTGCATGATTTATACTGTTACCTGAGCTTTTATTAGGTACCATCTACCAAGAATTGACATCATCTACCAATATTAATAAGCAGCTAATTAAAAACTATGGTGGATGCACTTTTAACCACCTTTCATGACTTATCAGAGGAACCAGTGGTCGGTGTCTCTCTGTACACAGGGACTAGTGCTCAGAGCACACTGGCAGAAAGTTAACCATTCTGTCCACGTCCTTACATTCAGCTGGTACTAGTACTTTCCGAGAGTCAAAATTGTTTATGCTCTAACATTTATTTTGGTTTTAAACTTATGCATTAAATTATGCCATTAAAATTATGCAGTGCAGTTCCAAAGTATGTGAACCAATTAAGTATGTACATGAAGAGATAGATAATTATTACAATGAAATTAAAATGGGATGCATTGGAAAGCAAGATTCAATAATGTCAAATTAGTTGATAAAGTGTTGGGAAAATAATAAAGTCTACAGAATTTCATATGCTGTTAGGAAGTGTCTTTAAGTTCTCACACACTGGAAAAGAAGTAAGAAGGGGAAATAGAAAATGAAGTCTTTTGGACATGCTTCAAGGATTCCTGCCAGTGGACCAATAGCACAGAAAATGACCCTGAGCCCTACCTAATCAGTGAATACATTCACATTTATCTAAGGTTGGATATATATATATATATACCTACACACATATGTATATATATGTATATATCTATATCATATTTGTCTATCTATCTAGACTTTATGGGTATAGAAAGTCCCCTCTTTCTTACATATAAAAGAAACATATACATTAGATAGATAGATAGATAGATAGATAGATAGATAGATAGATAGATAGATAGAACTGTGTCTGTCTTCTAAGGCCACTATGAGTGGATATTGAAAGCAAACAGTCAGTGAGTGAGGGATATGTGTGTATAGTAAAAGCTTCATTTTCTCTAACTGATATTTCTGGTTAGCTCATTAATTAGCAATTCTGATTATGTAGAGAAAGAAGAGTATGCTGAGTGTAATGGGACTCATTTCCTCCATTCAAAGAGCTCAGGAGGATATACCTAGCACTGTTAGAGAAAGAATTGATGTGTCTTCCAATTTCTTTACCTGAACCAAGCCCACTTTCCCTCATTTGCACAGAAATAAAGAAATTATTTTCCCTCATTTTCAGCAGTACCTTCCCTTTGAGAGTAACAAAGCATTCACGGGGACACATTTCTAAACCAGCAATCATGCTCATCTCACCCCGAAGAAGTACGGAGAGCTTTGGTGTCCTCTCTCCGAGGAGGTTAGGTTTGTACTGAGTAGCTAACAGTTGTCGTGTTGTCTCTCAAGAGAATTATGTTTCTGCTAATCTCCCTGCCACACTGTGTTCTGTTCCCTATTCTTAATAATTCCCAGTATTACTAAGAACTGAGAACATTAAAGGGTACTGTCTGTGAGCCAGGACACATGGGCCTGGCCCTGGCTGTACTACTAACTTGTGAGACCTCAGGCATTTTGGTCAGCCCTTCTTGCTTCAGCTCTGAGATGGGGATGGAAAACTACTGGCCCTATCAATGAACTAGTTGGGGGGTGGGGAAAGGGACAAAATGAATATGGTTGTTTTAGCTGGAGCAGGAAGTGAGGACAACAGTTGTCTATGTGTTTCATTTCTAGTCTCTTATTCTCATTTCAGAACGTGGAACAATTTTTTGTTACGATTTTTAAAAAATTTTCATTGATATATATTTCACATATTATACAATTTAAGAGTTCAAGGTCAGTCATGTTAGAGTTGTTCAGTCTTCTCCACAATCAAATTTAGAACACTTACTTCTTTATTTCACTCATTGTCATCAGCTCCCCACCTCCCCCAAGTCTGCACCTCCACAGCCCCCATAAAACATCAGTGCAGTTGCTATTTCTGTAGCTCTACCCATTCTTGGGTGTTATGATCTTTTAAATCATGTATTAATAGTGAGGCTCTGGTTTGTACATTCATTATTGAAAACAGAAGCAGAAGTTCTCCCTTCAATGCCCTTATCTCAATTTGACTCACTTTACTCACTTTTCAGGAGCCCTGATAGTGTTATGGTTTGGGTTGACAACCACAAGGTCTATGGTTCAAACCCACCAGCCACTCTGAGGTAGGAAGATGAGGCTGTCTTCTCTTAAAAATATTTGCAATCTCAAAATCCTAGAAAACAGTTCTTCTCTGTCCTATAAGATCACCATTTAGAATTGACTAGAAGGCAATGGATAATGGGAGTGGATCCAAACTCACCTTTAAGAGGCCCTGGGGGAGAGGAACGATTAAGTGCTGGACTACTAACCAAGAGTTGGAGGTTTGAACCCACTCTGAGATGTTTCCAAAGAAACGCTGGCAATCTGTTTTCAAAAAGACACAACCCACAACCCCCTAGGGAGCCCAGTTCTATTCTGAGGCACATGGGGCTGCCATGAGTCAGAAGCAACATAATGGCAAGTGAATTGCTTTGGTTTTGATTCCCGTTAGCAGTGGGCAGGTCTGCTGCACAGGGTCTCTTTAAAGTGTTCCAGAACAAGAATATCCTTTGGAGGACAGAGGTGCACCTGACCCAAGTCAAGGTATTTCCCATTGCTTCCTAGATGTGTGGCAAAACAATGGATAAGGACAGTGAAAGGAAACTTATGGCTTCTGCAATGGACTCAAATATAAACACAATTGTGAGGATGGTGCAGGACCAAGCAGAGTTTTGTTCTGCTGTACATACAGTCATGATGAGTCCAAACTGACTCGGTGGCACCTAACACCAACAACAATAACAACAACCATCTTTTCCAACCGTGATTCCAGACTGTGATTTCAATGACGATTCCAGTAAACAAATGTCTGGAAAGGGACAGTCTGTGGTCGGTATAGTGCTATATTGTGCTCACTTTATAAGCCACCAGTAAGTGACTCATTTATGAGGGCAAAAAAGGGGAAATATACTAAAGGTTTAACAATTGGTGATTACTTAACTTAATGATGCTACTTTGATCTGATATGAGGACATTAGTATAAAGAGGTTATAGATGAATATTTATTGGTATGGAAAGATAGCCATGATAATCCAATTAAGAAGCAAGTCAGAAGGATGATGTACAACCCAAACCCATTGCAAAAAGCATATGAAGGGGGATTCAAAAAGTTTGAGGGAAAATGGAATTAAAAGATAATAGAATTTCCCACGAACTATTTGAAGTCACCTCCTATGTATTGAAATGAAAAGATTAGAAAGTAGATGTTACATAAATTTATATTTTCTCTCTTTAGATTTGTCTGTTTTCTAAAAGTATATAAAGGGCATATGAAACTTTTTTTAGGCAAAAGAAGATGCAGATTTAAATGCAGACAAAAACCATAGTGAGGCAAGAGCTACTTGTGGGAACCAAAAATATTTTTAAAAAGTAAATGACAACTATAAGGAAAAAAGGGAGGGAATTTATTTTTAAAATAAGAAGGATGAATTTCATCCTTTTTACAAGAATGGGGTCACTTGAAGAGATCACTGAAGAGATCAATGTGTGATGAAGAAACTAGGTGGTGCCCAGTTATCAGAAGGAATAATGCCTGCAGTCGTTAAGGCTGTCTGCAAACAAGCAGCCGTCTAAGAGAGGTGTCAAATAAGTCCACATGAAAGAAACACTTGAGCCTGTGTGATCTGAGCACTGTAAACAATATAACACAAATTCAAAGGCGGGAACCGTTTCAGAGCTCAAATTGTGGACATCTGGTTTGCAGAAGGCAATGCATGACAGTGGAAGCCCAGAATCTGTTTGTAGGATCCACATATGGACTAAGCCTCTGATGAGTCCCCTGACCATGGGATGGTGACGTGAAGAGCCTTGCTCACATGCAGAGTGCTTTGGAAAGTGCATCACTGCAGATGCAGGTAGGTTAACATTCGGCACCTCATCATTTGATCTCCCCTTTGATCCATTTAAAACTTGTTCTAGTTTTTAGCACTTTCTGTTTTGATTGAGGTTCTTCTCAATTTTACTTTGTTATTGTTGTTACTTTTTGTTTGTTTGTTTTCAAAATGTTTTTCTGTGTATGAAACCCAGGGTCAGTAACTGTAAGGAGACAGTAACTGTATTAACGGTTCCTTGAGGGAACGGCAGGGAACCTCGGAGGAGGGGGGACTGGAAGCTAATAATGAGTACAGGATGAAGACAATGCTTGAACACTGATTGTGATGATGATGATGATTGGACTACTCTTTTTGATGCAATTGAACGATTGAATGGTGTGAATTATATGTCACGAAAACTGTTGAAAAAAACCCAGAATAGAGTCAGTGATTAATATTTGTAATAAAACAAGTGTCAACTACAAGCACTTTCATCTTAGCCAAATGCTACATTAAATTGTTTCTGACTCACATCGTGCTAAACCAGTATGGCACTTGGAGGTCTCTAAACTGAACAATCACATAGAGCGACATCTAGGTCTTTGTCTTGTCAAAATATCGCTTTAAAACAAATCCCTTTCGGGAGACGTTGGACCGTGTAAGACATGACAAAATACGAGTACTTTATAAATTATCAAGGATTCATGAGGAAGGGGGAGGGGGAGGGAGGGGGAAAATGAGGAGCTGGTACCAAGGGCTCAAGTAGGAAGCAAATGTTTTGAGAATGATGAGGGCAACAAACGTACAAATGTGCTTGATACAATGGATGTATGTTTGTATGGATTGTGATAAGAGTTGTGTGAGCCCCCAATAAAATGATTTTAAAAACAACCAAAAAATCACTCTCTAGGATAGAGGACAGAGTGCTTTTCTTTCTTATCTCAATAAAAACCTGCAGTTTATCACATGCCCTCTTTGTGCCCACATGCCAGATACTTGGGAAAATGCTAAGCTTAATGGTAAAGTTATTTAAACCTCACAGCCTTAGGAAGTAAATATTACTGTGCTCATTTTACAGCTCTTGAAAAAGAAAATCCAGAAAAGTTAAGGCTTTTATTCAACCGTTAAGTGGCAGAACTACATTGCCTTAAAAAGAGAAATTTTAGAAAATCACTTAAACCCACTTCATGTCAGCCATTGTATGCTATGGGCTGGGAACACACATTGGGTCCTCATCCTCAGAAGAGTATTCGTTCTAGTTGAAAGGCATGGAACAAAGAATGATAAATGTGCTGAATTTTAAAAAGAGGAAACACGTGATGCAAAGGGGGACTTTAATCTGGTGTGCAACATCTGTCCTGCCTACAAGATGCTTTAAATTTCTAAACAAAAACCTTCGTCCTTGGGTGGTGCAAATGATGAATGTGCTGCAAACCAAAAGGCTGGTGGTGCTAGTTCATTCACTGTGTGGTGCTTCAGAAGAAAGGTGGGTCTGGTGATCTACTTTTGAAAAATGAGTCACTAAAACTGTGCACTTAGAGAGCACAGTTCTCTGCCACACATGGGGCCACCATGAGTCAGAATCAACTCAGTGAGTGGGTGTGAATGAATATTATTCCTGGCAGAGGGGAAAGAAACAAACAAAAACCTCACTGCTGTTGAGTCCATGCTGACTCATAGCAACCCCTTGTGCATCTGAGATGGTAACTGATTATGAGAGTAGAAAGCTCAGTCTGACTCCCAAGGAGCAACTGAGGGTTCTGAACTGCCAACCATGTGGATTGCAGTCAAATTCATGACCACTACCCCACCACCACTCCTGGGGAAACACTCCTGTGTGGTTTTTAAAAAAAAATCATTTTATTAGGGGCTCATACAACTCTTATCACAATCCACATGTACATCAATTGTGTAAAGCATATTTGTACATTCATTGCCTTCATCATTCACATTTGCTCTCCACTTAAGCCCCTGGCATCAGCTCCACATTTTCCCTCTCCCTCCCACTCCACCCTCCCTCATGAACCCTTGATAATTTATAAATTATTGTTTTGTCATACCTTATACTGTCCGACGTCTCCCTTCACCCACTTTTCTGTTGCCTGTTCCCCAGGGAGGAGGTTATATATAGACCCCAGTAATCGGTTCCCCCTTTCCACTCCACCCTCCTGACATTGCCACTGTCACCACTGGTCCTGAAGGGATCATCTATCCTGGATTCCCTGTGTTTCCAGTTCTTATCTGTACCAGTGTACAGCCTCTGGTCTAGCCAGATTTGTAAGGTAGAATTGGGATCATGATAGTGGCGGGGCGGGTGCGGGGGGCGGAACGGAGGGAAGGAAGCATTTAGGAACTAGAGAAAAGTTGTATGTTTCTTCGTTGCTGCACTGCACCCTGACTGGCCCGTCTCCTCCCCAAGACCCTTCATAAGGGGATGTCCAGTTGCCTGCAGATAGGCTTTGGATCCCCACCCAGAACTCCCCCTCATTCACCATGATATGATTTTTTTTATTCTTGGATGCCTGATAACTGATCCCTTCAGCATCACATGATCATACAGGCTGATGTGCTTCTTCTATGTGGGATTTATTGATTCTGAGCTAGATGGCCCCTTGTTTACCTTCAAGTCTTTAAAACCCTAGACACTGTATTTTTTGATAGCTAACTCCATTAGCTTTCTTCACCACATTTGCTTATGCACCCGCTTCATCTTCAGCGATTGTGTCAGGAAGGCGAGCATCATGGAATGCCAGTTTAATAGAACAAAGTGTTCTTCCATTGAGGGAGTACGTGTGTGGAGGAGACCCAATGTCAATCTGCTACTTTAATACTAAACCTATAAATATATGCACATAGATCTATTTCCCCATCCTCATATATAAATATATTTACATATATACATACCTGTATTTAGACCTCTATAAATGCCCTTTGCCGCCTAGCTCTTTCCTCTATTTCCTTTTACTTTCCTCTTGTCCCACTATCATGCTCAGCCTTCATTTGGGTTTTAGTAATTCCTCTTGGTTACATTATCCTTGACCATGCCTTACCAGGCTTCCTACACCCTCTTTACCACCGATTTGGATCACTTGTTGTTCCCTTGCCCCTGGGTTTGTTAACACCACTTCCTTTCCCCCCACCTCCCCCTCTCTCATGTCCCCCCCAGAACTGTTTGTCCTGTTGTTTTCTCCTCCAGATTGTTCATCCAGCCTATCTTATTTAGACAGACCTGCGGAGATAATAACATGTACAAAAACAAGACAGAGTAAAACCAAGCAAGAAAAGAAATGAAAACAAAACAATAACAACAAAAAGCCAATGACAAAAACACAACAACAAAAAAGAAAAGCTTGTATTTAATTCAAGGATTGTTTGTTGGCCTTTAGGAGTATTTTCTGGTCGAGTCTGATAGGGTGCCAAACCTTGGCCCCAAAGTCATTTTTTATATTCCCTGGGGACTTTGTTGCTTTGTTCCTCTGGTTGTTCTGTTGCACACCCTTAGTGTTTTGTCTCAGTGCGGTGGCATAAGATCAGATGCAATTCCCACACTGTGTCTCCATTGTTGTCTCCTGTAGTGCTATGGGTCAATAAGGGATGTTGTGCCTCTTACTGGGGCCGGCCCTATTGTCCTATCTGTGTTTGGGCTGCTCTGCGCTGGATTTTCATCCTCGAGGCTTGGTGGGCCAGGATGTGTTCCACTCTCCCTTCCTCCCCCTTCATTTGCTCCTGTGTGCTCTGATCAGACATGTCCCTCTCCCTGAGCTGCATCTTCAGTGCTGTCCTCTGAAATAAGTTCTTCTGGGGGGAGGGGCATTTGTCCACCTAATTGGGATTGGGGCTAGCCCCTCAGACCTCCCACTGGTTCCCTACTCCATGCCAGCATGTTGCATTCACATCTTGGAGCACCGGGTTGAAGTCTGGTCCCTCTCTCCCCTTGGAGATATAAACAATACCCTCCCCTTGGGTGGGTTAGTGCCCTGTTCCCCTGCTACCCATTCCCCCCCCTTTTCTCCCCTCCTTTTTAGTTGGCTACCATATTTATCCCTGGACTTGGTCTGGGTAATGCCCTGGGACAATATTTTGCTATACTAAGGGAACATAAACAATCATCTGCAACTCTTGCTTAAAACGGTAAGCATGTCTTTCTTTCCCATGTATTTGCAGATCAGCTGAAAGTTGACTGGACTTTGTTGGAGGGAAACTTCTAAGTTTGAGGCTCTGGGTATTAAGTTTGGGTATAGGTCCCTCTCATATTTAGATTGCTCACCCTCTTTTTCCCAATAGCTTTCTAGAACACGTACTTCTCCGACAAGTGCCGGTAGGCCTTTTTCTCCCCACAGTTGAGAACATTCAGTTGCTAAAATTAGCTTCATGGCTAAGCACAAAATCAATGGACCCTAGAAACTGTTCCACCCACAGCGTTAGACAACACAGGATGTGGATAAATAATATAATATAGAGATGACATGAAAAATTGTGAATGATGATTCAATTAATAATACTTGGGTTCAGGCCTTGGGCTGCTTAAGAGAAGTTAGTGGTTCAAACCCCACAACTGCTCCATGGCAGAAAGATGAGGCTGTTTATCCCCATACAGACATATTGCCTTGGGAATCCTGTATAGGGCCACGATATTGACGTAATGACAGTGAGTTTGGTTTCAGTGTTTTAAAGACCTGATTACCAGTGTAGCTGAAATAGAATGAGTGACCCAGGGAGTCACACTATTAATGGCTTATAACTATAATTGGGGAGTTCTCATTGTAGGGTGTACACATGCACACACACACACACACACACACACACACACACACATGGAATTAAACATAATAGAATAACCCCCCGCTAACTTTTTGGAGCACCATTGTGTGTGCCTATATCCAAAGGGTAATCCTATATACAATGTTGACTTGAATTTTATGAGAGGGCTGCAAAAGAATTACTGAAAAGATCCAACGATCTCTTAATTCCATTTCCCACAAGCTTTTAAATGCCTTCTCATATTTCCAAAGAGATAGCCAACACTGAGATGCCTGGGATAGCCAACGGCGCTGGTGTAGCATGGACTGAACTAGGTTGCGGGAAATGTTCCTTCTCTGTTCTGTCCTGAGTACGGGGACTCTGTGTAACCGTAGCCTTGGAAAAGCTTTGCCTCAGAGGCAATGAAATCAGTGGTTGAGCCCCTGAGCAAACAGGTTTAATTTCGGTTGCTGGTCATTCTCCTGGAATGGAAGTCAGCCATTTTATTCCCAGTGAAGAAGACAAATGAGTCATAAAACGTGAGGAAACATCTAATAAAACTGCTTCAGCCCATGAAACACAATCTCCTATTTGGTCAGGTCGCTTTGATAGGGTTACAAGAATAGTTTGGTCTATTTTTACCCGTTGCTGTACAGATGCATTCATTTGCTTTAT
Source organism: Tenrec ecaudatus (assembly GCF_050624435.1). Lineage (NCBI taxonomy): Eukaryota > Metazoa > Chordata > Mammalia > Afrosoricida > Tenrecidae > Tenrec > Tenrec ecaudatus. The sequence continues at coordinate 34,234,356 of NC_134535.1, forward strand.
CAGTCTGAGGTCTAATGCTGGAATGAACAGGTGTGGGGCAGGAGTTGGCCAGCTATAAACTTGTGCAGTTCATGGGTTTGACAGGTATAAGCATTTATATATATATATATATATATATATATATATATATATATATATATATATATATAAAAGAAAGTTTGTGCAGCACATTCAACTCCTATATATTCTGCTGTAGACCACAGCAGGAATGCTGGACTACTTTCAGATGAGATTTTTTTTTCCTTTAAGAAAACAACAAAAACCCTAAATCCAACTCATTGCCTTCGAGTTGAGTCCAACTGCTGGTGGTCTCAATTGGGTGGAGTAGAACTCCCCGAGGGCTCACAACCCTGTCATCTTTAGGGAAACAGCCTACCACACTTTTTACCCGTGGCGGGGCTGGTGGGTTTGAACTTTCAACCTTTTGGATTGCAGCCAAGAGCTTAACCATTGCTCCTCAATGTTCCTTTCCACTCCCTTTACTATAAAAAATTTAAAGATAAATCACTGCCTTCCCTGTGGAGCCCCTTTGGAGTCAAATCCTTCCCTACACAGGTTAAAAGCTGCATCTTTCTACCTTGAGTATTTGACATAAAGAAGCAAGTCTTTCTGAAAATGCTTAAACTTCAATAAAGACAAGTTTTTTGTTAGGTAGCTCACAGTCAATCTCACTATAAGGCAGATGCCATTTAAAAGAAGATCAGTGATTCTGAAACCTTGATCGATTTGAAGCAATTCTGTTCTCCCCGAGTTTTTTCACAGCCATGTAAGCCTTCCGCCTCTGTCTATGAATCTATTTTATTGCTCAGTTCACAAAGATGCATTTAAGAAAGCCTATGCAATTTCGGCTTTTCTCTTCTAGAATTCTATGATTCCTTTTATTTGAGTACCTTTTCATTTTTTGTGAGTGGATTCCTATGCGTTTAGACTGACCAAGAAACAAGCTCACTGCAGCTGATTTGGGCTCAAATCTGCTGGTGGTTATGAACTGCTGGCCCTGTGGTCAGCTGTCCAGCTCTTAAGTACTAGACCTGGTGATCGGTTTCTGAAAGGTCATAGTCTTGAAAGGTCTACTCTGGCGTGAGGAGTAGACCTGCTCCTTAGGGTTTCCGCGGCTGTAATCTTAACCAAAGTGACCACCACATCTTCCTCCCGCAGACCCACTGTGGGTTTCAAACTGCTCACTTGTCCTTTCACTTCGGAGCACTTTACCACAGTGCCACCAGAGCTCCTTATAACCCAACAGCCTTTGTCAAGGCGGCATCATGTGTGAATTTCGAACCACAGCTTAGCTGACAGGGGGCCAGTTCTCTCCAGTGGAGGGGCAAGCAATGGGCAGGAGAGCACCTGGATTGTCTGGAACAGGTGCCGTTCCCAAATGCTGTGAGAGGTCTGGCTCTCTGGAGTGTGCTCACCATCCTTGGATGCGCAGTTCGTGGTGACAGTCCTTGCATTCAAGAGGCTTACGTTTTCATGGGCAAATCATGAGCCTGATGACAGAGCTGGCAGGCCATGCACAGCCTTAATTCGTAAGTTCTGGTCACAGGTGCGTCATTTCCCAATCATCTATGCTTTCTTCAGATTTTTCCTTCTGCAAAATGCAGAGGTTTTGTTTGTTTGTTTTAACTGCAGCAGTTAAATGTTTAAATGCACAATCAACAGAAAGTAGAACTGCATTGCACTATTAGTAAAATCAATTTGATTCATATTTCCCTTCTAACTCCTCTCTACTCATCATAAAATTATTTTGCCATTGTATGGACAAGAATTCTTACTAGAATCAAAATCCTGACTGCTGTGACTATTTGGCTTCTAAACTTTAAGACATGTTAGGGCTTTAATATAAGGTCTGGGTGGGCAGGTTCTGGGTAACGCACATGGCTGGGCACTCAGCCACAAGCTGGAAGGTTGGTAGTTCAAACACACTCAGAGGTATTTCAGAAGCCTCAAAACGCCAAAGAAAATTCACTGCCATTGAATCAATTCTACCTTAAAGTGAATCTATAGGAATAAGACAGGGTAGAACTGCTCCAGTGAGTTTCTGGGATTGTAACTCTTTACGAGAGGAAAAAGCCTCATATTTCTCCCATGGAGCTGCAGGTGGTTACAAACTGCTGACCTTGTGGTCAGCTGCCCAGCTCTTAACTACTAGACCTGACAATTGGTTTCTGAAAGGTCATAGTCTTGAAAGGTCTACTCTGGCATGATATGTGGATTATGTGCCAATAAAGCTGTTTAGAAAAAAATGAAGGCCTTCTCCCCCCCCCCCCACCCCAACACACACACACAAGCATTCTACTCTGTACACACGGGGTCTCCAAGAGCGATCATCTATTTGATGCACATCAGCTGACCCTGATTTCGTTTGAAACCATAAGTGATAGCAGATAAACTTTTGGGGGTTTGGTGAGATAGAAATAAAACAATTCAAAATAAAAGATCACTGTGTCTTCCTGCAGTAGGTCATGTAGTTTGATATATTTTGGTTAGCTACAAGTTAGTCTGGGGTTACGGGGGAGTTTGAAGCTAAAAGACTTAAAAAATAATTTTGCTCATTTTTGATTATGTAATCCTTCAAACCCAAAACACTGAGGCTTAGCTGGAATATGGGTCCATAAGATGAGTCCTCCCACTTTTGGGGTGTAAGAGGTATGGAAGCTATTTGTAAAATAGAAATAACCCTATAGTACACTTTAGAAGGAAAATGGAAACATCTTGCTGTCCCTGTTGCTATTTAACGTAATATTGGGGGGTTGGGGCAGAAAGGTTTTGACTTGTAGATATAAGGGTCATTTCATTGAACACCCAAACAGAACAGCAGACAAATGAAAGTAAGACTCCGCAAAGCATGCTGAGTCTGGAAAACATAAATGGAAAATAAGATAGCATTCTCAAACTATGACATACTTTGGAAATAACCCAACAAATGTTGTTTTCAGAGAAAATTAAAAAACCCAATCATGCATTTTAAAAGATCTGAATAAATGGAAAGGCACATTATGCCTTTAACCTATGAATATGTTAATAACTCTTACAATCAACCTATAGATTGAATGCAATTTCAGGGGAAATGATGCCGAGAAGTTTTTTGGAAGATTTTAGCATATTTATTCTAAAATGTGTACAAAGGAGCCAGGGTCCCAATGACCATGTCCATTTTGAAAAGGAAGAGCTAAGAGGAGGCACTCATCTTTCCAGATGAAGACTGTTGGGGGACGCGTGTGAACAGTTGCCTCTGGAGTTGATTCTGACTCATGGCGAGCCCACATGTATGAGCACAGAACTGTATTTTACAGGGATCTTAAGGGCTGTTTTTCCAAAAGTAGATCCCTAGGCTTTTCTTCTTAGGTCCCTCTAGTTGGTTTTGAACCTCTAACCTTTCAGATAGCAAGTATGTTAACTGAACGCACCACGCAGGGTTCCCCTATGGTCAAATAGACCTGTGGAAAACAATAGAGTCCGAAATTGAGCTAAGCTGATATGGAAACCTGTTCATATGGAATAAATATGGCATTGTAATTGGAGGTGAAAGAGTGGATTGAGTAATGCTGGGTGATTAATTGGTAGCGGCAAACAACTCATTATAGGAAGAAAAGATAAGGTTGGTGATTTAAAAGGAAAATTTGGACACATTTTGCATATGTAAAGATTAAATCTGGTGCAAAAAGTCTGATTATAAAACAAGTAGAAGATACTGAAAGTATTCAACAAGATTCTTTCTCAAAGCACAAACCATAAGTTGAAAGCATAAAATATTTGACTACATTTTGAGAATTGAGAGGTTTTTAAAAATCATTTTATTGGGGCTCATACAACTCTTATCATAATCCATACATACATCCATTGTGTGCCAAGCACAGTTCTACATTTGTTGCCCTCATCATTCTCAAAACATTTGCTTTCTATTTCAGCTCTTGATGTCAGCTCCTCATTTTCCCCCTCCCTCCCTGATCCCCCATACCCCCTCCTTCATGAACCCTTGATAGTTTATAAATTATTATTATTTTGTCATATCTTACACAGTCCGACATCTCCCTTCACCCACTTTTATGTTCCCTGTCCCCCGGGGAGGAGGTTTATACGTAGATCCTTGTAATCTATTCCCCCTTTCTACCCTACCCTCCCTCCACCCTTCTGGTATCGCCACTCCCACCACTGGTCCTGAGGGGTTCGTCTGTCCTGGACTCCCTGTTTCCAGTTCCTATCTGTACCAGTGTACATCCTCTGGTCTAGCCGGATTTGTAAGGTAGAATTGGAATCATGATAGTGGGGAGGAGGCGGGGGAAGCATTTAAGAACTAGAGGAAAGTTGTAGGTTTCATCGTTGCTACACTGCACCCTCCCGGAGACCCTTCCGTAAAAGGATGTCCACTTGCCTGCAGATGGGCTTTGGGTCCCCATTCTGCACTCCCCCTCATTCACAATTATATGATTTTTTGTTCTTTGATGCCTGAAAATGGAGAGTTTTTGTTGAAAGGTCAGACACCATAAGCAAAGCTTGACAAAAGATGATAGAATAATAAAAGTTTGCTAACATCTAAACCTTACATGGAATTAATATGTAGAATATGGCAAGAGCCTCTGTTTCCTATTTGTAAAGCGGGGGCAATAACAGGGAAGTGCTTGGCATCCACTGCGATGTACAGTGAAAGTTTTCTGTTCACTTTACTAGTGAATCTGTCTTATCCTCTGTCACAAAGCACATGTAGCGATGAGCTGTGTGTGATAGGCTGTTGCTTTGGTTAGTTCTGTCTTGCCAACTCATGGTAACAGTATGCAGAGCCAGCTGAAGCGCTGGCTGGTCCGGTGCCAACTTGGTTGCTGGTACATCTGAGTTCATTGCTGTAGCTGCCATGTCGATCCAGTCCACTAAGGGGTTTCCGCATTTTCACCTTACCCTCTACTTTACCAACCGGCGTGTCCTTTTCTAGGCATTAGTCTCTCCTGGCATGTCCAGTCTCACCCATCCCCACTTCTAAGAAGACATAACTCAGGAAACTTGCGTTCCCAATTTCGGCATGTTTGTTTGTTGCTGGCCTTTAGGGTTACAAGGGCGCGTCTATGTAAATAATTAGCTCTAATATCCAAAAGCCTGCTTTGATACCTGGCCGGGAAGCAAGCGGCTGAAAGGAAAATGGAGGGAATACTAGCGGCAGCAACTACGGCATGGTGGGGACAAAGTGCCGCACGGGTAGCCAGGCATGGAGGACAACTGCCAGGTCATGTAGCAAGAAGCACACTTATGACCTGGGGTTTTCATCTTACGACCGTCATCGTTGATGCTGCCTGGGGTTTGCTGGAGGTGGGCCCTGGAAGACGGACCCGCTGGCGTGGTGAATCCAAGGGAAGAATGAGTAGTGAGCCCACCCTAGTCTGATCTTGGTGGATGGTTCAGTTTGGTGGTGGTTGTTCGTTGCTGTGGAGACATGTACAGATAGGGTTTTCAAGGCTGGTGGACCTTTTGGAAACAAAACTCCGGGTCTTGCTATCAAGGCACAGCTGGGTGTGTTTGAACCCCCAACCTTTTGTTTTATTGTCTAGCACGGAAGCATTTGCATGACGAGGGGCCCATTGTAGTTAAGTCATGGAAAGCTAAGTGGAGTCAGCAGTACTGGGTGTGAACACATACCATTGTGGCCAGCTGGGTTTAGCTGGCTTTGGTTTCTCCATAGAAACTTCATTCTGGTGAAATAATGACATTTTAAAATGTTGTGCTTTGCTTGTCATTCGGAGAAGATCTCACCTCCAGGAGACACTCTGTATAGACACACAAGAAGAACAATGTCAATGGATCCCTTTACTGGGAAGGAAGCTTGGCAGGGCCACCCTGGCAGGTAAGAACTTGCTCCCTTACAGGGCAGTCTGGTGGAATTGCATTTTCCTGTGCTCCTGTGATCTGACAGGTGCTTTGCAGAGCTGGTTTCATTAATCCCTAGCAGAGATGTTGATTGTTCAAACATCTTCAACTGACTTTCTGGGTGTGCTTGAAAGAACACAGTTGTGTTTTTTTTCTTTCCGTTTTTGGTTCGCATCGTTGCTATTGGGGTTTCAGCAGTCTCGGTGGGGCTTCAGCAGACGCGCACTCTTGCCCCTGTTTCTAAGGGCAATGGCAATGAGTAATCACAATAGCAAACTACTACTGCATGTTTGTAGCCAGCATACTAGTAGGTTCACTGGATGTTCACAACAACTCTCTGAAGTATGAGGGCGCTTCAAATAATTTGTGAAAAATTGAATTAAAAGATCACAATAAAAATGCAGACAATTTCTCAACAAATGCTCTATCAAATTCAAGAGACTTTTTCCAACTACCAGCCATCAGTTCAGCCTTAAAGAACTGAAGGTCTAGGGAATGTAACCACGTCAATGCAACTGTTTACATTATTAGCAGTAGAAAAAAATTAAATTAGGAATCTAGTGATTCAAGCGTGGTTCAGTGAGTCCCTTGTTTTGTAAGGGCGAAAGGAGGAATGGCTATTGACTAGGTAATGAGCAGTGCCCAGTTCAAGGAGCTATTACTTTTTATGCACTCAAAGATGAGGAAAGTGAGATTTGGGAAGTTAAGTGTTTTGCTTAGTCACCCAGCTGAAGAGTGACAGAGTAGATCCGAATGCAGCTCTACCGACCCGGAAGCCACACCTCTCACTACTGTGCTAGAGTTTGCCTGGTGCTTGGTAGTGTGCAGCCTGGAAAGCAGAGGATCGTAGGGGCTTTCCTTATGGAACGGAGGAGTCCTGATAGAGCTATGGATTAGACATTGGGCTGCTAACTGTAAGGTTGCTTGTTCAAACCCACCAGCTGCTCTGTGGGAGAAAGATGAGGTTGTCTGCTTCCAAGATTATAGTCTCAGAAATTCCATAGTCATAGGCTTTTGATGAAAAAGAAACAGGGAGGGAGCCCTGAACTTCACAGGTGCAGGCATCTGGGGGAATGGCCAGAAAGGAGAGATTCCCCAAGCCAGGCCTCTCCATTTCTCTTGGTTGGACCTTCAAAGGGGTCTCATCTGTGTTGGAGAGTAGCTTTTGGTGACCACTGCACAGAGCCAATGAATGACAGCTGAAAACAGGCGCCTGTTATGGAAAGACCCTGGACTCCACATATCCTGAAATCCTTTTTTTTTTTTTTTTTTTGCATTTAAAAACAACTCTTGTGGTCTACTCAGAGACCTTGGGCAAGCTATAACCTCATTCCATGCTTTGGCTTTTCCTTTAGTGGAAATAAAATGGAGGTAATAGCTATGCAGGAGGGAAAATGATTCAAGATCTTCCAACTCAAAATGCCACAAGGAGTTAAGCAATATTATTACTTTATATTACAGTTATCAGCAGGGCTCTTTCTTATCCGATGCTCTCTCATCAGGCCACAGGGCATGGAATAAACACCGGTTTGGCCAGTGGCTAGTATTTGATGATGTTGGCCTGGGAGATGAAGAGAAGGAATTTCTTCCTGGCTTGTGTTTTACTATTAACCTCCTCCAGCCTGGAACTCTGGGCCTCCTAATGTGGAAACGAAATCAGGAGGAATCTCAGCTATTTGCTGCCTCCAGAGACAGCCTATTCAGGAAACCTTTGAACCTTTGATGCTATTAAAATATTGCCTCGATTCCTTCCTTGATTCTTGTAGTCAATAAACACAAGTTGAACGTCACTAGGTGCCAGGCCCTATTTCTTAAGCAGATTGCATGACACAGAATGACAACGGTTAAGCTGTCTGCTATCAGTTCAATCAAGGAATTCGTCAGAGGGAGTTTACGGTTCTGCGCTCCTTCCTAGTTTTCCATCTATCTACCCTGCCGTTCCCCCCCCCCCCCCAGCCCCGATGCTTGAGAGACATTTATAAATGCAGACCTACTCTTGTTTCCCATTTTCTAAAGGATCAAGGCCAAATTCCTTTGTGTAGGGATTTGATCCCTACTCAGTTTCTGTCTCCTCTCATTGAGTTCTGCTTGGATGGCAAGTTCTAGCTCTTTGGAAGCTTTTGGACTTTCTGATGGGTCCCCGCATAAACACTTTCCTACCTCTAGGCCTGGGGCCAGTGGACATTTTGTATAAAGGATCAGATTATAAATATGTTAGGTTGTGTGGGTCATATGACCTCTGTTATAATGATTCAGCTTGGCTCTTGTAGCGGGAAAGCAGCCACTGACAACATGTAAATAAGCGAGCATGGGAGAGCTCAAAGCAGGTGCCCATAGATTTGCCTCCTGGGCTCTAGTTGGCAGACCTCTACTTTTAGGGCTTCTGTAATGCTATGTTTTTGTTTTTTTCAGTTATCTACATTAAACATTTCCTCCTCCCTCATGATGCAAATGATTTATGCACTCAACAGCTAACTGAAAGGTTAGAGGTTCAAGTCAACCCAAAGTCATCTTGAAAAAAAAAAAAAACCCTGGGAAACTACTTCCAAAATGGTAGCCAATGAAAACCTTCTGGAGCAGCGGTCTACTCAGGTACATAAGGGGTCACCGCTAGTCAAAGTGACCTCTATGGAAGCTGATGGTAGGTCACAGTGGTCCTCTCCCAACACCTAGTTAATTGTCTCTTGTCTGAAGCCCTTGCCTATTACTCTGGGTAGAAGCGGCCATTCACATATCATGTGTATTTTGTGTCTCCTACCTTGGCCTGAATGTGAGCTTCATCCATCCATCCATCCATCCATCCATCCATCCATCCATCCATCCATCCATCCATCATTTAGCCATATTTAGAGGGAAGTAGAGTCAGTGACTTTGGATCTTCTTATAGCACCGAAGAGAAAGCATCAAAGGTCTATAAAACAAGTTTAACACATGTTGGTTGAATATGAGGAGATAAAACTCTGAGTAAAGATGTCCATTGCCAAAGACACACTTGCATACTTTGTGTAAGTGCCCACACCTATTACCATAGCCCACACCCATTCTAACTCATAGCAACCCTCTAGGACAGGGTAGGCTTTTCAGGCTAAGATCCCCAGACATGGAAGTGGAGCACCTCCCTTTATCCCACAGGGATCCTGCCTTCTGCTCAACTCCTCTGGCATGAGCAGAGTAGCACACCGATTTCCAAACTCCTTCTCGAGTAGGCTATTGATCCTGAAGTGTGAGTGTGGTGTTCACCAAGAAGTGTCAACATAGTGACATGGGCTTTGTATTGTTATCTTTAAATTGATTGTCATTGGCTGCATTGGTTTGGGGTACTGATTCATGGCAGCCCCATACAGAACAGACTGAAACACTTCTGGGTCCCTTGTCATCCTCCTGATCCATTATGGTCCACACTGCTATGGTTGACAGGGTTTTCAATGACTAATTATTAGAAGTAGATAACCAGACCTTTCTTTCTTTACTGTCTTAGTCTAGGAACTTGACTGAAACCTGTTCAGCATCATAACAACACAAAAGCCTTCCACTGATAGGGGGTATTGGCTGTGGATAATGTGCAGACCCAACCTAAACTCAGTGCCATCAAATTGCTGCCGATTTATTGTTGTGACACTATTGGGCAGGACAGAACTCCCCCATGTGTTTCCAAGATTGTAACTGTTTATGGGAGTAGAAAGCCTCATCTTCCTCCTGAGGAGGGACTAGTGGTTTCCAACTGCTGACCTTTCAGATCGCAGCCCAATGAGTAACCACTATGCCACTAGGGTTCCTTGGATAAGGTGCAGTTGGCTAGAAATTAAACCTAGGTCTCTAGTATGGAGGGTAGGATGGCTACCAATGAATATAAATTAGAAGAGAGCTCTTTCCATTACTTCTAGCGAGAGACGAATTCCAGGACAAGGAGTGCTTGTGGCATGAAGATAGTGCAAGGACTTCTTTGAAGAGTCAAATCTATTTTTTTTCATAGTCTCTGGCTCTTTCAGAGTGAGTCTCATGTAAATGCCAAAGTGAAATTTCTTTAAAAAAAACTTAAAAAAAATTTCCAAACCCTTTTATTGGATCTAATGCATACATCATACCATTCCACAGTTCAATTATATCAGTGTTGTACAATTGCTGCCCTCATCGGTTGTAAAACATTTTTTTTCCTTCTTAAACTTCTGATGTCAGCTCCCTCTTACCCCCCCCCATACACTTCCCCTAACATATGCCCCCCTCCCCCAGGAACCCTTATTCCAGCTGTTGTCTATAGAGTCACTTATCCAGGGCTTCATATACTGAAAAACATAGAAAAAACACATAACAAAGACTCGAGAAGGCTACCAATAATGACCAAATACAACAGGGGTAAACCCCAGTATGAGAAAACAAACAAAAAATCCACAGAAAGTATTAAAAACCAGATCAAGGTCGAGAGTATCAGAAGGGATATTGAGTGAGAAGGATTTAGCCATTCACGTCAGATTTATCATTTTCATCTACAATCGTTGCCTCTTCGACACTTCCCATCCCTCAGCATGGTCACAGGGAAGGCACCGAGGCTTAGTTCCTGGGTAGGTCCTGCAACTCTATTTTGGGTTTCCACTGTTATTCATAGCCTTCTGCCGACTAGAGTAGCACAATTTAAGCTCTAATACTATGCCCTCCTTCGGAATTAGATAATATAATTTCCAATCCTTGGATCATGGATACTGGTGTGCTTCCTTTTACAAAAAATCATTTTCTTGAGGGCTCGTACAACTCTTATCCACGCATCCATCCACTGTGACCAGCACACTTGTACGTTTGTTGCCCTCATCGTTCTCAAAACATTTTCTTTCTACTTGAGCCCTTGGTATCAGCTTCTCATTTTCCCCCTCCCTTCCCACCCCCAAAATGAAATTTCTTGATTTCACATATTACAGACATTGTTTCACAAACCCATGGAGCCAAAAGCATTTGAAGCCATGCTGAAACCATTTATGAATGCAGAGTCCACCCGAAACATCGGCAGAACGTTTACTGAATTGTCACTGATGGAACCAGCATGACTTCACTTGGTTTCATGTAGATTTCAGACGGTCACTAAGTAGGACCGTTGTGTGTTTGTGGTCTGCGGCAGAGAAAAGAGAATGTGTGACAACTGCTGATTACAAAACAAACACAAAACCTCCCCAGGGCTTCTCACATGATAAGAGCAAACCACAAAGCAGCGGCTATAGAACAGGGCGTCTGGCAACACGAGACCCGAAGGCTGTTCGGGGTCTCTCTTTCTTTGGTTGCTGGAAGTGGCAGCGGAATGGAGGGCTGATGACTTGGGAGCGAACCCCAGGAGACAAACGATGCATGGATGTCACAGGAGAGGCGGGAAGTGGGCAGGGTCATGAACTGACTTTGGGTCACAAAAGAAAAACAAGGCGGTGTTGCTAACTGACAAAGGTCACCGCGGGCAGTAAACACAACGAGGACAAAGTGGGGGATCCCGGGCCTCCGAGAGCTGACCGTATTGAAGCAAACACTCACGCAATCTTGTGGTAACGGACATCTGGCAAGTTCCTTATTGAGTAAGCTGTTGTCGAAGTGTCTTTTCAGTGGACTCGTGATGGCGAGGAGAGTGTGCCCATGGGCGAGTCTGTTTAATAAGCATGTGTGCTGCTGGCGTGAGGTTTTACAAGCTTAACATGACATGCCGTCTTCATTCTTTTTTCTGACATGAACAAAACTTTCCTTTTGCCAATTCTCAGCAAAAGTCGCATGGCACTGTCTATTGGAGGAGAATTTCACAAATCTCTGGACTCTACAACTCTGTCGTAAGGAGATGATTCTATAGTTCCATCGACACATAAATGCAACGATACTTGTATGGTTGGTGGGAACAGAAGACGGGAAACCACCGAAATGCCTGTCAGTGGGGGTTTGGTTAATCTGTGTTGCGACATTCGTATAATAGGAAGCCGACCCTGCATGGTGTAAACAGTTAACTGGCTACACAGCTGACGCTGCTGCCTCAGAGGAAAGGCCTGGCAATCTACTTCTGAAAAATCAGTCCCTACTCCCCTGTGAAGCTCACGCTACTCTGGCTCACAGGAGGCCTCGGGAGTCAGGGTTAGCCGAACAGCTTCTGCTTTATAGAAACAAGCAATGCAGCTGTCAGAATGAACAGAGGTAAAGGGAAACACCGGCATTTGCAAATATAACCACAGCAGTACCTCGTTAAGTTTCACTGAGAAGCATGTGTCTTAGACAGGTGGAGTAGAGGCGACCGATAGAGGGGGTGACAAATTTAGCCTGCTGTTGATCAAATACTAGAAACAGCGTTGGGGATGTGGTCTGTTGAGGTTTAGTTTAATGAAAGGGACCCAGATGTGACAACCCCCTTCGCAATAGTAAAACTTCATTTTAAACTTGTTAATGATCCAAGGATGCAGGAAAAGGGAGGTAGGGCCATATCGATAAGCAAGGAGACCTTGGGGGTTACTGGTCTGACACCCCTTGGAGTGATGAAGATATCTATTGGTAGTCTGATAATCCCTTGAGGAAATGTAAACTGAACCTTGCTCCCTATTGTCCCATTGCTTGAAAGCCCCCTGATCACTTTAAAACTTGTTTAATTATTCCCCCACCCTCCCATCCTCCAACCTGCCACAAAGTTTGAACGATGTAACTTGGTTGATTCTCACTGGATCTTTGAAACAGTTCAGAGAAAGAGATGTGACTCTTGCCTTCTGTCAGCACTGATAGGAATACATTTAGGATTTCTGGAATCAACCTGATCTCTGTCTTTTACAATACAGTGATAGGCTTTTCAGGACCCCTTGCAGCTGGCAGTACCAGTGACCCTATAGGACAGGGTGGGTTTCTAAGATGGCAGCTCTTTACGGAAGTAGAAAGCCTTATCTTTCTCCCATGCAATGGCTGGTGGTTTTGAACTACTGACCTTGTAGCTTGCAGCTCAGTGCATAACTATGATGCCACAGGGCCTTGATGGGAGCACATATATGCAGATATGCTGGCGTATACATGCATATATGTGTATCTTTCTAGAAGCATACCCAAGAAATGTAACAGTAGGTAGGTACTTCTATGAAAAGATTTAAAAAATGAGTTCTAGGGTTGGTGGGCAAATTGCTTTCCACTGTTTGGAATTTTTATTGGGCAGGCCTAAAAATTATTTTTCATAAAGAATCTCAATGTCAATGTCATTCTTCCCAATTAATTTGGGGTTTGTTGATGGAGGTTATTTGGGCGCAATGAAGTAAGCTGAAATATAGGGTCTGACTCAGGCACTGAAAATCTTTCCAAACCTTTATGAAAGACTTCTTCCAGCACAGTGTAGATTTGGGAAGAGTATTTTGGTAACTAATGAATAATGCAGAACATTGATCGGGCTGCTGTTCGTCTGCTGACAGTTTTGGATCAGTGAGACTGCATAGTTGGCACCGCCGAACCTCTGTCCAGGAAGTCACGGTAAAGGCCCTTGCATGTTGAACAGACACCCTGACTTACGGCCTGCACGGTCACTAATTAAAGACTTCCAGCCTTTCTCCTCTTTTCCAACCCCACAGTCTTTATTGCCATTAGCCTTTTCTTTCCCTCTTTCCTGTGGAGGACTGAAGAATTCTTTTTTTTAAAATTTAATCATTTTATTGGGGGCTCGTACAACCCTTATCACAATACATACACATGTCCATTGTGTCAAGCACCTTTGTACATTTGTTGCCATCGTCATGAAGAATCCTTGGGTGGAGAAAGCCCACAGATTTATGGACATCTTCACCCCCTGGAGGAAATAAACCCTATGGCCTTCAGAAGATGGTCACATGACACCAACCTAGCAACTCCCCGCTGAAGCTGGGCACAAAGAGAGCTAACACTGGAGAGAGGCCAGCGCACACTCGGGGTGAGCTGTTAGTCATTCCTTGTTTGCAGGGAGGGTATATGACAACATGACCTTCACATAGACTCGTGTGACTTTTATTGTTACTTTTACAATGTTATCTCACGGTTGGAGAGCCACTGCTAACTCTTCATGACCCTCCGTTGTGCGGTGCTTCTGAGGCTGTTAATTTTTACTGGAGAATGTCATCTTTCATCCAAGAAACTGCTGGTGGGCTCGAATTGCTGACTTAGCAGTTAGCAGCCCAGTGCACAACCCACTTAGACCACTAAGGCTCCTTACACTGTATGGTCGGTTATTGTTGGTCCATCCTTCACTTGCCTGTGCTTTTTCTCTTCTCAAACAGGCCATCCGCTCTGAAGAGCTGGGAAGGTGTCTTGGTTCATTTATGTGTTCATTGATGGCACACATGCTGACTGCGTAGCTACCGGATGGGCGACGCTGTGCTAATGTGTTCATTGTGACCCCCGGGGCTACAGAGCAGCATAGGCTTTCTTTGGCTGTAATCCTTATGGAAGCAGATCGCTAGGCCTTCCTTCCGTGTTAGGAAAGGACTTGATGCACCAACCTTTTGGCTAGTAGGCACGCACAAACTATGCCACCCAGGAAGCTTCTGCAATGTCCCGGGAGTTGTACAGTGAAGGAGGAGTCTCCACTGTTGTCCAGGCATTTAATAGTCTGATAGTCTTATCCAAGTGTACATCTCCCAAGGGTTTTTGACCGGGAAAAGGCGTAAAGCCCAAACCAGGCTCACTGTCGGGGGAGTAGATTCTGACTCATGGCACCCCTGAAGGACAGGCCACGACTAGCGCCGTGGATTTCCAAAACTGCACCTCTTGTTTAAAATCGTTTCACTGGCACATACTTAATGTGTTATACAATGTAATCATTCAATTATCTTATGAAGACTTGTGACAGCTAACTCTATGGGAGTAGAAGACCTCGTCTTTCTCTTGCGGAGCAGCTGATGGGTTTGAACTGCTTTCCTTGTGGTTTGCAGCCTCAGGCCTAACCCACTATGCCAGCAGGCATAAGAGGATGTTTAATAAACATTGGTTGACTGAGAAATGATCTTATAAACCCAGAACAGTGCCATGCTTTTGTGGGTATAAAATGCACTTTTGCTGATGAGCCTGTAGTAAATCGCCAGATGATTTCTCAAGGACCATTCAACAATAGCACTTAGAGAGACCCTTCCTTTCTCCCTTCATGTAGACGTTTCTGGACCTGGGAACATACCTTCATTGAAGGTCAATTATTCTGGCTCGACAATAGTCTCGTTATCAACTCTTCAGGAAGTGGATGTACTGTTCACACGGTCAATAGTTATTCCCTAACAAAGGGCCACCGGAGGAGAGAAAGAGGTTATGCAGAGCCCATTTAAAATGTGGAACACCACCAGCTTCCTTTCATTTAGTGAGCAGCCACCCAAGAAATAGAGTGATACTGGCAGAGAACAAATGAAATGAGTATTTTTAGTACCAACCTCATGACTAATAGGTGATAAAAATGTATATAGGACTAGAAGGGCTCGTATACATATAGAAGCCCTGGCAGCATAGTAATTACATGATTGACTGCTAACTCCAAGGTCATCAGTTTGAAAACACCAGCTGCTCCGAGAGAGAAGGACGAGGCTTTCTTCTCCCATGCAGAGTTCCTGACTCAGGAACCCAGAGGGGCAGTTCTACCCTGTCTTATAGGATGGCTATGGTTACGTGCTTGGCTGTCAACAGAAAGGTTTGCTGTTCAAACCCACCAGCCCCTGATGGGAGAAAGATGTGGCAGCTGCTTCCTTAAAGATCCACAGTACTTGGAAACCCAGTGGAGCAGCTCTATTCCGCCCTGGGGTAACTGCATAGGAATGGACTCACTAGCAACACATCTTCCTTAGGCTGATTGTGGACACATTATTAGGAAAGGCCACTCACTAGAAAAGGTCATCCTGTTCAGTAAAGTGGGAGGTCAGCCAAAACATGGAAAACCCGCAGTGAGGTGGCTTGAGGACATAACTTGAATATGGGACTCCAACTTCCACTGACCGTGAAGAGGGCGCCTGCCTTGGCAACATTTCCATCTGTTATGCATGAAGTGACTATGAGTCAGGACCAATTTGACAGCAACATATATGTCTGTATGCATTTATAATTCAAAGTTAAATATTTACCAAGCACTGAGCCAAAAGAGGTACAGTCAGTCTTTGCCCTCAAGGAGCCAGTGGTATAAAGAAAACACATCTAACTAACCCTTGAGGATTATGTAATTCATTGCTATTTGGGAGGCTTTTGGAGCTGGGTGGATTCATTTCAACTGTCTGAAATGTATATGATTGGTGGTATGTAAGATGATTTGAGTGTGTTGCAAACATTTAAAATTTTTGTGAGGTATTTATTTTAACATGCATTAGAAACACTTATAACGAACACATCAAGCCTTTGTGTCCATGAGTATTACAAAGACCATCTAAGGGAAAACCAGCAGTTGGAGGGAGATGGAAGAGGGCTATTGTAAAGATTGTACCAGAGTTAGATGGATAACTCCATCCAATCTCTGGAAGGCAGACAAGTTAAGTGACTCGCCCACAGTCACAAAACAAATAGGTGACCACTAGGCTGGCCCTGTGCCACCTTCAATCATTACTTCAATGAATACTTCTTGTAATGCAAATGGGGAAACTGAGACCCAAGTAACAAGTCCTCCCTCTGTGCCAGGGGATACAACCATTTCCACGACCCTCAAAGCAGACAAGACAGAGCTGGCCTCGTGAAAATGCAAGTTGATAAATTGATAGAATGTTTCCAATGCATGTTGGTAGCATACAACTTTCATTGATTTCAGAGTCAACCCCACGATCACTCTGTGAGATATTTCTATCATCCTTCTTTTCATATGAAGAACTTAAGGAACAAAGATATAGCGATCTTCCTGCGATTCAAATTCGCAGAGCTGGGACTCAAACCCTGAGCCACCGCACGCACCGCCCCACCAGTAATAAGTGAAAAGGTAAAAGAGGCAACTGTCCACCTAGTGGGGTTTGCCTACCTGGAAAGATTCTGCAAAGATAGCATATTACTCCCCTGTTCCCTCCCGCAGTTCCCCGAGCTTCGCTGCTAAGCGATCAAACCTAACGGTAGTGCCGCGGGAGCAAGGTCTGGCAATCTGCTTCTGTAAAGCTTCCAGGCAAGACAACACTATGGAGCACTTGTGCTCTGTGACCCAGGGGATGGCCATGGGTTATCATAGACCAGTGGTGACACGTTGGGCTTGGCTCTCTTTCAGGGAATGCGACAATGATTCCTTTGTTCGTTCCATGGAAGACGCGGTTTCTTCAAACCATCAGTGTGCAGCAGCGGTTCTCAATCTGTGGGTTGTGACCCTTTTGGGGGGCCGAACGATCCTTTCACGGAGGTTGCCTAAGACCACTGGAAAACATATTTCTGATGGTCTTAGGAATCGAGACACTGCTCCTCTATCCATCTTTTCCGGGTGGAAAAGACCTCTCTGCCCAGATGTAGATATGCCCACATACGAGTACCCGGCGTGCAGATGGCTACTCATGCTTTAAGACAAAATTTCATTTATTTGTAATTAGAAATAAATATTTCACAATATAGTGACATATTGTTTTTGTGATTAATCACTATGCTTTAATTATGCTCAATTTGTAGCAATGAAAATACATTGTGCGTATCATTTACCTTACAGTTCATAACAGTAGCAAACTTACAGTGATGAAGTAGCAATGAAAGTAAAGTTATGGTTGTGGGGCCCCACAGCATGAGCAGCATCAGCAAGGTTGAGGAGCACTGGTGTACAGAAAAGAAGCCTGACTGTCCAGATATGTAGAAGCAGCTCTGAGGATAAAGCCGTCATGCTATTCTGGTAAAGCCACATTGTCCTAAGAGTTGGTTGTTCTGATACTATGGGTCACAAGGACTGTAAAGAAAGAGCCCCACTCCCGCAGAGAGACGAGGGAGAGAGTCATTGGAGGTTGGTGGAGGGAGGGATAATTTGGAGACAAGGTGGAGCTGTGATGTGGGAGAGGAGGCCACTTGGGATTGGTCCAGTGAGCTGCAGGGGGCCACCAGGTTCTGAGCAAGTCATGCCTGCTGCCCAGCGCTTGGCATACAGCACCTGGCCAGCAGCAGGTGCTCCGAAGCTTTGTGGAGTACATGGACGTCCGGTGGAAACAGCCGCCAGGCAGGGGAGGCGGCACAGGACAGTGATTGGAGGTGAGAGGCTGTCAAAGAAACACTTGACCTACATTGCCATTGTGCTCAGGTAGCCCTCGCAGGAGAGCACGGCCCCAAATTTCCAATCAACACAGAAGCGGGGGGCAAACCACTGAAGAGGAGTCCTAACGTAGGGAGGACAGCAGGCTTTGGGGAAATTCATGTCACTTTGCCCCTTCTGTCACTGTCCCTGTTGGATCTCCTGGCTTAAAAATTCTCATTAGATTAAAAGATTTCTTGACCCTGCCTGTCCTCCCTACAAGGTCCCTCCCTACAGGATCAGCGCCAGGCTCCTTTGCCGGGTGCCAGGCGCAGATCAATCCAGGGCCGGTTCTCCCCACCTCACCAGCAGCTGTTGACAGCGGACCCATGCCACGCGCCTTTGGGGCAATGCACTGCTGGAGTCCACGGCCAAGCTCAGAGCCTGAACATTCTTTCAAAGAACTGAGAGCTCTTTCCGGAGAAACCCAGAGGGCCTGTGCACATGTTACATAAGTCACACAAGCCCTCTGCTGATGCACGGCTCTGGGCACCTCTCAGAATTTCGCAACGGTTATGCAGAAGCCCTTGCTAAGTGTTTCAACACAAGTCCGCCACTTTATCAGAGATGTGAAACAGCCAGGCAGCACCCACACAGGCAACGGGAAAGCGCTTCTCCCCCAGGTGGACAAGTCTGCCTGATGGCTGACAGGAGGGGGCCGCCCTGGGGGGCATAGCTTACTGTAGCTCTTGGCTCCCGAGGCTGAACACTCAGTACTTTGTACCCCACTAGCCTTGGGCAGCACAGGCTTCTGATAAAACGTACTTTTTTGTGTGTTTGTTTTTCCTGGCAGTCTCATTTTGGGTTATAAATGGCTCATTATTTCCAACCCATAGGTCCATTCTTGCCTGGGTTCTGTTCCTCTCTTGCTTTCTGAAAGAACCCAAAGGTTGGTAAACTCGTGGCTGGCACCCCCTGCATGCACTGACCTTGAATGGAGGCAGAGTTTCTGCCTCTTATGTCATCCACAGTTGCCCACATGCGTGATACGTTGGCTCAGCAAGGCCTCCCCAAAGCAAGGGATATAATTCTATTTACACTAAGGCACGTGGTGCTGGTAAATGCCAGGAAGCAGCACGGACCTTTGCACCCTCCAGCCCTATAACCTTTTCAAAGGAGTGTTGGCCAATCGATGGGGGTTAGAAAGCTGGAACACATCCTCCCCAGAGAGGTCATCTTTCCCTGCAGGCCAGCTCGGAGGGAAAAAAAATTTGCGAAGTATCAAGTAGCTGACCCCAAGCAGTATAAATAGCGAGAGAGCATATGACAAACCCAGAGTTGAACTTGGCTCAACACCAGGAGAGATGTGTGTAACGTGTTTACTGCTATCAGCGTGGAGATGTCTGCCTGGCAACCGGGCAGGAGCGCGGCTGGACTGTACACACGGAGTGCTGAAGGTTTCAGCTTAGAAAGATAATTTCACACGCCTTTTAAAGCTTGCTGACCACAAAGCTGGCGTGAGGAAGAGAGCTCAGGATTTGTTGGATGTGATTCACAGTGCCATTTGGAAGTAGAGACTGACACCTTATAAATCGTTATAAAGCCACGCAGGGGTGCACGTTGGGAGTTGGGAATGCGACCTGGAAGGGTGATGGTTTGAGTTCATGCAGATGCTCCTGAGAAGAAAGACCTGGTGCTCGACTCTCAGAAACATCAGCCAGTGGAAGCCCCGGTGGAGCAGAGCTCAGCTCTCACGCACACAGGGCCTCCACAAGTTGGTATCCACTCCACAGCACCCAGGTTCTTCCTCTTTTCTCAGCTTCAGTTCAGCTGGGTCAGAGCCAGGGTAACAACAACATGGAAGCATGGCTTGCTTGGGACCGACACTCTATGCTGTTCCTCTAAGGCAAATCCAAAGTTGGAGTTTTCCAAACGAATCAGGGAGAGAATTTTAATTCTGGTCCTTTGCCCACATCCTTCTCTATCTTTACTTTAGGATGCAGTGCAATGTGATGCTGCTTTAACAAGACTGATCGGCCACTGATGATAGACTTTTAACAGGCTGATGAGGTTCTGAAGGTCAATTTCTAAAGCAAGCCACTCCTTTGTGTCCCTTCTCCAGTGGGCTGAGCTGTTGACACCCCTGCAGGAGTGTTCCAGTGTTCCTACCATGTGACAGAAACCCTTGAGAAGGAAAGGTTTGCATGTGATAACAATGTACTGAACACTCTCACTCAGAGACAAGCAGAGTCTCCAATTTTCTGGTCCCTCCCACAGCCTAGAGTTTCTTGCACACCTTGGAAGGGAAGACGTCTGCTGGATCATCCGCTCTGCATTCACTTAGGAAGAGGTGTTTGCACCCTGCCACAGCAACAAATGAAGGTCTCATAGGTTTTGCCCCAGCCACCCACACATCACCGAGAACAACTCCGCTCCGAGGAGACAGCTCTTCCCGGTCTTATTTTAAGTGTCTTCCAACCTGAGAGACATCCTCAGTCATTATATCCGACCATGTCTTGCTGCTATTATGATTTTCACTGGCCATTTTTTTCAGACACAGATGACCACATCCCCCCTCCTAGTGTGTCTCAGTTTGAAACCTCTTCTGCAACCTGTCACCATGAGGGAAGCTGCTATCATTTGAAATACTGGTGGCATAGAGTCCAGCCTCGTGGTAATACGTTCACCACCCCGTATGACAATCTGACAGACAATGGTAGGAAACGACCCTAGTTTTACGTAGTATGTTTGTTAAGAACCAGGAAAGGGTGGTGGTAGTGGTGGATGATTTTCCCTATGCCCTTGGCCATGAGAGGCCTTAATATGAGTTTCTATACAGTATTATCAGTTTTACAAACAACTTTTGAAATTGGTACCACCACTGTTTCTACAGCAGAAGAGCTATCTCTGCACAAAGATTTGGCCCCAAAACTAAAGTACCATGGAGTGAAGCTCTGAAAACCCAACCATAAAGATCACTTTTGGACTTGTTGTTTAAGCTTTGATAAACTTCGTTTTATACCATCTGGATCATGTTTCCACTGACAGTTTCTCTCCTATACTGTGCACAGTACTGAGTGGTAGTCATACGTGTATACTCAGGGGCCATTATCTGGGAAAATGGCATCAGTAACTGGGGAACAATGTAGATCTCTCCCTTCAGCCTTGTTAGCCAATCTGCTGCCTTGAACATCCTCTGAGGCATCCTGGTAATGAAGTAAGTCATAGAAGAGACTCTACACATTGAAGCCTAAGCTGCTAGCTCAGGGCTGCTAGTTATGGGTGGTGAACTGTAGAAATGCCTGCCCTCTCCTCTTGCAGTGGAATCTTTTGAAGGTTAAATAACAGTAAATAACTAGGGTTTTGGGGTTTTTTTGTTTTTGTTTTCACATTGACTACAGTTTCTCTTTCTCTGAAAAAATTTCTACATGAAGATGAAACTAATTTGGATGAGAACAGTGTTTGCTTGTAGAGAGAGCTCTTACTTCAGTCACTGAGAGAACAAGTTCTAGCCTGGTCTGGCTGGTAGAGATTGCCTGTGGGAGCAAGCCAGATTTAGTGTGTGTATCTCTCTCTCTCTCTCTCTCTCTCTCTCTCTCTCTCTCTCTCTCTCTCTCTCTCTCTCTCTGTGTGTGTGTGTGTGTGTGTGCGCGCGCGTGTGTGTAGGGAGTGAATCAGAATTTAGCAAAAGGAAGGGAAAGAAAATTCCTATTTCACTGTGTAAGTTTCTGTGTCGTTCTTTCAGCAATCTGTCACAAGGAGGACATGTCCTGGCAGAATACTGGCCCTTGTCCACCGCCAGAGATCAGCAGAGTCTGGGATAGAAGTTTCAGTGCATTGCCAATAACTGCATGACTAACACACGGGAACAAGAATGCACAAATGGAGGGAAATTGACCTACAAGGGCTGGCCTGGGTGTCTGATGTCAAGTTGTGATATCACCACAGCTAACTAGTCCCGAGGGGATGACCGTGAGCCCCCTTGCGTGTGACCCCATCACAGAGGCATTGGGCCATTGTGAGATGGGGAGAAAGCAAAGCACCTCTCATCATCTGTGTTGCTGCTCCCGTATTTAGAGGAAGAAGAACGTATTTCTTTTGTCCAAGCTACATTGATTTATATTCACTCTCCATCCAGCAAATATTAACTGAGCACCTGCTATGTGCCCGTCCCCGGGAACAAACTCAGTATTATAATACTCAAAGCAGAAAGAATACTAATGTCATTGAACTTCATAAGGAGCTTAGAATTTTACTAAGTCCTTCCAGTCCCTACTTGCAACAAAGATCACTACCAAAGACCGCCATCTCTCTTCTACCGTGACATCTCAATATAGCAACAATCGCTATTCTACATAAGAATTCACAGGATACTTTGCAGGCAAATTTTCTTTTTTTAAATTGTTTTATTAGGGGCTCACACAAGTCTTATCACAATCCATACATACATCTATTGTGCCAAGCACATTTTTACATTCATTGCCCTCATCCTTCTCAAAACATTTGCTCTCCACTTAAGCCCCTGGCATCAGCTCCTCATTTTTCCCCTCCCTCTCTGCTTCCCCCTCCCTCATGAACCCTTGATAATTTATAAATTATTATTTTGTCATATCTTACACTGTCTGACGTCTCCCTTCACCCACTTTTCTGTTGTCCATCCCCCTGGGAGGAGGTCACATGTAGGTACTTGTAATCGGTTCCCCCTTTCCAACCCACCCTCCCTCTACCCTCCCAGTATCCCCACTCACACCACTGGTCCTGAAGGGATCATCCGCCCTGATTCCCTGCATTTCCAGTTCCTATCCGTACCAGTGTACATCCTCTGGTCTAGCCAGACTTGCAAGGGAGAATTCAGATCATGATAGTGGGGGGACAGAGGGGTGGAAGCATTTAGGAACTAGAGGAAAGTTGTATTTTTCATCGTTGCTACATTGCACTCTGACTGGCTCATCTCTTCCCTGAGACCCCTCTGCAAGGGGATCTCCAGTGGAGCAGGCAAATTTTCAATGCTGTTTTCCTTCTACTTTCTCTTAAGCTTATTAAGAATCTCTGTACTAAAAATTATAACCACTCTTTCTAGTACTACTAAAGTTTCCCTGCTACTAAATAGTAACAACTGTAATAAAAATCGTTTCATTTCTCTGAGATTCAGTGTGTGTCTTTCTAAAACAAGGTGGTAGAAATTTGAATCACATTGATTTAATGATTTTTAGCTTAGGATAAGCAACAAGTTAAGAGGTAGACAGGGGCATTGGTGGCTCCGTGGTTCTTGCTTTCCATACTGGAAACTTAGACTTGATTCCTGGTTAATCTCATGCACAGCCAAATAAATAGCTCCTTCAATAGGATATAAACTTCCTTGAGCACCTGTCTTCCTAAGAAAAAACACAGATAAAGGGAAAAGCAATATGCAATAAGGAGATAAACACGACATGACCATGACAAAAAAATGACACTGGAAGGTACACAGAATAAAAGTGGCAAATACCATCACCCACACAATCATGCAATTACAATAGCAACAAATCAAGAATTTGCAGTAGGACACAGAGGTAGATATACAAGCTGAACAGGTGTGGGATAGGGGGTGGGTGTACACCCAAGAGCATATACAGGTTTGGAAGAGGATATTGCTACGTGCTTATTCCCATGTGCTACAATTATATCCCCATGTACAGCAGAGCATCTAAGGAGCAGAGTCATAAAAAATTAGCCATAACCAAACACCTCGAGGGACTTAGGGAATTAGAACTATAGTCTAAGGGGACATCTAGATCAGTTGGCAGTTAAAGACGACCACTTGTCTGTCAGCTTGTTGTGCGGTGGTGGCTTGTATTTTGCTCTGCTGCTGGAAGCTCTGCCACTGGTATTCCACTATCTGTAGGCTCACTCTTGATGGCCTGGTTTCAGTGGAGCTCCCAGGGTAAGACAGAGGAGGAAAAAAGATCTGGTAATCTACTCGTAGAAAATGCCCAGTGAAAACTTTCTGAATAGTGACAGAACATTGCCTGAGACACTGTCTGAAGACGAGTCCCCAGGTTGTAAGACACTAAACAGATGACCAGGGATGAGCTGCCTCCGCAAAGTAGAGCTGAACGTAATGACATATGCGGGTGGAGTAAAGCCTTGGGGACCTTCATTTGCTGATAAAATAAGAAGAAATAACTACAAACATCCATTAACAATTAGTATAAATCTAAGAAATATGAAGTATAAAGCTAGGAGAACAGAAAAGCATCAAAAATGAAATACATAAGGCTTCATATCTGACCCCTTGCTCAGCCTTCTGTAGGAGGCCCAGGTAAGGTCCTGTCAGAGCATAGCTCTGGGAAGCTCTGCAGGACAGCGTGGCATTCACACAGCAGCAGCAGGGTGGCTACCAGAGGCCATGAGAAGAGGTGAGGCACCGCGTGGAGGTATCCAAGAACCTGGCAGAGTCAAGTCTATGCATGCATGGCAATCTAGTGGGACAGACCTCAGAGAGGCTGTTTGCATGCATTAATTATATGTAAGTTTTACTCTTTTTCTGGGAAGAAGGAGAAAGCATGTAAGAACCTAGAAAGTGATACAGAAGAAATAGAAGAAACCATGTGGGAAGTACTCTATGACAGGCTCTGAACTTTACCAAAATAAAGAAAAAAGGTCTGTGAACATAAAGGGAAGATCTGTTTCTATGAGAGATTCAATAACTGAATGTCCAGCAGCACAAGTTTTTTAGTCTCAGGTGGTAAAATGTGATTTTAAAAATAGGGGGGTTAGTAGTTCTTTCCATGTATGCATGGTTGCTCAGCGGAGACCAAATGCTTATAATGCTATGGACCGAGTTAGAATACTTGCAAGAAAGCTTTTCATGTGGGCGTCGGCCAATGGGAAGTGGAACTCAGAGACTGAATTGGCCTCCACAGACGGCATGGGGTGGTCCAAGCAATAAGCAATAGGAAGAAGGCATGGCAAATGAGAAAGCCCACTATCTCTGTCTAGTATTTCCAGTCCGGCCTATAGGATATTCTATCAAATATCCTAGTTAATATCCCCAGCTTTGAGAACTTGTTGTTGTTGTTAGTTGCCATCAGGTCAGTTCTGACTCATGGTGACCATATGTGTAAAAGAGTACAATATTGCATGGTCCTGTGTCTCCTCAATGGAGCCTTGGTGGCGCAGTGGTTATGCTTTGGGCTGCTAACCTCAAGGTAAGCAGTTCTAAACCACCAGTCACTCTGTAGGAGACAGATGAAGCTTGTTACTCCTGTAAAGAGTTCCAGTCTTGGAAACCCACAAGGGCTGTCCTACCTTATCTTCTAGGGTTGCTATGAGTTGGTATCAACTCAATGGCACTGAGTTTGGAGTGCCATCTTCATGACGTGTGGTATATTTGAGTTCGTTATTGTGATTATTGTGTCAAGCCACCTCATTGAGGATTTCTCTCATTTTCATTGGTCCTCTTCTTTACTGAACGTAATGTCCTTTCCTAGTGATTGGTCTTTCCTGATGACATGCTGAAAGTGACTTGAAGTCTCACCATCCTTACTTCTAACGGGCATATTCTGCTTGCATTTCTTCTAAGGATGATTAAGGTTGGTTGCTCACTCTTCGGGCAGTCTACAGCACATTCAACTTTCTTCATCAACATCACTGATTAAATGCATCGATTCTTCTTTCTTTGTTTCCTCTATCTTATTTTTACATGTATATGAAGTGATTAAAAAGAAATGGTTTGGGTCAGAGACATATGTGTCAGTAAGGTGACATCTTTATTTTTTAACTTATTAAAGGAGTCTTTTGCAGAAAAGTTACTTAATGCCGTGTCCTTTTACTTTCTCGACTGTTGCTTCAATGGATGCTGCTTATTGATCCAAGTAGAATGAGAGCATTGACCATTTCAATTTATCCTCTTTCTATCATGAGGTGGTTTACTGGCTCAGTTGTGAGGATTTTTGCTTTCTTCATGTTCAGGCATAGTGCATATTGAAGACGGTGGTCTTTGACCTTCATCAGCAGGTGCTTCAAATAGAATTTATCTCATTTTAACATGCATCAAAAGCTGCAACGAGTCTCCCTCTAATCCTGATTCTTAGATTATTTGTTCAACATACAGACTGAATAAATAAGGTGAACGCCACACTCTACCACACATACTTTCCAATTTTGAAGCAGGTTGTATCTGCCTGTTATTCAAATAATTGACTTCATCTAAGTACAGATCTTACATGAACTCTATTAAATTTTCTATTCTTTGCAAGGTTATGCACAATTTGTTATCATCTGCACAGTTGAATGCTTCACATAGTTAATAAAACATAGATAACGATCTCCTGCTATTGTTTTGCTTTCTACCATGAACGATTCAACAATAGATCTGAATCTGATGTGAACTTCTGGCAGATCTCTATCAAAGATAGCTGCAGTCTTTCTACATTTAAATATATATACTTTAGTGTATTTTAGTGACAGTTTGCCCCAAAAATTAGATTCCCCTTTAACAACATTCATAAAAATTGTGCGAAGCCATTAATTATAATTTTTACAATATGTCAGCATTTAAAAAATCATTTTATTAGGGGCTCATACAACTCTTATCACAATCCTTACATACATCAATTGTGTAAAGCACATTTGTACATTCGTTGCCCTCATCATTCTCAAAACATTTGCTCTCCACCCAAGCCCCTGGCATCAGGTCCTCATTTTACCCCTCCCTCCCCACTGCCCCCTTCCTCATGAACCCTTGATAATTTATAAATTGTTATTTTGTCATATCTTGCTCTGTCCCACGTCTCCCTTCACCAATTTTTCTGTTGTGTGTCCCCCAGGGAGGAGGTCACATGTAGGTCCTTGAAATTGGTTCCCCCTTTCCAACCCACCCTCCCTAGGCCCTCCCAGTATCGCCACTCACACCACTGGTCCTGAAGGGATCATCCACCCTGGATTCCCTGTGTTTCCAGTTCCCATCTGTACCAGTGTACATCCTCTGGTCTAGCCAGACTTGCAAGATAGGATTCAGATCATGACAGTTGGGGGGTAGGGTAGTTGGGGAGGAAGCATTTAGGAAGTAAAGGAAAGATGTATTTTTCATCGTTGCTACACCACACCCTGACTGGTTCATCTCCTCCCCTCCCTGAGACCTTCTGTAAGGGGATCTCCAGTGGCCTACAAATGGGCTTTGGGTCTTTATTCCACACTCCCACCCTTATTCACTATGGTAAGAATTTTTTGTTCTGATGGTGCCTGATACCTGATCCCTTTGACACCTCATGATCACACAGGCTGGTGTGCTTCTTCCATGTGGGCTTTGTTGCTTCTGAGCTAGATTGCAGCTTATTTACCTTCAGCCTTTAAGGCCCCAGACGCTATATCTTTTGATAGCTGGGCACCATCGGCTTTCTTTTTTTTATCTTCGGCTTTCTTCACTACATTTGGTTGTTCACCCTCTTTATCTTCAGTGGTTGTGTTGGGAAGGTGAGCATCATAGAATACCAATTTAATAGAAGAAAGTATTCTTGCCTTGAGGGAGTATTTAAGTGGAGGCCCAATGTCCTTCTGCTACCTTAATACCAAACCTATAAATATATGCATATAGATGTATTTCCCCATCCTCATATATAAATATATTTGCATATGTACATGTCTTTATCTAGACCTCTATAAATGCCCTTTGCCTCTTAGTTCTTTCCTCTATTTCCTTTGACTTCCCTCCTGTCCCACTATCATGCTCAGTCCCCACCAGGATTTCAGCAATTCCTCTTAGTTACATTACCCTTGATCATGCCCAACCAGGCTTCCCACACCCTCCTCATCACCAATTTGGATTGCTTGTTTTTCCCTTATCCCTGGGTTTATTAACACCACTACCTTTTCCCCCACCCCACCCCCTCTCCCATACCCCGTGGAACTGTCGGTCCCACTGTTTTCTCCTCCAATTGTTCATCCAGCCTATCTTATATAGACAGACCTGCAGAGATAATAACACACACAAAAATGAGACAGAGCAAAACCAAGCAACAACATACAACAACAACAACAAATTAATGACAAAAAAACACAAGAAAGAAAAGCTTGTAGTTAGTTCAAGGATTGTTTGTTGGCCTTTAGGAGTGTTTTCCAGTCCAGTCTGTTGGGGCACCATGCCCTGGCCCCAAAGTCCACCTTTAGCATTCCCTGGGGACCTCGCTGCTCCATTCCCTTCCTGTTCTGTTGCACCCCCTTAATGTTTTGCCCTGGTGTGGCAGGAGCCGATCAGGTGCAATTCACACACTGTGTCTCTTATGTTGTCCCCTTTAGGGCTGTGGGTCACTGAGGGACGCCATGTCTCATAGTGAGGCCAACCATGTGGTCCTCTCTGTCGACTGACTGCTCTAATTGGGAACATCGACCTCATGACCTGGTGAGCCATGATGTGCTCCACTCTCTCCTCCTCCCCCTTTATCTGTTCCTGTGTGCTCTGATCAGACATGTCCCTCTTCCGGAGCTGTAGATTCAGTGCCAACCTTTGAAATAAATTCTTCTAAGGGGAGGGGCAGGTGTCCACTTAGTAGTTGGGGTTGTGGCTGGCCCCCCAGACCTCTCCACTGGTTCTCTACTCCATGCTGGCATGTTGCGTTCACATCTTGGAGCACTGGGTTGAAGTCTGGTCCCTCTTTCCCTGTGGAGATATGAACAATACCCTCCCCTTGGGTGGGTCAGTGCCCTATGACTCCGCTAGTATGTCAGCATTCTTGTTAACTTCATTCTATTGGCTCTCTTTGCTTCTCCTTCTTGGATTCTCACTTTTGGTTTGGGGTAAATATTGACTATTTGTTCTCATGTAGTTAATTGTTTAAAGGATCACATTATTCATGACTAATATCATTTATAAACCAATTTCTTATTTAACTAAAAATAGACCTACAGCAATATCATAACTTTTAAATCCAGTTCAAAGATTATCCTAAGCCATTAATCTTATGGGCTAAGAGAACTACTTAAAATTAGTTTATTCATTTTAAAACAATTTTATTGGTATGTAATTCACATATCATAATTTGATAGTATAATCATATCAAAAAGAGTTGTACAATCATCTCCACAACCAATTTGAGAACATTTCTTCTTTCTTGTATTCCCTGTTATCATCTCCCCATTTGTCCCCAACTTCCTCTGCCCTAGCCCATGAGACTCCAACCTTTGCAATCCCCATCTGCACAGTTTCACCTAGCTGGGTCTCACCTACAGAGAAACATACTAGCAACAGCAGCGACAATGCCAAAGGAAAGCAGAGAACAGTATTAAATATTGAGTAAATTTAAAATGGGTCAAAAGAGGAGATCCTATGACAAAGTGTTCATTTTTAACCTAATTGCATCTGCAATAACCTGCTTTCCAATTCTAGACATACAATGCACATGTCATCTATTTCAATAGTTCAGTCACATTCACAAGAGTTGTGAAACCATCACCACAAACAATTCCAGGACATTTCTTCTTCCTTGTGCTCATTGTTGTTCGCTTCCTATTTCCTGCCAGCTTCCCCTGCCATGCCCCTCAGACTCCTCTTGTCCTTGGTCTCTCTTTTCGTCCAATGTATACTTGCTCCAGCTTTTCGTTTTCTGCTTTGTCTGTAAGAGAAGTTTTCTTCTGTTTCATTCTGTCAGTTTTGTTAGGCCATTTATTTGTAGTTTCTCTTGATTTTCTATGTTTTTTCTGTATATGAAATTGAGATTATTAAACCTCTAGAAACAACACCAGAACTACTTTAATTATGTGTGTGTCTTTTTTTTAAACTTCCCAGAGAAATGAACATGTGATCAAAGCCCAGATAATCAGAGTACTTGATTCTCTCAACTCAGAGATGGTAGGGAAATCTAGTAAATCCAATCAGAATTTCCTTTGGAATGTGATAGTCAAGTGCTTAGGGAGATAAGGACGCTATTATTCTGGCAGGCAGACTGGAGCTCTTTCTTCCAGCTTTCCTGGCTGCATAGAGAAAGTCATCAGTAATAAGGGAAAATGAGTCAAATATTAAGAGCTCAAGTAGAAAGCAAATGTTTTGAGAATGATGAGGGCAACAGATGTACAAATGTGCTTGACACAATGGATATATATGTATGGATTGTGATAAGAGTTGTATGAGCTCTCAATAAAATGATTTAAAAACAAAAAGAGAGACTCAAGAACAGCCACAACTCTGCTGTACACACAGAGCGCTTGTCCTTTGGTCCTCATCCCATCTTCAGTCCCCACAGTCTCCCAAGCGCTGTCCTCTTTTTACCCTAGTGTTTACCAATGGATTTCAAGTCTACAATTCAAATCTGATTGTTCTCCAGAAACTAGATGCCTGCGTTTAGTTTCTACTTGAGGGGTCCATGATAAGCTTATGCTCGACAAGACAGACACAGAACTCTTTTGTACTGTTGATGACACCACCATACTGTTAATCACCCATCTCATACAATGCAGAATTAGTTATTTCCCTCATCCTCCATGTACACTGATTCTTAAGAGCTCAAGTCCGGTTCTTCATGATGTCTACATATGCATGAAGCATTGTAGGTGGTACAAAAATGAACCAGGTAAGATCCCGGGCTTCAAGACCCTGTATTCTATTATTAGAGGAACAATAAGACACTGAAAAATACCGAATACTTTCAAGGGAAGCAATAGAGAAAACAGTCGCTATTGAGTCTATTCTGACTCATGACAACTGTACATGTGTCAGAACAAAACCGTGCCCCATACAGTTTTCAAAGACTGTTTTGGGGGAAGTAGATTTCTTCTAAGACACCTCTGGGTAGACTTGAATCTCTAACTTTTCTCTTAGCATCCAACCATGTTAACTGTATCACTCCAGAATCCTCGGAGACAACCAAGAGCTGAACCTTAATAAGTCAGGAAAGACTCATGGAAGAATTTCAGCAGTACATGAAAGTAGAAGGCCAATAGGAGAAAAAAGAACCAAGAGAGAAAGTGATGGAAGTGTGCTTGGAATGATATTTTGTCTTGATGGTGCCAGGGGTTGGCTGGGGAAAGAGTGCTGGGAAACAACGTAGGAAAAGTTGAGGTTGGCCCTGGATGGCCACTTAGAGCTGGTTCTCTCGGTTTCCTGTAGCGCAGACCTAGACAGTGGGACCCCAGCTTCTCCCAGGTCCCTTGTAGCTATGCATGACTGAGTGTCCTATTTCTGGTCAAAGAAAACACCAAGAATGTAACTGGGAGTGATTCAAGAAAAGCATCTGAAAAAGGGACAGGTGTCCTGGCCTGCTACCTTGGGGCTCTGCTCCTCCCTGTTCTTACCTGTAGAAGAGATTGCCCATGGACATAACGGCCATTCTGGCACCATGAGCTCTTGAGAATGAGGATATAACCTTAAAATGACAAGGGGGAAAGATAGCGTCTTGCTCCTTGATGATATAATTTGGTTGTTACAAAGCCCAGCGCCACTTATACGTCTTCTGTTGTATGCGTGGAAAAAGAAAATCCCTATTTGACTAAGTCGCAGTTAGTCGGGTTTTCTATTGCATGCAGCTGGTAAATACTAACACATAACACAATATTTTGAAATGCTGAATGTCATTCTAAAGAAACTGAAATTTATTTTATAGGCAAGAAGGAAGAAGAAAGCTCGTTACCTAGACTAGGAGAGGTGGATGGAAACCCTATTCTGCAATTCACTGCCCACATCCATCACAAACCCCTCAGTTCATTCTTCCCTCTTCAGAGAATGTTGCTCTTTCTTTTCTTGGCCACTTTCATCTTCACTTCCTGTTGAGCAGCAGGAAAAAGAGGAGGCTTTTTACTCCTGTAAAGAGGCACAGTCTTGGACATCTGCTGGAGTAGTTCCACTCTGTCCTGCAGGGAGACCGTGATCCGGAATCAACTCCATGATAGGGATTTTGAACCTTGCTGAACAGTGATCAAGTAGGGCTTAGTGACATGCATTGTTACTAATTCTTCATACATTCCTCTTCTACGTCCACACTAGGACTTTAAGGGCATTGGAGGTAGAGGCCATGTTTTATAGTTAGTTTTTCTCACTCACATACCCAGGCTGGAATGAATTGTGCAGTTTCGGGGCTCAGACATTCATCTTGACTCCATCACTAAATATCCAGAGGTCTTAGGCCCCCCCATTTTTTTCCTTCAATATCTTCAGATCTCAATTTCCCCATATGGAGAATAGGAATTGACAGTAAAACTTGTCTCAAAGAGTCATTTGAGATTCAAACGAATTGCTTTTTTTCAATTCCTTAACACCATTTTAGGCATTATCACATACGTGGTAGATGAAATGTATTAAGGACTTGTCTGTGTCCATGTGTTCTCCCATGTGAATTTACAGCACCTCTCATCATGAGCGGGGACTCCATTTCCACTTCCTTGATTTGGTCCACACTGTGACTTTCTGTGACCAGCAGAATCTGGCAGAAGTGATATTGTAGTTGTATCTAGTTCTCAAGAGACCTTACATTTCCCCCTTCCTCATCTCGAAACCCCTGCCTTTTCCATGAGAACAAGCCCGGTGGAAACTGTTGAAGCACACGTGACTATGAAGGAGAGACGAGGCATCATCTCAGTGGCGGCATCCCTAGACCAGCCAGTCTGCCAGTTGACTGCATAGCCATATGTGAGGCTACAGATTACATATTACATGCTAATTGTTTCAAGGGGGCTATGTGTTATACAGCAACAGCTACCTGATAAACATAAGCTATCTGAGAGGAAGGACTTTCCTGGTTTATTCACTGCCATGGAACAGGACACCACATAAGTAGGTGCTAAGTATATACGCTGAACAAGTTCCTGGATATAATTGTGAGTAGCATCATCTGTAAGGGTTACGGTGCTCTGCAAGTTAGATCATGCAACCCCAAACTAAACTCACCATCATCGAGTCCGTTCTGACTCTCAGCAACGCACAGACAGGGTAGAAGTGCCCTTGTGGTTGGCAAGGCTGCAACGCCTCCCAGGAGTAGAACGCCTCTAGCATTGTTTCTGGGCCACATTGACCTCTCTGAAAGTGTTAGCTATTGCTTTCAGTAAAATCAGTGAATAAAGAAGTGAATAAAGGACTACACCCACCATAATGTCTAAATTTCTATTAAGAGCATGGCTCAGACAGTTATAGAGGCAGCCAAATGTTAAGTCTATGGTCAGATGTCAGGCTGGAGGCTTCTCTAGGCTTGAGTCGCTGCCGAGGCTGAAGATCTCAAGATCTGCAGGTCAGACAGAGGCATCTAGCTGCAGAGAGGATTGAACCCAAGGAAGGTGGGCCGTTAATGAACTCAGGATCAGAAGACAACATAGAAGGCAGGCCACTGACTCATGTCAAAAACCTGGAGAGCCAAGGACAGGCAGATGAAGGATCCAGCCCTAGCAAAAGCTTTCCACAGCCTCACTTACATTGAAAGCAGACCGCATTCCAAGAAAACTGCCTTCCGATTGATTGGATCAGGGCTATTATCTACGTTACAGTGCTGCAGTTGACTCATCTTTTCAATTGGCTACTCATAGAAGCTCCCTAGGCAACTTTCCACGATTTCAGGAGGTAGCGTGTGAGCAGGAACCGATGGTCCGGAAGGAAGAAGCTCAGGCTGGGCTTCATGCATCAACCCAAGCCAAGGCTCCAGGATGGACGGTGGGAACGAGTTGCTGTTGACACACAGTGGTTCAACTCTACAGCACCTTGTGTGGTGGGAGGAGACTGCGGAGGCACCATAAGTAAGTAGGGGAGGCTCAGAGGAGGGCTGGGGGTCCTTCATGTTCACCTAGGACAATTCACTAACTGCCTTCTGAGGTTGACCCTGATTGCAAACCCCGCTTTGTTGTTGGAAAAAGAGGCCTTTTCCTACCCACCAAACAGAAGGCTTAGATTTTGTTGTCTTTCGGTGACCCCAGTCATCACCAAGTTGCACTGGGTGGCTGGAAAGAGGACGCATTGTAATCTCTCCGTGGGGCCCATCTTTTCCATCCTGGAGACTGTCATTTATGAAATTCCAATGCTCTCTCGTGGCATCTTCACACAGGGCAAAGCTAAGAGCGCTGTAATTGCCTGTGAAGTTTTGAAAGCACTTGTCACAAATTGGAGCCAAATGCTGATTGCTATTAAGCATTGTGAAGAACCAAGTGTCAGCTCATTAACTGGACTTGAGGGTCTGATAATTGTTCGTCATGGATTGGCGCTCATTTAGTAATAATGCTGCGGACAGATCTGTATTTTCTCTACATTTAATATTAGAGTTTTATAAAGGCTCCTGTGAATGCAGACCCTACCTACCTAGATCCTAGGTCTGTCAACATCTGACCAGGGGCCAATTGGCTTCTCTTTCTGTCCTCAGTTTCCTTATCTATAAAATGAGAGCCTTCCACAAGGTGAGTTTCTGTTTAATTCTTAACTAAAATCCCCTGGAATCAGCCTCATGTCCCTATTGCGTAGCTTGGTCTTTAGTTGGGTGCCGGGCACAGTCTCATTTAGGAACAGTGTGTACATGGAAAATGGGCAAGGGCGTCAGCATATTTCCTTTCTTCTTTGCATCTTTTGTGGAGATAAAGAGAGAAAGAAGTGCTCCCTGTTGGGCTTGCAGGATAAGCCCTTAATCAAATGTTACATAGCATCTGGTTGAGACAGTATTTGGTAAGGCAAACTTAAGTAACTATAATCACTGTGGAATCTGAAGCAGTTTCCTGTTATCCTGTCTATTTTCTGAAACAGACAGGAGAGGATCTAGCTTTTTAAGCCAGCACAAAACAGTAATATTGCAAGAAAGAGAGGCGCATGCTTTGGAAGTGTGCATTGGGTTTGACTTTGCTCTTCTCCCTAGGTATCTTGGTTGCCAGCTCAGTCTCTGAGCTGTCTCGATGGTATTTCCCCACTGCCAACACTTTCTTTTTGTCAAGAGAGACCAGTCCTGGAGAAGGACATGGTGCTTGGAAAAGTAGAGAGGTAGTAAAAAAAATAGAACGGCCCTTGGATTGACATCTGGCTGCAACAATAGGCTCGAACACAAGAACGAAAGTGAAGATGGTGCAGGACTGGGCAGTGTTTCCTTCTGTTGTTCATGAAGTCACTATGGCACAGATCAACACAACATCACCTTCCCTTCGAGATAAAGTTTATTGTGCCAACTTGGCTGATAAACACATGTGTGGGGTTAATTGAAGGGCGGAGGGATAAATGGCTCGGTGAGCCTCACCTTTGGAGTTCTCTGGTCTCTTGTTCTGTGATGGTCGGACCAGAGTGCAGCTGCCTTAGCAGTTCCCAGGTTCAGCTTGCAAGGCTGACTTCCTGCAAGACATCCCCGAGGAGAAGCCACATGGACCTACCCCGATGCAGCCCTGGGTGCTAGAGCAGCTGTGTGGAGATCCCTGCCAGCTTACACGTTCACTGATTCGACTTTCCTCCTGCAGTCGGCATCATTGAGTGTGTTTTGTGAGATGGAGGAGGACTTTGTAGATTGGTGTCAAACATTTGGGCTAATGCTGGACTTGTGGGCTTGGGCAGCACTGGGTTGGGATGTTTTCTTGATGTGCACTTATCCTTTATATAAAACTCTCTCTTATACATATGAGTTTCTGTGGATTTATTTCTCTAGTGTACCCAGACCAACACACCTTCTATCCCATTCCTTGGCACAACTCTTCAGGATTTTCCCTGGCATGGAAGAGGGTCAGGCCCGCAGATGTCCATAATTTGACTAAAGTTCATCTAGTGCCAGAGCAGGGAATAGAGAATTGCGGAGATTAATTCAGACAGTGTACATTGTGCCTTTTAGAGTGCTGTTTCAACTGATGCTAGAATCCAGACAATAAATACTGAATGTTGATGGCTCCCTGTCCCACTCTCCATAGCCCTCATTCTGGCAATGGATGTCTTTTGTTTGAAGACAGGAAGGAGCTGTAAGAGCTGCTCCCAGCTCTTTCTTCCTTCCCCCAATGCTGCGCCTCACCTTTGTTTAAGAGTTCTTTCTTCTTTTACTATCCACACAATGTAACACACCAGACCTTTCTATTTTCACCACTGGGGTCATCCTCTGGGGCCACTGGGCATTTCCTGCCGTCTGGGGAGGTGGTGACAGCCGAACAGGTGATGGAGTTCTTCTCCGGTTCACCTCTGGTGCGAGTCCATGAGATTGGGTTACCTGGGTGTGGGCATCCCCAAGCATCTAGTGCCATCCAGGATATTAAGTGTCATATAAACACAGCTCCTGAATTGCTTCCCCTCTCCCATAAGGGTCGTTGTCACCTCTCAGAAAGCAAGACCATAGTCTGTTTACTCCATGTGAAGACAAGATATCACATTATTTGGGCGCTGTTCAAGCCTTTGCATTCTAATCCTGGATGGCAGTGGTACTGCAATATCTGGGACTACCAACTAACCCTGCTGGCACTGTTGGGGACATGACCCCTTGGATTCACCTTGGGTCTTTGGGTGCAACAGCGATTAATGTTCTGAGATACAGCTGGTCTTTCCATGGTCAGAGAAATGTCTAGGTTTGGGCAGGCTCTGATGCGCTTTCCTTTTGTGCCCTGTCCTACTGTGTGTGGGAAGAGTGGTCATCAATGCCAGAGCATGCTTAAAGGGGCCCTGTGAGCTCTATTTTAAAAACCAATGGAAAATATCAGATGCTTGGCAGCCATTGTTGTCCTCCTTCCTAAAATGTAGAACGGAACCAACGTCACTTTGCCACATCTTCTTGAAGACAGAAATCAACTCGGAATCTCTTGACTCCTAGTCTAGGACATCAGGATCAAAGTTACATGATGATGTATGTAGATCTGAGAAATGTTTTAGGTTCAAGTTAAGTCTTTCTGCTTTTTAACTTGATCCATTCACTGCTAGGTCAGAATGATTCTAGTTTCTAACTTGCCGTTTTTTTCTTAGACTTGTGGGAGTTCCGTACCTCCTGGACCTGACCTCTAATGTGGGGACATTTGGATTATAGTCAACTCAAGTGGCTGCACCGAACCTGGGCAGTTGCTGTTGTGAGGTGTCCTTGACTCACTCTGGCTCACAGAGACCTCATGTACAGCACAATGCAACACGGCCCGGTCCTGTGCCTTCCCCACAACTGTTCTTATGTTTGAGCCCATTGTTGATGCCACTGTGACAACCCATCATGTAGAAGGCTCTCCGTATTTCCACTGCGCCAAGCATGGTGTCCTCCTCCAGAGACTGGTCTCTCCTGACTACGTGTCCAAGGTATGTGAGATAAAGTCCCACCATCCTTGCCTCCAAGAAGCAATCTGGCTGTACTTTCAAGACAGATTTGATTATTCTCTAGGCAGTCCAGGGTACTTTCCATCTGTATTGCCAGCACCATAATTCAAATGCATAGACTTTTCTTCATTCTACCTTATCCAGTGTCCAATTGTCATATGCATACGAGACAATTGAAAATACCATTGAAGACTTAGTCCTCAACACCAATGTATTCCACCAGATTTGGGGATTCTTCAGCTGTTGGATATTGTTTTTCTTCATTTTTTGTGGTTACTACTGTTGGCTGTTGTTTGTGCAACATAGTGGGCAGGCTGTAGATAGTTTGTAGGTTTCTGCCTTGTGTAGCAGGGTTGCCTCTGTTAAATGCTCACTGGGGCTAGCAGAGCTTCTGAAAGTCACTAGCTGGTGGCCATTGTCCCCCCCACCCCCGTTGTTGTCAACGCTCTAAAGAGGTCTTGTGCAGTAGATTTCTTTACTTGGATCTCTCGATTGTTGCTTCCATGAGCACTGATTGTGGGGCCTTGAGAATGTCACCCTGTCCTCTATTTATCATGATGCTACTTAGTGATCCAGCTGCAAGGACTTGAGTATTCTCTACAATGAGTTGTAGTCCATACTGATTTTCCAAGGGCTTCACGTTTTCATTTTCAACATGCAGGGTTGTGCCATCCACATTTCTCAGGTTGTTAATAAGCCTTCCTCCAATCCTGCATGTGATATTACTGATAGGATCCTATAATTTGAGCATTCTGTTGGGTCACCTTTCCTTGGAATGGGCACTAATATGGATCCCTTCCAGTCAGTTGGCCAAATAGTTGTCTTCCAAAGGTCCTGGCATCGATGAGTGAGTGCTTCCAGTGCTCCATCAGCTTATTGGAATGTTTCAATCACTTTGCCATCAGTTCCTGGAACCATGTTTTTAGCAAATGCTTTCAGTGCAGCTTGAAAGCATCTTCATTCAGTACCATTGCTCAGATGCTTCCTCCTGGAATGGTGGAATGTCAACAAGTTCTTTGAGCTACAATAATGGTGTATCCTTTCCATCTTGCTCCATAATGTTTCATGTTTTAGTCAGTATTTAGTATGTACTTTTAATCTTTATCTTTTAACTCTATCAAGCATAATTAGTCTTTAATACATGACTTTCAATAATGGAAGTGAATCAAACATGTCACAGGGCCTTGCACAGATTCAGGGGAGGCAGCTCAGACCCAGAGCATGCCATCCTCGGTCCAATTCTTCACTGGTTTGTCCTAGCTGCATGACCTAAGTCAAGTCACTTAAACACTCCAAAGGTTGATGTCTTGGTCTTAAAATGGAGGGGAAATTCTATAGGATGAAATAATCTTTAAAAAGACCCTGCCACATCAAGGGTGTTCAGGAAAGCTTGGTTTCCTTGCCTCTCCTTGCCCCATGCACATACAGAACACACTAGCCGTATCTCAAATAGCACATTAAACATAACATTAGGCTTGGGTAAGCTCAGGGACGCAAGAGCAAGCAAAATGCGGTCTTTGGGGCTGGTTGTGCCACATACCAAGTATAAGTTTCCTATTAATGGGCCTTACATTCAGGGGGGGATGTTTATACTCTTTGGATGGAAGCAAACACAATAGTTTATTACTGGCATCCATGAGGAAGTGCTGAGAGAAATGTGCATTTTGAGTGACTTGGACCCTCATTTTCCTTACACTTCCAGGGTCTGGGGACAAAAAGGGGTGAAACTGTTTAAAACAAAGACAATGTGGTGGCGTGTCTTACCCACCCATTCTTATTACTAATGGCTCAAACTGAACCATAGACTTTCCTATAGGTCTTTGATGACTGAGAGTGAAGAAATGTTAAAATTGTAGACTATTTGAATATATTATTAGCTCTAATTAAGGATCTGTTTGAAAGGCTAACCTCAATTCTATGAAAAAAATCCGGGATTGTTATGTTCTGCTACAATTTTTTTCTCCCCCACTCAAAAGGCAGTCACCTTCTGTTTACTTTTCCTCTAGACCGCCATGTCCTTAAAAGTTTAAAGCTAATGAATAGTTGGGATCAGCCGGTAGCCTCTCAAAGACCCTATTTTTAAAAATCGGTTTGCCTTTACTTGATACTAGTTATGTTTTCTTCGTGCATAATTCCTCCTTCAAAAAAAGATTTCTTCGTACTTCTTTGTAATTAACTTGAAGCTGTAAGTGGAATGTGGTACTAAAGTCGGCGCCTAAGTCAAAGACTGAAAGCGTGGCTACAGTGAACATGTGGACTGGCCCCTCTGGGTGTTAGAGGAAGGAAGGACTGCCGGCTGTGTCTGGGGGCCTGGAGTATGAAGCCTGGACTCACCCCCAAGAGCAAGGTGTCCTGATGGCGCAAAGGCTAAGCATCCAGCTGCTAGCCGCAGGTTGGTGGGTTGAATGTACCTTGCTGCTTTGTAGGAAAAACGCCTGGTGATCGGCTGCCGTAAGATTACAGAGAAGAACCCCCTATGAAGCAGCTCTCTCAGCACTGCCCTTCCCAGGAACGAGACTCGGAATTCTCATCTGGTACTCACAGGCGCCAGGTTCTTATAGCTCGAGAGGTAGGAGATAGCCAAATTATAAGGACAAGGATCCCTATCAATCTAATTTATGACTATATTTTCAACCATCTGGACTTATGCAAATAAAGCAATGAGGTACGCCATGACACTCAGCTTAAAGTAATAAAGCATTTCGTGGGACCGATGAAGAGGATACTCTCCAGGTGCTGTCAAGAGAATAAGAACTTTACTGTGTGTTTCTTTATTCATCCACTCACTCGTTCACTCATTCATCTACTCGCTCACTCGTTTGAGCAAAATGTGTGCAGCACACACTAGACTCTTATACTAGGTGCTAGGTTTCATCCGCGCTCCTCAGACGCAAGCTTGGCAAGGTATCATCTCACGTTCTTTGGACACGCTGTCAGGGGAGACCAGCCCTGCAAGAGAACATCATCAATTAGAGGAGCAGAGAAAAGGGGGAAGGCCCTCCAGGGGATGGATTGACACACTGGCTGCAACAATGGGCTCAAACCAAGAATAATTGTGAGACTGGCACACCACCCAGCAATGTTTCCTTCTGCTGTTTGTAGGTTCGCTATGAATTGGAGCCAATTCAAACAACAACAGGTTTCAGTGGCATATGTGAAACCATAGCTGCCTGGGACGAACTAAGAGTTTAAATGAGACTCCTTTCTTTATGGCCCATGGATTCCAGAATTGAGCTTTAGTATATCTACAAACCCCTTGCAAATAGTTACTCTTATTGGTCTGAATACGTGTGTGTACATTGTGCCTGTACATTTTTAGCGTCCTGATGAAAGACTCATATCTTACATCAGATTATTAATGAGACCCAGACACACTAAAGGACAGCTGACTTCGAAGGGAAGAGCCCAGTCCGGTCCCAGCCCAGCCAACTGCCTGGCATCCCCAGAGGAAATATAGGAAGGGGCTTCTGTTCTCCCTGCTCTAGTCTCCACTGTCAGGGTCTCTGTCCCTGATCCTCTCTCTTCTCATTCCCAGGTTATTCTTTCTTTACATCTTCCCAATAAAGGACATTTGACTGGTGCACTAAAAGACCACCTTCTCTATTCAGGGAGAACCTCTTGCCAGGACAGCACAAAGGTTTTTGCCTGTCCTATAATTACCTTTGGATCAGGTCTTCCATCAGGTTCTAGTTATTTGTGTTGTTGGTGGGTGGTGGTGGTAGTGAGGGCCTTAATAGGTGGATGGGGAAGTGATCACAGGAATAGATCACACACCACTGCTAGGGTCCTGCCAGAGACCTCAAGTGAAGACATTTCCTGCAAAGAGAGTTCTAGATGTCATGGTCCCTGCTCTCACATATGGAGGATGGATTTGAGAGCAATAAGCTTAATCAAAGAGGCAAGTCCACTGTGTTTAGGAATCTAGGTGGCCATAGAATGAAAGCACTGACTCTCCCTTGCAAGAAGACCTGGTTGCTCAGTGGTTAAACACAGAATTGCCAACGAAGAGTTGATTGGTGGTTGCAGATAACGCAGTGGCTCATCGGGAGAAAGACCGGGCATCTGCTCTTGACAGGAACAATCAAGAAACCCTGTGAGTCAGTTGCTACTCTGCCGAACTCAGTCACTATGAGTTGTAATTTTACTTAAGATCATCCAACAACAGTGACAGCAGCACATTGACAGGGAACTGCCAGAAGGTAAGGTCAGATTTAGAAGAGGATGTCGAACAGGGATAACTTTGCTGATGGATCTTGGCTCAAAGCTGAGAATCCCAGAAAATGTTTCCTTGTGTTTCATTGAGTATGCAGAGACAGTAGACTGGGTAGACCACAATAAAACTGTGCAGACCCTTGAGACGAACAGGAAATCCAGAACACTTCATTGTGCTCATGTGGAACTTGTGCGTGGATCGAGAGGCAGTTGTGTGTATAGAACAAGAGAATATTTCATGATTTAAAATCAGGGTTCTATCCTCTCACTGTACTTGTTCAATCTATATGCTGAGCAAAATCATCAGAGAAGCTAGGTGATATGAAGTAGAGTGGGGCATCCAGATTGGAGAAAGGTGTATTAACAACTTTTGGTGTCTGGGTGACCCAAGCTTGCTTGTTGAATGTGAGGAGGAATTGCAGCACTTGCTGATAAAGATCAAGGATTGCAGCCTTCAGTACAGATAACAACTCAATGCAAGGAAGACCACAATCCTCACAGCTGACCAGCAGATAACAGC
This sequence comes from Tenrec ecaudatus, assembly GCF_050624435.1. Classification (NCBI taxonomy): domain Eukaryota; kingdom Metazoa; phylum Chordata; class Mammalia; order Afrosoricida; family Tenrecidae; genus Tenrec; species Tenrec ecaudatus. The sequence goes on from NC_134535.1 coordinate 34,276,224, forward strand.
ACGCTAAATGGAGAAAAGGCTGAAATTGTCAAGGATTTTGTCTTACTTGGATTCACAATCAGTGCTCATGGAAGCAGCAGGCAAGAGATCAAAAGACATATTGCATTGGGTAAATCTGCTGCACAGGACCTCTTTAAGTATGGAAGAGCAAGGATGTTGCTTTTGAGGACTAAGGTGCATCTGACCCAAGCCACAGTGTTCACCATTGCCTCATCTGCATGTGAAAGTTGGGCATGGAAAGAGGGACATATCTGATCGGAGCACACGGGAGCAGATGAAGGGGGAGGAGGAGAGAGTGGAGCACATCCTGGCCCACCAGTCCCTGAGGACAATGACCCCAATTAGAGCAGCCAGTCCACAGAGAGGACCACATGGCCAGCCCCACTGTGAGACATGACATCCCTCACTGACCTATGGCCCTGTAGTGCCCTGATCCCATCACACTGAGGCAAAGCACTGGGGGAGTGCAGCGGAACAGCAAGGGAATGGAGTGGCAAGGTCCCCAGGGAATGCTGAAAGTGGGCTTTGGGGCCAGGGTGTGGTGCCCCAACAGACTGAACTGGAAAACACTCCTAAAGGTCAACAAACGATCCTTGAACTTAAAAAAGGAAAAAAAGAAAAGAAAAAGAAAGTTGGCCATGGAATAAGGAAGACCTCCGAAGAATCAGTGCTTTTAAGTTGTGGAGCTGGAGAAGGATATTGAAAGTACCACAGACTGATAAAAGGACAAATAGATTTGTATTGGAAAAAGTAAGACCAGGAAACCAGTAGAGAGGTCTGAGGGGCCAGCCCCAATCCCAACTACGTGAAAAGCCACCCCTGCCCCAGAAGAAATTACTTGAAAGGACAGCACTGAAGCTACAGCTCAGGGAGAGGGACATGTCTGATCAGAGCACACATGAAGTAAATGAAGGGGGAGGAAGAGAGAGTGGAGCATATCCTGGCCCACCAAGCTCTGAGCACGGTAGTCCTGCTGAGAGCAGACAATGAACAGAGATGACCACATGGCTGGCCCCACTAGGAGACATGACACCCCTCAGTGACCCATAGCCTACAAGGGACAACACTAGAGGCACAGTGTGGGAATTGCGCCCGATCTGACCCCATCACACCAGGAAAACACTAAGGGTGTGCAACAGAACAGCAAAGGAAGCAGAGCAAGGAAGTCCTGAGGGAGTACCAAAAATAGACTTTGTGGCCAGGGCTTGGCACTCCATCGGACTCAACCAGAAAACACGCCTAAAGGTCAACAAACACACCTTGAACTGTTTATAGGCTTTTCTCTCTTTTTTTTTAATCATTGTTTTGTTGCTTTATTTTTCTCTGTCTTATTTTTGTGCATTTTACTATCTCTGCAGGTCTATCTAGATAAGATAGGCTGGATAAGCAATCTGGAGGAGAAAACAGCGGGACAGACAGTTTTGGAGGGGAGATGGCAGAGGGGGAGGTGGGGGGAAAGGAAGTGGGTGTTAACAAACCCATGGACAAGGGCACAACAAGTGATCCAAAGTTGATGGCGAGGAGAGTGTAAGGCCTGGTAGGATTGATCAAGGTCAATGTAACCAAGAGGAATTACTGAAACCCAAATGAAGGCTGAGCAAGATAGTGGAACAAGAGAAAAGGAAAGGAAATAGAGGAAAGAACTAGGAGGCAAAGGGCATTTATAGAGATCTAACTACAGGCATGTACATATGTAAATATATTTATATGTGATGATTGGGAAATAGATTTATGTGCATATATTTCTAGGTTTAGTATTAAGGTAGCAGACGGACATTGGGCCTCCACTCAAGTACGCCCTCAATGCAAGAACACTTTGTTCTATTAACCTGGCATTGCATGATGCTCACCTTCTCGACGTGATTGCTGAAGACAAATATGTGCATAAGCAAACATGGTGAAGAAAGCTGATGGTGCCCAGCTATCAAAAGTGTTTGGGATCTTAAAGGCAAACAGGGACCATCTAGCTCAGAAGCAACCAAGCCCACATGGAAGAAGAACACCAGCCTGTGTGATCACGAGGTGTCTAAGGGATCAGGTAAAAGGCATGAAAAAATAAAAAATCATATCATTGTAAATAAGGGAGAGTGCAGATTGGGGACCCAAGAACCATCTGTAGGCCACTAGACATCCCCTTACAGAAGGGTCTCAGGGAGATGAGCCAGTCAGGGTACAGTGTGAGAATGATGAAACATACAACTTTCCTCTAGTTCCTAAATGCTTCCTCCAGCCCCCTACCCCCCACTATCATGATCCCTATTCTACCTTATAAATTTGGCTAGACCAGAGGATGTAGACTGGTATAGATAGGAACTGGAAACACAGGGAATCCAGGACAGATGATCCCTTCATGCCCAGTGGTGAGAATGGTGATACTGAGAGGGTGGAGGGAAAGTGGGATAGAAAGGGGGAACTGATTACTAGGATCTATATATAACCTCCTCCCTGGGGACAGACAACAGAAAAGTGGGTGAAGGGAGACATCAGACAGTGTAAGATATGACAAAATAATAATTTATAAATTATCAAGGGTTCATGAGGGACGGGGTGGCAGGGAGGGAGGGGAAAAATGAGGAGCTGATGATACCAAGGGCTCAAGTAGAAAGAAAATATTTTGAGAATGATGATGGCAACAAATGTGCTTGTCACAATGGATGTATGTATGGATTGTGATAAGAGTTGTATGAGCCCTCAATAAAATGATTTTTTAAAAAGAAAAAAAAAAGTAAGACCAGAGTGTTCCTTAGAAGCAAGGATGGCAAGACTTCATCTTACATACTTTGGACGTATTGGCAGGAGAGATCAGTCCCTGAAGATAGATCATGCGTGATAAAGTGGAGGGCGGTGAAAACAGGAAGGCCCTACGCAAGGTGATTGACACAGGGGCTGAATCAATGGACTAGGCTTACGAGGGATTGTGAGGATGGTTTCGCTCCTGGCAGTGCTTTGTTTGGTTGGACAGAGGGTCACTGTGGCCCAGAGCCAACCCGGTGTCAATAAAGACAACATGGACTGAAAATGGACTATTTGGGGGCCCTGAGGACGCTTGGCCCATGCATGTATTAAATCCCCATTGGCCTGATTCGTCCTAGCCCGGTCCAACTAAGTGGTGATCGTTTCAACGAAAGCACAGTCACCAGCACAAAGTGGTTTTATTTGGGGCCCAGTCAGGGACTGCCATGTGTTCCCAGTCAGGAACTTGGGATACAAAGAGAAATAAAACATGAAGCTTTTCTTCACAGAGATGACATCATAATAGAAATGCTATTGTTGATTAGAAATAGCTGAGTTGAAATGGCAGTAAACCGAGACTCAACCCTGCTACTTATAAGTCGTGTAAGCTTGGCCCTCTTATATCAATTATCTAAACTATAGTTTTCTTGTTTTAAAATGAAACTAATCTAACCCATCCTGGTTGGCTCTCTGGTGAGTTGTTGGAGGAATCAAATAAGATAATATACGGGAAAGCACTCTCCTGTAAGTTCCTAAAGCAATACAAGGCTTTAAAAATTATTGCCTCAGTTTGGGTATTGCTGGCAGAACAGAACTACTCATTACTGGCGCCAGGCTAGCTCCTGTCATTAAATTCATTCTTTGTCCTCTCACGCGCTTTGTAAAGAGGTTCCCTCTTTTTTTAAAAATCTGATCATGTTGAGAATGTGTGTATTTTAAGTGGCATGCACTTGGTCTCAAAGCACATCTGATAAAGGTTTTGAAAGTTTAAACGGAAGTACAAACGGAAGAGTAAAAGCACCAGGTAGAAGTTAATGAAGCACGGCCTGTCAGGAAAGCGAGACTGCTTCCTGGGAGTGAGGTGGTGCTTGCTTTTTGCAAGAAGAAAATTTCTAACTTTCAGATCATGCTAGAAATTTCCACAGGGATTCTTCCATACAAGGACTATGGTTTTGTGAAATTCGATCTAACCCTCTGCCAAAGAGTCCGTGCTGAGTTACAGTGGCCTCCTAGGACACAGCAGAAACGCTTCTTTGTGTTTCCAAGGCCAGCGCAGGTAGCCACATACATCTCTCTCCCTCTGCGCAACCGGTTGGTTGGAATCACTGACCTTGCGGTTAGCAGTCTGATGTTTCTCCTACAATACCACCAATTACAGACACAGAAACGATCGATCTTAAACCTAATGTATTATGCTGAAGGAAGGATATGTGCAAGAGTCTTTTCCTTATGTAATCTTATTCTGATAGGATGCACTTTATGAGTTGGTCCTGCTTATGACAAAGTTGCAAGGAGTTTCTTTCGGCCCTCAGTGTTAACAGTACTGCCTGCACCATTCATGGGAAGGTGCAGGTCACTTATTTTCTTGAGTATCACTGGACTCTGTATAGCCTGTAGGAGCCCTAGTGGCGTAGAGGCTACCCATTAGAATGCTAATGGAAACGTTAGTAGTTTGAAACCAGTGACCACTCAGTGGGAGAAAGAGTGGGCTTGCTACTCTCATAAAGGAGTTAGTCTCAGAAACCCACAAGGGGAGTTCTACCTTATCCTATAGGGTCACTATGAGTTGGGATTGACTCAACGGCAGTGAGTTTTGGCTTTTTGTTTGTTTTTGGTGTATCCTGTGTCCCATTAGGAGTTTAAGACACCTGGTGGCAGAACAGTTATAGTCCAAATAATACCTATGTAACATAATGGATCCCACACTAGGAAGTGCAAGCCATATACCTATTATGGCAGAATTCTGAACAGGAGGTAGGTTGCGTACTTTTTTCTTTTCTTGCTGGCCTTTCAGGCAGCTATGGTTTATCGGATCAGATGTTTATATATAATCACAGTTGAGAGAGTGCCTTAATTTTGGAATTTATAAAGACTACCTGTGGTCATAATAATGAAGTTGTCAATGATTTCATTGTGCTTGGATCTACACTCAATGTCCTTGGAAATGGTAGCCAAGTGACCAAAAAGCATATTGCATTGGGAAAATTTGTTGTAAAAGATATCTTACATGTTCAAAAGCAAAGACACCACTTTAAAGCCTAAAGTGTGCTTCACCAAAGCCGTGGCATTTTGAAATCACTCCCTATGCACTCAAAAATGAGACAACGAATAAGAAAGATGAAAAGAATGATCGATGCCTGTGAATTATAGTGTTGAAGAATATTAAACACACCAAGACTTCCAAAAATGCTAACAAATCTGACCTGGAAGAAATACAGCTAGATTTCTCTTTAGAAGCAAAAATGCTGAGACTTTGTGTCATCAGGAGGGACAAGTTCCCAAGAGAAGGGCGTCATCCTTGGTAAAGTTGAAGGTCATCGCACAAAGGGGAGATTCTAAATGAGATGGATCGACATGGTACCTGCAGCAATGGGCTCAAGTCTAGCAGTGATTATGAGGATGGTGTGCTGGCCTGAGTAATGTTTTTGTTTTTCTGTTCAACACAGTAGGTGCTGTTGTTAGCACCTAACAAGAATAGTCACAGGGTCCAGTCCTCAAGCAATCATAGGGATGTCAGAGGACAAGCCAATAATAATTTATAAATTATCAAGGGTTTGTGAGAGAGGGAGGGTGGGGGAGGAAATGAAAAATGAGGAGCTGACACCAAGGGCTCAAGTAGAAAGCAAGTGTTTTGAGAATGATGATGGCAACAAATGTACAAATGTGATCAACACAATGGATGGATGGATGGCTTGTGATAAGAGTTGTATGAGCCCCCAATAAAATGATGTTTTAAAAAATAGTCTTCATTGCTAGGAACTGTTGTAAAGATTAAATGAGGAAATACATGTTAAAGTGATAAGTAGAGAGCTTGGCACATAAGACACAATCAGTATTCTAGTAGCTATGATTATTTTCCAAGGGACTTGTGCTTGAGCTAGTTCAGGCTGAAATCTATTTAATGAGCCCTAAGTTGTCCTTGTCTCTAGGATATTGTGCTGGTTCTTCCCTTCTTGCCTTGCTGGCCGTCAGAGACTGTCCTTCTCTTTGTATTGAATGGCTCTGTAATGAAGGTCCCTGTCTCTACCCTGAGTTAGGGCTGGCTCATCTCTATCTATGAAGGCCAAAGAGAATCGATTTTCTGCTAGGAATCTAAACTGTCATTTCATGACCCATGATGTATAACATCATTAAGTAGCCCAGCAACAGAGTGCAGACATTATAGTTTAATCACTTCATGCCCAAGGTCATATGGCAGAGTGCAACTGAATGCTGGATTTTGAAGCTGCTCTGTTAAATGAATGCCTTTTGATTTAATAATCATTAGCTTTACATAAATGCTAGCTGAAGTCTGGAATGCTCTTTTATGTGCTGTACTTTGGAGGTAGGGGTCTGTCTGAATGGGCATCTTTTGAGACATCCCAAGTGGATTTGTTTTTTTGTCAACAAGAATCAGTTATTTCCTGACAGTGTTGGTTTCTTTGGGGGCCAGGACGTCACCACTACAAGCGGTATCTTAATTACTCATAGAGGACTCTGAGGGTTAGGCCAGGTTTGGTTTGTTTGACCAGGTAGAATGTTAAGAGAGGGCATGTAAATCATTTCAGGGTTTTATGAATGGAATTGTGTTCCCCTCTATAATTGTGTTCCCCCATAAATATGTGTCAACTTCTTTAGGCCATGATTCTCAGTATCATGTACTTATCCTCCATTTTGTGATCTGATGTAATTATTCTGTATGGATAAATTATAACATCCATGATATTAATGAAGCAGAATTAGTGGTAGTTGTATAAATGAAGCAGCATGCAATGTATAGGATTAGGCTGTATTTTGAATTGATCTCTTTTGAGATATAAAAGAGATCAAATAAATAAGCAGATGTCAGAGGGACTTTCCATTCGTGAGAAAGAAGATCTGGGAGCAGAGTGCCTTTTGGGGGCCCAAAGGTTCCATCCTGGGGAGCTTTTATGCTCGGGGGAATGTTGTGATAGGTTTTAAATCAACTTGGCAGGACATAATTTTCAGTAATTTGACAATGATCCCCCATGGTATGACCTAACATACCATAAGAGACTCCATGATCGAATATGCTGTGTGTAGCCAAGTAATTGTGATAGGATTCGGGTGGAGTGCAGTTCCCTTGTTCAAGTCATAGCCATGATGAAAGGAAGTTTCCTTGGGAGTGTGGTTTAATTCCTATATAAATTGATGCTGTTGGGAAGCTAGCTTGCTTCTTGCTGGATCTAGATCCTGCATCTAGCTCATTCACCTCTGGTTCTTCAGACTTGAGCCAACAGCACACCATGTTGCTTGACAACCCTGGGAGTCATCAGCAACCATCCAACCTCCTGACTTTGAATCCATTGGACTCTGCAGCCACAAGCCTGACCTCCTGACCTTGGCTTGATCCTCTTCTGCATCAACCAGCCTGTGGTCTTCCTGCTTCCTGGTTGATCATCCCCCACAACTATCTACGCAAGTCACCCACAGGCATAAACTGGACTGGATTTACCTGCTTCTACAATTGTGTGGGCTCTTGTTTCTCCCACATTTTACTCTCTAGTTAAATATATATATATATATATATGGTTTTACTTCTCTGAAAAGCCTTGCCTACCACAGATGTCAAGACATGTGAAGATCTCTAGGGGATGTCAAACCCATGGAATTTGAAATGGTCTTCCTCCAGAGCCAGCAGAGAAAGAAAGCCTCCCCCAAGCAATGAAACCATGAATTTGGACTTGTGGACTCCTACATTGTGAGAGAATACATTTCTATTGGTTAAAGCTCTCTACTTGTAGTATTTTTGTTACATCAGCACCAAATAACAAGACACAGATACATTTGTTATAGGTTGATCTAGCTCTGCTGTGTAAAAAGGCTAATCCCTTATCCCAGAACTACTGAAATAGAGGAAAACAGAGACCTGAAGTTCTCATCCCCCAGTATTCTCATTCAGTGCTGACAGGTTAATCAGGACCTCTAGATTCAAGTCAAAGACTCAGAGTTACATCGTGTCCACTTGGTTGATATTACAAATCTGCCAGCTAATCAGAACCCTGATGCAGGGGAGGATGATGAAAATTGCTGATATTATTCATATGATTTGAAAATCTAGTATGTTTTGTAGTGGTGCCAGATGGTTCCCAGAAGTCTATTGCTAGTTGCTATTGAGTTGCTTATGACTCATGGTGACCCTGTATACCAGAAACTGAAACGTTGCTTGCTCCAACACCCACCAGTATTAAAGCTCCTTGAAAGGAGGTACAGCTTTCTGTGTTTGTAACACTTCTAGCTACCAACTGTTTGTTGAATGAATGAGTGAACCCATGACGTGAAGCATTTATAAGGGCTTAGCGAAGATGTTGCCAATGACATTTGGTGGGCAAAGTCATATGGGAGAGAATGAAATGGCTTGCTCATGGACAGTAAAGACTAACACAGCAACATGGAAATGTTAAGAGGACAAGACCCCGAAGGCTGCAATGATAAGGGTTTTGGAGAAACAAAGTCCAACTCAAGCCTGGGAGGCAAAATTTCCTCTTAAACAAAAAGTAAAACCTTTGTATTCTTTGTGTTGAAGTTCTCTAATAATCACCGATGTTTCTCTTTTGAGTCAAAATGTATTTTTTCTCAGTGTTTCAAAAGAGTCCCTTTATTTCTACGCTATATTTTGAGCACATTTTCCTCTTTGGGGAAAGGCAGAGGGTGGTAAAAAGGTTCTTTCTACAGAGAGCCACTCACCTTTGCTCGATTGTTCACTAAAGGCAGGATTTCCAAAGTGACACAACCAGGCCATCCTATAAGAGGGTTCTCTGGAAGCAAGTATGCAAATGGAAGCTTCAGGTGAATTCAGCCCTGGAGTCCCATAAGCTACAATATTCTCTAAATATTTAACAATATTCTAATAAGATCCTGCTGTCTTCCTATGTTGGAGAATAAAAATAAGTTCCCTTTTAGAATGTCTCTAGGAAAAGAGGACTTCAGGCTTTGTACATTAACGACTACTATTGAAGATTTAAGTTGAAAACTCTCAGTGACTCTCGGTCCCGCTCTAAAATATTCTATGAAAGTCATTGGGTAACGTTATAATTAGAGTAAAATATGCTGACCAGGGAGCTTCACAGGACCTTTCAAAAATGCTTTTAGGACCTTACTCAGTTTCAAAAGGCTACTTGGAGAACATGATGTGAGTCAACAAGAGAAAAAAAGTATTTAATAATTTGAAAGTGGGAAAAGGGTCCAATCAAACCCACTGCTGTTGAGTGGATTCTGACTCACAGGACAGAACAGTACTGGTCCACACTGTTTTGAAGGCTGTTCTCTTTACCGAAGCTGACTACCACATCTTTCTCCTATGCACGGGCTGTGGTGGAGTGCCTTCCACCTCTTGGTTCGTTACTGAGCATTTTAACCAATGCAGCATCAAGAATCTTTGGGAGAAGGTAGCACATAGAAATAATTTTGAGTAGAAGATTGTCCCCATAACTCTCCCATGAGAGCATCGATGAAAGAGGCCACAATACAAGGTTGAATGACATCTAGAGTTTCTTTCTACATCAAACCTTTCGGACACAGATTTAAGAAGTTCAATTTTACTTTATGACAAGTAGAAGACTACTGCCAATATGGGAATGATTCCAACATTAAAAAATTCCCCCAACCGGACCACTAAACTGTATCATGATAAATGGAGAAAAGATTGACGTTATCATGGATTTCATTTTGCCGGGATAAATAATCAATGCCTGTAGAAGTTAAGAAATCCATTGCATTGGGCAAATCTGCCCCAAAAGATCACTTTAAAGTGTTAAAAAGTAAAGATGTCACATCCAGGGTTAAGCCGTAAGAAGCCCTGGTGTCAGTAGCGTGGATTAAGTTTTGACACTCTGACCCCTGGTTCAGCAGTTTGAACCCACCAGCAACTCTGAGAGAAAAGATGGAGGTGCTTCTGTAAAAATGTTTTGTTTTTTACAGCCTTAAAAACCCCGAGTCAGAATTGATTCAAAACAGTTGGTTTGGCTTTTGAGTTAGACCCAAGTCATGATATTTTCTATCACCTAATATGCATGTGAAAGCTGGACCATGTGTAACACCTACTGAAGAACTGATGTCTTTGAATTATGGTCGTGGTAACGAATATTAAGTATACCATGGACTGCCCAAGGGATGAACAAAGTTATCTGTGAAGGACACTTAGAATGGTCCTTAGAAGCAGGAATGGAGACTTTGTTTCACAGGCATTGGACGTGCCATCAGGAGGGGCCAGTCCCTGAGGAAGGACATCATGCTGGATCCAGTGAGAGTCAGCAGAGAAGGAGAGGCCCCTCAATGAGACAGATTGACCAAGACGCTCAAACAGCGATGATTGTAAGGCTGTGTCAGGCCCGGGCAGTGCTTCATTCTGCTGTACTTAGGAGTCCTATGAATTGGAAATGACCTGATGGTACCTCACAGCAACCACGTGAACAATTACAGAGCAGGTTCCAGCATATGGCTAAGAACTTATGGGAAATTTGCCACAATTGAACGAGGGAGTATGGTTCCCATTTTTGGCACCCTGCATGAGAGCTGTGACTTCCAGCACCCTGAAGTTGTAATTTAATACACCACCTGCTATGTGCTAGGCATCATGATTGTACAAGGACACTAACACTGCCTTTGTCCTCTGGGTGTTCACCATCTATAACTTGGAAGGCAATTAAAGCAGGAAGGGGTGGACCTAAATGTAAGTGTTTGGGAGAGGCAAGTCTTGGAAGGTAAAGAGAAATTAGTTTTGCTTTGTTTTTATGGCTGGAAAGGGATCTAAAGGCCAGAGATGAGGGCGGGTGAAGTCAGGGCTTTTAATATGGAAAGCAAGGAAAAGTAGAGTCCAAATGAGGATGCAGAACGGGGTAATAATAACTTTGAGTTTTACTTCTTCCCCCTTTCAGTGGTGCCCTCTATGGGAAATGGCAAAGACCCAATAAAAGCTTAAACATTAGGTGTCATTGGGTTGGTTTCAACCCACAGCAACCCTATGGACAACAGAACGAAACGCGGTCCAGTGCCATCCTCACGATTGTTCTTATGCCTGAGCCCATTGATGCAGCCACTGTGTCAACCCATCTCATGGAAGACCTTCCTCTTTGTCACCAAAGGCCTCCACTTTACCAAACAGGATGTCCTTCTCGAGAGATTAGTCTCTCCTGACAATACGTCCAAAAGACGAAGTCTTGCCATCCTTACCTCTAAGCAGCACTCTGGCCTTCCTTCTTCTGATACAGACCAGTTTGTCCTTCTAGCAGTCCATGGAACTTTCAATATTCTCCAGCCCCACAATCCAAAGGCATCGATTCTTCTTCAGTCTTCTTTACTTAATGTCCAACTTTCACAAAATGCTAAAGTAATTGACAAAAATGTACATTCACCTGAGTTTCGTGATCTGGTTCTTAACACCGTCATTGTAAAAAACACAATTATATAAAGGTAGAAAAAGTTCAGTTTACAGGGAGGGGGGAACGGGAATGGAGGGGAAAATGAGGAGCTGATGCCAGGGGCTTAGGTGGAGAGCAAATGCTTTGGGAATGATGAGGGCAATGAATGTACAAATGTGCTTTACACAATTGATGCATGTATGGATTGTGATAAGAGTTGTATGAGCCCCTAATAAAATGATTTAAAATAACAATAATAAAATAAAAAGACAAAAAAAGTTTCCGTTTACACTAGCATGGAAGAGAATAAAACACCTAACAATCAGCCTAACCAGGCATGGGAAGGACTTACACAACGCGTTAAATATTGATGAAAGACATTAAATAAGAGTTGAGTGCATGATAAGGAACTCCATATTCTTGGTTTGAAAGACTCAATGTGGTTAGGGTGTCAATGCCGTCCAACGATAGCTATAAATTCAATGCAGTCCCAATCAAAAATTCCAACACGTGTTTTACAAAAATGGGAAAAGCAGTCTTGAACTCTTTGTGGACTAGTAAGAGGCTTCAAATAGCTAAAGCAATGTTAAAAGATAAGAAAAGAGCAGGAGGACTCACATACGTACATTTTTAAAACGTGATACAGAGCTATAGTAATTTACACAGCCTAGAATTGGTATAGTAGTACACACCTCGACCAGTAGAATGTGAGCTGATGGGGAGGGTCTGCTAGAATGGCTTCCTGGAAGTCAAGGAAGGAAATCTTCTAACTGGTGCCTGGATTACTTCTTTGTACCCCAACCCATTAAAAGCCACCTGAGGGAGAAAATGGTACCCAGCTTCCATGTGGGAGTCCTGGGTTCGATTCCTAGCCAATGTACTCCATTGATCGATGATGGCTGTGTGTTGCTAATATGCCTAAGAGGTTTCAGCAGAAGTTCTCGATTAAAACAGATTAGGAAGAAAGACTTGGAAATCTTCTACACTGTCAGTCCACAAAAACGCTGTGGATTACAGCAGTCTGATCTCTGTATGCACGAGTCACCATGAGTCAAAGGTAGCTAGCAACAACTGTTTGGGGAAGCACTTCTTGATGTTGAGTAGACAAAACATTTTAGAACATTGAATACTAATAATCACAGAACCAAAGTGGCCACAGCAGTAGCAAAGCTGAATTGTTTTGGAAAACAAGTTAATGACTTTGAGCCTTAATCACTGGCCATGGAGGGGTCCACTTTGAGGCCATCAGCTGTGCAGCCAGCCCCCGGAGAACCAGCATGGAGGATAGGAAAAGGGGGCCAAGGGGTAGGAGAGGAAGAATCCCCAAATTCCAAGGGTCTAAGGATGTTGTGGTTAATGTTACGTCTGAGGGAGAGGGGCTATAAAGTGCATGTGTTTCTCATCTGGAGAATGTTGGTGTTGTCAGGTGTCACCCATCATTGTAACTCATGACAGTATAAGTTTGCTCTGTAGGGCTTCCTAGGCTACACTCGTTCTCAGAGCAGAGCTCCTCGTCTTTCTCCCACAGAATCATTGGTGGGTGAGAACTGCCCCGCTTTTTATTTTTTCAGTTAGGAGCTGTGTGCGTAACTGTTGAGCTATGTGGACTATTCAGCTAATAAATATAGATACCATATTTTATCGATTCTGAATTGCCCATTTCTTACCATTGATCAATTCTGAAGCAAGATATGTCTCAATGTCCATGAATGTCACTCACCAATGAGTCCAAATCTGACACGTTTAAACAGGTGACGATCACAATGGTGTCATTGCTTCTGCATGAGGAAAAGTGGTCATTGCTATTATTCATGTTGTCCTGTGTTATATAAATGAAGATGCATTTTATATCAAATGGGTTTAAAATAACATTGTTTTCGGCTGGGTACTTGAGAGGAACAAAACCAATGAAATATATATACATATATTGCTGTCAAATTGTAACTTACAGCAATCTGATAGGATGGAGTAAAACAGTTCTCTATAATTTTCAAAATAGGAACTGTTTCATGTGGAGTGGCTAGTGGGCTTGAGCCCTTAACCTTGTGGTTAGCAGTCCATGATAGGGCTTATGTCACCAGGGCTTCAAATAAGTGAGTAAATAAGTAAGTAGTGAGAGACAGGCAGACAGATGGAGAGAAAGAGACAGAGACACAGAGATTTATTTCAAGGAAATGGCTCATGCAGTCGTATAGGGTATCAGGTCCCAAATCTGTGGCTAAGGCATCAGCCATCACTCACATGGCTAAGAGGTTAATGCACCAAGAATCTACACTTTGTATGGCAGGCTATTGGCTCACCAGTTGCAGAAGTTGATGAATTAAAAATCTGCAAGTCAAGCAGCTGACCCAAGGCTTCTCCAAGAACTGGAGTTCAGACCACTAGATGAATGCAAGGTCGAGACACCCACAACTAGCCTCCCCAGGACACTCATCTATATTGGATGTAGACCACCTTCAAAGGAAACCCCCTTTCCAACTGATCAACTGTTCACCCCAAGTCACCAAATGGAGGATGACATAGTACCTGCCAAATAACTGAGAATCATGGCTTCTCCAGATTGACGCATAGCATTCGCCATTATAAACTTGAAATGAAAAATTGTAGGACAGCATCATGCTTTCACCGAATGATTTTTCCTCTTACGTATAATTCAATGTTAGTTTCCTTCAGTGTCCTTCTGTGTGATGGAACAAAACCTTGCCAAGTTTTATGCTGTCTTAAGCTCTGGTGGTGGGGCGGTTATATATTGGGTGGTTAACACAAAATCAGCAGTTTGAAACCACCCGGTGCTCTGGAAGAGACAGAGAAGGCTTTCTACCTCCATAGAGTGTTCGTCTCAGGAACCCGCAGGGGCAGTTCTATCCTGTCCTGTAGGGTCACTATGAGTTGGCATCACCTCAATGGCAGAGAGCTGAGTTGAGAGTAAAGATTGTCAACATGTTTAAGTTCATTGTGCTTATGGGATCAATACATATTACTGAGAATTTCCTTCATTTCAATGACTCTCTACTTTATCAAGCATGATTCTTCCCCCTACTAGCTATTTGTCCTTCTTGCTGACATGCCAAAATAAATGTATCAAAATCTTGCCACCCTCACTGCTAAGGGAGGAACATTCTGGTTTTATTTAATCAGTGGCCCCTTAGACTCAATAAAAATATAGGTTAGCATGCTATATGTGTATTTCAATGAACTGTTCCTAAATTTGTGTCCTGTTTATCCAGCGTCAAGTCTTGTCACCTAATACCTCTGCCGAACTACAAAGGTGTTAAGTCTATATCATTGGTCAACGTGATCACACCGGTCACTTGTGTTCAGAACTGGCCAACTACTGACTGAGATTATTTGTTGGTTTATAATAATGCATGTCCTATAAGGGACTATTTTGGCTTGGTAATGGTAGACACTACATGTGATAATTATATCTAGTCAGGGTGGGTTTGCTTTTTCTTAACATCAAACAACTGAGCCCTTCTCTCCTATGTCTTTTTTGCAGTAGGCAATTGCCCACACTATACCAGAATCCTGCACTCCAGTGTGGGCACCTGGGAAAATCACCTTCCTTTGACATCTGCTCTGACAGACCACCGCAAGCCACATGAATGCCACGCACAAAGATGTAGTGATCACAAGGTAAATACTCTATTGGGAAGCTCATGGATATGCCATCAATGTCTGCAGTGGCTTGGCTTTGTATTGGAGAAAGATTGTATTAGAGAAAGATTGACCTATGCTGAGCAAAGTTAGCCAAGCACAAAAGGACAAGTATAACGTGAGTCCACTGAGGTAAGTTCAAACAACAGAATGAGCAAAAAGGGAAAATGAACATATTGCAGTTTCCAGGCTGAGAACCAGATGCTCTTAATAGAGGCAGACTAAACACAATGATTCATATGTCATCAAAATAATAAAGAAAGAAAAGAAATGAAAAAAAATTAATGCAAAAAACACCTGAGAGGAACTACTGAGAGGTGATCTATGAGTAAACATAATAGTGGGGCAAGAGGAAAGAAAACCAAAAAAGAAGAAAGAGTAAAGTAAAATGTATTCTTAAAGGTATAAATATAGATATATATGTAAATATTTATAAAGATAGGTATATTTGTCAATGTATGTTTATATGTATGTCTATGTATATAAATACAAAAAGGAATCAGATGGAATTTGGGATTCTACTTAAATCTTACCTCAGTACATGAATGGTTTGCTCCAATGATGTGGCACTATATGACACTCACCTTTCCAACACGCTCACTGAAGACAAAGCGGTGCACAAGCAAATATGATGAAGAAAGCTGATGGTGCCCAGTTATCAAAAGATATAGCATCTAGGGCCTTAAAAGGCTTGTAGTTAAACAAGTGTTCACCTAGCAGGGAAGCAACAAAGCCCACCTGGGAGAAGCACACCAGCCTGTGTGATCACGAGGTGTCAATGGGACTTGGTATCAGATGTTCAAAACATGTAATCGAATTGACATGAGGAAGCATAGACAAAGTGGAGACCCAAAACCCATCTCTAAGATAATTGAACAGCACCTCCCAGAAGGGTCACATGGAAGGGATGATATATCCAGGATGCAGTTTAGCACTGGATTCAACACGTAAGTATCCTATAGTTCTTTAGTATTTCCTCCCGTACTATTATGGTTCGAGTTTTACCTCATTGATCTTGTTAGACCTGTGTATGTACATTTTTATACCTAAGATCATCTGCTATTTGAAATCCAGCATGGATACAATCTTCAGAAATAGTCATGGGAGTAACAATTCCTTGAGGGGTTTGGGAAGAGAGGGAGGAAGAAGGGGAAGGAGGAATAAATCATGGTGACGACTGTATAACCCCACTCAAGGGGAATGAATAACAGAGTTGTAGATGAACGGATACATTGGATGATGTCAGATATGGCAATAAATAAATACATAAATAATAGCAATATATAACATAATAATACAAGTTCATGGGGTAGGGTGGGGGAAGGCAGGGATAAAGGGGAGCTGATATCAAAGAGTTCAAGAAGAAAGAAAATATTTTGAAAATGATGGTGGTCAGAGCATGTATATGGGTACAGATAAGAGCTGGAAACACAGGGACAGATAAACCTCTCAGGACCAATAATGACAGTGGCGATACCAGGAGGTTAAGCGGAAGGGACAAGGGGGAGGGGGGAACGAATCACATGACCTACATTTAACCCCCTCCCTGGGGGATGGACAACAAAATAGTGGGTAAAGGGAGACATCAGTCAGTGTAAGACATGAAATAATAATAATAATTTATAAATTATCAAGGGTTCATTAGGGAGCGAGGGTAGGGGAGGGAGGGAAAAATGAGGAACTGATACCAAGGGCTCAAGTAGAAAGAAAATGTTTTGAAAATGATGATGGCAACATATGTACCACAATAGATGCATGTATGGATTGTGATGAGAGCTGTACGAGCCCCCAATAAAATGATTAAAAAATAAAAGAAAATGATGGTGACAACAATTTTACAATATGCTTGATCTAATTGAATAATGGATTGTTACAATATCTATAGGAGCTCCCAATAAAATGATTAATTTTTTCAAAAGTTAACTGCCCCCTCCAAAAAAAGATAGCCAATTGAGTGGGTGTAGTGATCCCATGGGAAGAAGTAAAAAATAACGTACATTGAGTGCACTGACATTCACAAATCAATGTTTGCCACATGTTGTGGGACGTGGGTTAAACAAAGTAATGCGAGAGAAGGAAGTCGTATGGACTGCAGGGTCGTAATACAAAATTTTAGGTAAGTTTGTCAAAAAGCAGTAGCTTCCATTCCAGGTGCAAAGTTGAAGGGCACCATCAGTTTCGCAGCTGGTGACCTGTTGACTCTTTTGGACCGGACTGGAGAAGAGGGAGGAGACGTGCTCTGCTGGAACAGCCAGGCAGGAGTAAGGAGGATGAGACGCCGCTCATTTATTTCCCTTTCATCAGGCTCCTGCAAAAGTAGCCTAAGGACTTAATTGCACTGTTTGCTTCTATCTCTAGAAAAACAGAATTCGTAATTGCATTAACTTGTTACTAGAGTTTGCTCTTATGGGGTAATATCATTTTAACGATTACTTCCTAATTATAGGGTTTTCATTGTTCTGAAATTCCCATTCAGCGTGTGTTCCACTTTCGCTTTTATGAAGCACGTTTAGTGGAACAAAAGCTTGGGGCTGCGTTTTTGAAAGGCCCACGCTGAGCTGAGCAGAAGCTGTGACTTGCTTTCAGCTGTGACTTGCCGAAAGCTCTTCTCTACTGGGAAAAGCTGGGGGCTACTGTGGTTTTCGCCCTCCTTTGATGAAATCATGCTGTTCGCACACTGATGGGATAATGGCATCCAACAGGTGATGGCTTTATTGGGTTGGTGGTAATGTCAGATATAATGACAACCATTAAAATCAGTCTGCGAATGGCCTTAAGCTTTGAGACCAGTTACCTAGGGATGTGTCAAGGACAGATCACCCTCAAAGTGGTCTGGAAGGGGACTGGGCATCATTCTTTGTGTTTTCCAATGAAAGCTTTCCATTTCAGAGTCACAGGGTGAGCCAAAGGCAGGGATAGAACTTGGGTGTTAGCCATCTCTGGCATCCATATGGTGGCTTCTGCACCGTGAAAATCAAGGTGGAGTCACACAAAATGAAATTCATTCAGAGGAAGCGAATAGAAAACACCCTTGGGATGCTGCGCCTGCATACCACAAACATTTAGCAATACTTGAGTGCACACATCATGCTGAAAGCTCTGAGGGATTTGGAGACGAACAAGGTGGCGTGTGCATGATGGGACCTACTTTCTGGGGAGGGAGATGCTTATTTCCCAGGAACTCTATAGCGAAAGGCAACATGCGATAGGAGAATAGAGCAGAACTGGATCTGGGTGGAAGAAGGGAGTGTAAGTTAATTTAGATGAGGATGACTTCTAGAAGCTATTTGGGACCATGAAAACAAAGGACACCTTCATGAGGTGGAATGACACAGTAGCCACAACAATGGACGTAAACATACCGGTGGCCATGAAGGTGGCAGAGGACCAGGCACGGACTTATTCTGTTTTCTAATGTTCTCTTCAGCCCATTATGTGGAGCTCATGCAGTCAGCCCACCCCCCTGATTTTCCTTGAGGAAGCAAGCTTAGCTAGATGAAGTGACTTGGCCAAGGTCATACTGTTGGCGTCTGAGCTGGACCTCAAGCCCTAGCTTCCTAACTTTTCCCCCAACACTCTTTTCTTTCTAGTGAATTTCTAAAACAACTTTATTGAGATAATTGACATTTCATATCATCCACTCATTTAAAATGCATAACCCAATAGTTTTTGGTGTTCTCACAGAGTTGTGTAACTATTACCACCAATAATTTCTAACATATTTTTATCACTTCAGAGAATACTTCATTCTCTTCCTTGCCTCTTTGTTCCATTTTCAGCCCACCTCTAGATGATCCCTGATCTATTCTTTGTTCCTGTAGATTTGCTATGCTGGATATTTAATGTGAATGGAAACATATCCTACGTGATCTGTGGCTTCTGGCTTCTTTCAGAGAGCATAAAGTTTTCACGGTCCTCCAAGTTGAAGCTGTGTCCATAGTTCTTCCTCACTGCTGAATTATACTTCATTGTGTGAACACATCACATTTTCTTTATTCATTGATCATTTGGTGGATGATTGGGTTGTTTTACTTGTGGGTTATTGTGAATAATGCTGCCTTAATTATTTGAATGTGGATTTAAATAGTTTTATTGGCATATACTTCACTTTATATAATTTAATTGTTCAATCCCATTTAGAAGAGTTTGTAATCATCAACACAATCCATTTCAGAACATTTTCTTTTTTACTCATTGTTGTTAGTGCCCCAAATCCACCCACAACCTCCTCTGTCACACCTCAACTAATCATTAATCCAGTCACCGTCTCTTTAGATTTACCAATCCTGGATTTCACATACAGAAAATCATACAAAACACAAACAGGAAGCAAGCAAGCAAACAAACAAAAAAAACAGTAGCAATGAGTAGACAAGACATGGGAAAACCTCAACAGAAAAAGCAGAAACTACTAAAAACTAAAACAACTTTAAAGTGGGTCAAAAGGGAGATCAAATGAGAAGGCATTACACGTTTACCTAATTGTATTCGCTGCAATCGACTTGACAATGCTTTCTGTCTGAGAGCGAGGCTATGGACCTCTCTGGACTAGCAACACTCTTTTCATAACGCAAGTCTATGAAGACTGCAACTCCAAACTAACCACGCTAGAGGGTTCGTTCACAAAGTGTCTGTCCCTATGGGGCAAGAATGCTGTCGATATCACCAAGCAAAATTCTAGCAGTTAGCTTCAATGAAAACGAATAAATAAATAAGAGTTAATGTATGAAATACTTGCTATATTCTTCCTACTATCTGTGAATTAACTCACTTTATTGTCCCCACTATTTGGGGGGATAACTTTCAGTACACAGGGGCAAATAATCTGGGTAAAAATACATCTCCAGAAAATGCTGGAGCCAGGATGGGAACCCAAACAGCAAGGCCCTAGAAGCCAGCTCAGTGGTAATCCTTAAGCCAGTGGACACCAATACTTGACACTCGAAACAGGTGCTGCAGTGACATCACATTTATTTAGGAAACCCTTTTGAAAAATGAATGATAACCAATCAACATGCAATCAAAATGCATTGATAATCACTGGGGATTAGAATGTGAATGTTGGAAACAGGTCAAATAAGTATGGTGATAGAAACAGTGCTGGAGATTGCGTGATAGAATTTTGCAGAACACATGGCTTATTGAATAAAGAAGACAGAAGAAAAGGTGATGCATTTGAATTGCGGTGCTGGAGCAGAACACTGAACTGCTGAAGGACAAACTCATTTGTCTTGAAAGAAGTAGACCAGAGTGCTCCTCAGAGGCAAGGATAGCAAGGTTTCCTCTTAAATACTCGGGACCTATTGTCAGGAGAAAGCAGGCCCTGGAGAAGGACAACACGCTTGGTAATGTGCAGAGGCAGCGGGACAAAAGGAAGGCCCTCAATGAGATGGATTTACACTGTGGCTGTGACCGTGGGCGCAAGCGTAGGAATAATTGTGAGGATGGCGCACTGTTTCGTTCTGTTGTGCATAAGGTTGCTGTGGGCTAGAACGGATGCGATGGCATCTAACAACAAAATCACTTGTTTATTGCAAATGCACATTTAAAAAATAACAAATGGCAACGACACACTTTGATCTTGCCAGATTGAACACATAGGAACCAAATACAGCGAAGTCTGTGGAAAGAGATGGTGAAGAGACTGAGTACCAGCCCAAACAAAACCCAGGACTGACTGTGGCTCAGAGAGATTACATTAAGTTAACAAGACCCAAAATACGACTTTGAGCACTTCCCATCTGGTTTGCTGCATTGAAATTCAGTGACGGAATGCCAGATGAGTTGTGAGATGAGATGAAGAACATCATGCATACGGAAAGTAAAAAGGCATTAGAAAGACAGAAAAGATAAAAAAGATCACAGTGGATGTCAGTAAAGGCTCTGCTCTTGCTCTTGAATGTAGATAGATCAAATGACTGAAAGAATGTGCGTGGAGCAAATCACAGAGAAGCTGATTGCATGAAGAATGCAGGATGGGGACTGGAGGGAGGCTGATTAACAACCTTTGGTCTACAGAAGACACAATCTTGCTTGCTGAAAGTGAGGAAGACTTGAAGTACTTGCTCATCTTCATCAGCCTTCAGTATGGATTACAGCTCAATAAAAAGAAGACCCAAAATTTCACAATGGGACCAATAGGCAGCATCATAATAAATGAAGAAAAGATTGAACCTGTCAAGGATTTCATTTTGCTTGGATTCACAATCAATTCTCATGGAAGCAGCAGTCAAGAGATCAGAGGACACATTGCCTTGCATAAATCTGCTGCACAAGACCTCTTTAAAATATTGCAGAGCAAGGATGCTACTTGGGAACCAAAGTAGGTGCTCCTGATCCAAGCCATGGTATTTTAAATAGCCTCATTTGCATGTGACAGTTGGCCATTGAATAAGGAAGACTGAAGAAGAATAGATGCATTTGAATTATGGTCCTGGAAAAGAATATTAAAAGTTTCATGGACTACCAAAAGAACCGACAAATTTGTCTTAGAAGTAGAACCAGGTGGGAGGAAGAGAGTGGAGCACATCCTGGCCGGCCAAGCCTTCAGGACAATATGCCTACTCAGAGCAGCCAATCCACAGAGAAGACCATATGGCTGGCCCCACTATGAGACACGACATCCTTCACTGACCCATAGCCCTACAGGGGACAACACTGGACACAGTGTGGGAATTGCGCTCGATCTGACCCCACCACACTGAGGCAAAACACTAAGGGCTTGCAACTGAACAGCAAGGAGAACAGAGCAACAAAGTCCCCAGGGAACACCAAAAATAGACTTAGCACCCCCTCAGACTGGACCAGGTAATTTGGTAATTGGTTTTGTTGTTGTTCTTTTGTTTTCTTTTCTTTTGTTGCTGTGTTTTGCTCTGTCATGTTTTTGTGCATGTTATTATCTCCTCAGGTCTGTCTAAATAAGCTAGGCTGGATGAACAATCTGGAGGAGAAAACAATGGGACCAATGGTTTGCGGGGCAAGGGGGGCATGGGAAAGGAGAGGTGGGGGGAAAGGAAGTGGTGTTAATGTTCCAGGGACAATGGAACAACAAGTGATCCAAAATCGGTGGTGAGGAGGGTATAGGAGGCTTGGTAGGGCTTGATCAAGGGTAATGTAGCCAGGCGGAATTACTGAAACCCAAATGAAGGCTGAGCATGATAGTGGGACAAGAAGAAAGTAAAAGGAAATAGAGTAAAGAGCTAGGAGGCAAAGGGCACTTATAGAGGTCTAAATAAAAGCATGTACACATGTAAATATATTTATGAGGATGGGGAAATAGATTTGTGTGCATGTATTTATAGATTTAGTATTAAGGTAACAGATGGACATTGTGCCTCCACCCAAGTACTCCCTTAATGTAAGAATACTTTGTTCTAATAAACTAGCATTCCATGGTGCTCACCTTCCCGACACAATCACTGAAGACAAAGCAGGTGCATAAGCAAATGTGGTGAAGAAAGCTGATGATGTCCGGCTATCAAAAGATATAGCATCAAGGGTCCTAAAGATTTGTAGTTAAACAAGTGACCTCTTATCAGGGAAGCAATAAAGCCCACATGGAAGAAGCACACCAGCCTGTGAGGCGCCAAAGGGATCAGGTACCCGGCATCAAAGAACAACAACAAAAAAAATAGTATTATGAATGAGGGGAAGTTCGGAGTGGGGACCCAGGATCCATCTGTGGGCAATTGGACATCCCCTTGCAGAAGGGTCGCAAGGAGGAGATGAACTAGTCAGGGTGCAGTGTAGCAGTGATGAAACATACAATTTCCTCTAGTTCTTGAATGCTTCCTCCTCCCCCACTATCAGGATCCCAATTCTACTTAACAAATCCGGATGGACCAGAGGATGTACACTGGTACAGATAGGAACTGGAAACACAGGGAATCCAGGACAGATGAACCCCTCAGGACCAGTGGTGAGAGTGGCAATACCAGGAGGGTGGAGGGAAAGTGGGGTGGAAAGGGGGAACAGATTACAAGGATCTACATATAACCTCCTCCCTGATGGACAGACAGCAGAAGGGTAAAGGGAGACATCGGATAGTATAAGATATGACAAAATAATAATTTATAAATTATCAAGGGTTTATAGGGGAGAGGAAGCCGGGAGTGGAGAATGAGGAGATTGATAAGGGAAACAAATGTACAGAAGTGCTTGACACAATGGATGTATGTGTGGATTGTGATAAGAGTTGTACAAGCCCCTAATAAAATGATTTAATTAATTTTTTTAAAAAAGAACTTCTTTGCTTGATTTTAAAAATTCTTGCAGATTATTTTCTTTTGAGAAAATTGTCCACACACCCTAGGCGAAGTACTAGTTCATCAGATCACAATTTACCGATGAAGGTGCTTTAAGCTCCTTGCCTCCAAACTATGTCACGATGTTGTGCCAACTTCAGTCAAGTCCCTCTTCAAAGTCTTCTCAAGCCACTTTATGTAGCCCTCCTCGCTGTCCTGTGTCAAATCTGATCCTTGGGGATCCTGGAGGACAGAGTGGAACTTGCCCACGTAGGTTCCTGGGCTGTACTCATCACAGAAACAGATGGTCATGTCATTCTCTCGTGGAACTGTTGGTGAGTTTGAACTGACAACCCTTTGGTTAGCAGCCAAGTACTTAACTGTCCCATCCTAGGGCTTCTCACTCAAGGCATCATCTCTCCTGCTCTCTGCCATAGGGTTGATGATGCGTGATAGCAACCATACAGCACAGGATAAAGCTGGTGCTGTGAGTTTCTGAGACTGTAACTCTTTACAGGAGTAGAACACCCCACCTTTCTTTCTTTTTTTTTTGGTGATCCAAATGGGTTTTTATTAAGGAGAGAAGGTGATAGAGAGAGAAGAGAAGAGAAAGAGAAGAGAGGAGAAGAGAAGAGAAAGAGAAGAGAGAGGGGGAGCGGGGAAAGAAAGGATTCCACCCCACCTTTCTTCCGAAGAACGGCTGGTGGTTTTGAACTACTGACCTTGCAAGTAGCAGCCCCATGTGTTTGAATTATGGTGCTTGGGAAGAATGTTGAAAGTACCGTGGACTGCAAAAGAACAAACAGATCAGTCTTAGAAGAAGTACAGCCAGAGTGCTCCTTGGAGGCGAGGATGGCCAGACTTTGTCTCGTATACCCTGGACATGTTTCCAGGAGAGTCTAATCCCTGGAGAAGGACATCAAAATTGGTGAAGTAGAGGGGCAACAAAATGAAAAAGGCCTTGAAAGATGGATTGACATAGTGGCTACAGCCATAGGCTCAAACATAAACACAATTTTGAGGATGTGGCAGGGTGGGGTAGTGTTTCGTTCTGTTCTGCATAATAGGGTCACCATCAGTCAGAAATGGACTCATTGGGACCTGACAATTCTCCCATGTTAATGGACCAGATTAGGGTGGGGTGTCATTTGAGTTTCCACCTAAGTAGAGGGTTTGTGTCATGTTACCAAATTTGTTTCCATGGGGTTTGATCTGGTGCAAGAAAACCACCACACCTCCATCAGAACCATTTCTCTGCACGTCAGCAATAGGGGAGCACGGGACTGTTAGGGAAGGAGGGCCACTAGGAGAGCATTTTTGAGATCCCTGTCTGCAGTGGAGTAGGCTAAGACCAGAGACTGTGGCACCCAGACCATGATGTTGTTGTCAGGCAGATGCCATCGGGTTGGGTCTGAACCATAGAAACCAACAGAACAAAACACTGCCCAAACTGCACCCGCCCTCACAGTTATTCCTGGGATTGAAGCCATTCACTGTTGCAGCTAGTGTGTCGATTCATCTCAGAAAGGCATTTTTGCTGCCCTCTGCTTTCCCAAGTATGAGCTCCTTCCCATAACTTGCCCCAAGGTTGTGAGAGGAAGTCTTGCCATCTTTGCCTGCAAGGAGCCTTATGGTTGTACTTGTAAGACAGATCTGTTTGTTCTTTTGCCAGTCCTTGGTACTTTCAATATTATTAGCCAACACCACAATTCAAATATTTTGATTCTTTTTCAGTTTTCCTTACTCAATGTCCAACTTTCGCGTGCAAATGAGGTGATCAAAAACATCATGGCTTGGATCAGGCTTACTTTTATCCCTGATGTAACATCCTTGCTTTTCAACACTTTAAAGAAGTCTTGTGGAGCTTATTTATCTAATGCCATGAATCTTTTGATCTCTTAAATGCTTCCATGAGCACTGATTGTAGATCAAAGCAACTCCACATCCTTGACAAATTCAGACTTTTCCTCATGTATCACGATGTTGCCTATTGGTCCAGTTGGCAGGAGTTTGGTCTTCTTTATATGGAGTTGGGATCCATATTGGAGGCTAGGTTCCTTGACCTTCATCAGCAAGTGTTCAAGACCTCCTCACTTTCAGCAAGCAAGGCCGTGGCATCTGCATTTCCAAAGTTGTTCATAAGCCTTCCTTTAATCCTGGTGCTGCATCATTCTTCATGGCACCAGTTTCTCCAATGATTTGCCCAGCACACGGAATGAAACGGATGGCGAGGGAACACTCACTCCTTTCCTGCATTCCCCTGTGCTCTTCACACAGCTGCCTCGTGATCCGTGCACAGGCTCCACACGAGCACAAGAAGGGGTTCTGGAAATCCCTTTCTTCTCAAAGCTATCCATAGTTTGTTGTTGTTTTTTTAAAGTCTATGTAACGGTTAGTCTCTCTGAGGAGAGAACACCGGACAGGTTAGACTTTCTGCTGTAGCAACTCAAATTGTGACAGACGGTTTGATCATCTGCCACAGTGTTGCTTGTGTTATGATCCATTGAGTCAAACGCCTTGGCATAGTCAATGAAATGCAAGTCAACATCTTTCTGATGTGCTCTGCTTTCAGGCAAGATTCATTTGGCATCAGTAAGGATTTCCCTTGTTCCACATCTTATTCTGAATTCAGCCTGAATCTCTGGCAGCCACCTGTTAATGCACTGCGGCAACCCCTGTTGGATGAACTTCAGAAACATGTTACTTGCATGTGATATCAACGATATCGTTCTATAATTTGTGCTTTCTGTTAGGTCACCTTTCTTTGGAATGGGAACAAGTGTGTAAGTTGGCAAGTCATAGTCTTCCAAGTTTCTTGGTACAGATTAGTGAGTGCTTTCCGCGCTTCATCAGCTTGTTGACACATTTCAGTTGGTATTCCAGCAACATCTGGACCTTTGTTTTTGGCTAATGCTTTCGGTGCAGTTTCAAATTCTTCCCTCGGAACATTGGTTCTTGCTCTTCTGCTACCTCTTGTAATGATGGAATGTCAACTCGTTCTTTTTGGTACAGTGACTGTGTATTCTTTAAATCTTCTTTTGATACTTCCTGGATCTTTTAATGCATTGCCCATAGGTCCTTTATCAATATTACTACTGAAGGATTGAATTTTTTCTTGAGTTACTTTAAGATATTAGGCATTAAAAAAAAGAAGGAAGATATTAAGTGTCAGCACACCTTAAAATTAGCATCCCCTAAGGCAGTGGTTCTCAACCTTCCTAATGCCTCAACCTTTTCATACAGTTCCTCATGTTGCTGTGACCCCCCCCCCAACCATAAAATTATTTTAGTTGCTACTTCATCACGGTCATTTTGCTACTGTTATGAATCAGGCAACCCCTGTGAAAGGGTCGTTTGACCCCCAAAAGGGTCGTGACCCACAGGTTGAGAAGTGCTGCCTTAAGGGATTAGCACACCTTAAGGTTAAGGGGAGCTTCTTCGGGGTGGTCTCGCTTCAGGCCTTTGCACATTATATGATATTTTACTTTGTCTTCTTGAACTGCACTTTGGAGTCTTGTTGACCATTTCTGATCCTGCATTTTAACCCATTAACTTCCCTAGTAGACTCCATTGTCCTGAGTGCTATCTATGAGTTTGGTGTGGCCATTGAAAAAAAATAATCAAATGGAGTCGAGACGGGGAGTGTGCCTTGGGAGAGATGGTTGATGAGGGGATGGTTGAAGGTCACGTCTGACCTCCACCTCTCATCAGGCTTGACCTTGAGTTTGTGTCTCCTTCTCCCTGTGAAGTGAGAGAACTATACTGCTACCATTCTGGGAAGCAGCCTCCTGTAGCAGCCCCATTCTAAGTTTTATCTAAGTTTTCACGCGCTGAATAGTAAAATATGGCATCTGCATTGCGCAATTGAGGGAACAGAGGAACATTTGCAACGAGGAAGCGAGTGGTAAAGTCACAGTTTGTTCCCTGGCAGTGCGGCTCCAGAGCCTGACCACTTACCCCCTTCATCACACTGTTTATCAGTATGGGTCTTATTTACACAAAACAATCCATTATTCAAATCATGGTTCAGCTGGATGGCTCCAGCTATGTCTCAGAGTCTACTGACTTGGATGATGGCCTGAAATCCCATTTTCGTTCCTGGGTTGCATGCAGTTGCTTTGTCTTCCTTGCAGTTGCTTAAAACAGCAGACTCTCAGTCATCTGTTTCTGCAGTCTCTGCCATTCTTTCATTTCTGTGATTGCTCCACTCCACTCTGAGAAGGCCCTCCTGGCACTCACTCCAGAGCTACTATTTAGTTGTCTCACACTCCCTATTGGGTAACACTCATCATTCCCCCACTTGTAATTCTGTACAATTTGCTCAAATTGTCAGGTTAGTGCAGAGCCTGCTGTTGACGTGGGAACTGGAACAATCCCACTTGAAGCCCAGGATGTCAGTCTGGCTTTTGTTAGGAATGGGGAGACCTGCTTGGCAGACTCCAATCTGCTTCATGCAAGGTGAATTTAGGTGCCAACAGAGATGGGGCTGAAGCAGCCCCCTTTCTTTGAGCCGCCAATCCAGTAGGGCCTGTGCATACTTCCCAGCAGTTCACACATGCCTGACGTTTCCCTGCCAAACCTCAGAATCTGTTACCGCAGGCTGTGGGCGGCCAAGAAGCGGCATGGAGTTGTAGGTATGCTGGATGGCGTGGCTGAGCAGTGACTGCATTCTTCAATCACGAGGTGCTGTCCTTTGAAAGAAAGAATGAGTCGGCAACATTCGGCTATAAGAAGATTTTCTTAAGTTGATCATTTTCAAACAGAGGCCCTCTGTGTATCCATCACCCACACTAAAAAAGCAAAACAAGTGAAGCAAAAAATAAATTCTGTCTACAGCTTTACTTTCTGCAGTACATTTGTTTATTCATGTTATTTTTGTGGTTCTAGTTGGCATTGAAGAAATCGCACGGGGTCACATCCGACTTTTTCTAGCTACCCAATGGGAAGGAGAATCCAATTCCACACCTGCTCAGGGAGCACTGCCCCAGGCAGAGATCAAACAAGCCTCCACATTCCAGCTTCCTTTCGTCTTCTGACACCAACTGTCCCTCTCACAGCATTTCATTTCTCTGCTAGATTTAATAGTGCTTTTCCATGGCCACACAGAACTCATGCGCAATACGCGTGATAAGGGGGGTTTTCTAGAGAAGTTAATAGGTTACAGAAAGTCAGAATCAGAAAACATTAAGGATCCAGGTCATTTACTCTCAGTGCCTCTACTCAACCATGCTGGAAGGCAAGTCGCTCTGGTCCTCGCCCCTCAGCCTCGTGGTCCCTTGGCCTCTCTCCTATTCAAGCAAATGACACAACAATTCCTTGAGCACTGATAAATGCCTCCAAAAGACTCCACTTTGCAATCCAGCCTCCTGCCACAGGCATTCGACTTGTTCTTTAAGCTGGAAGCCAGCCACTTTGCCTCATGGTCTTGGGGATGTGGCCTCTCTGCCTCTGCCGCCTCCAGCAGGGCTCGTGCATGCACTTGCTGGCTGCTCCTCTTTCCTTACACGTGCACGTGGAAGGTTCTTCCTCCTACTTCTGACATGGCTCTCTTCAGACACACCAGAACGATAAAAATGACCAGTCCTTGAGTCAGGGTCCTTTGCACCTTATTTGCTGCTTCTGCCCAATCATTTGGTAGGAGTTATAAAGTTAATGGATGGAGGAGCCACACCATGTTCTTTACTCCACTGCTTTCCTCAAGGTCACTAGCATGCTGACTTTTCCTTCTCTGCTGTTGTTGGGAGGTCACAGCAAATCTGTTCTAACCCAAGGTGACTGTACGCACAACAGATGGACACGCTGGCCCGGCATACGCCATCCTCCCAATTGTTCCTACGTTTGAGCCTGTCGTTGCAGCCCTGGGGTCAATCTAGCTTGTCAGGAGCCTTCCTCTTTTGCCCTGCCCCTCCACTTTACCAAGCATGATGTTCATCTCCAGGGACTGGTCTCTCTTGACATGTCCAAAGTATGTCAAAGAAAGTCTTGCCATCTTTTCTCTAAGGGGCCCTCTGGCCTTACTTCATCTAAGACCGATTGGTTTGTCCTTTTGGCAGTCCATGGTACTTTTGATATTCTTCACCAGCACCACAATTCAAATGCATCCATTTTTCTTCAGTCTTCTGTATTCAATGTAACCGTCACATGCTTCCTTCTCTGCTGGATCTTCAAATAAAGTGTTTTATGTTTCAGGCCTAATCTCTATCTATGTTCTCATCCTCTGTGATCTCATTCAAGAATGAGGCGAGGCTGTAACAGTTGTTACGATTTGTCAGGAGAGGGGCACTAGTCGTTCAGTAGTAGAATTCGTGTCTCCCATTGAAGACACCTGGAGTTGATTCCTTCAAGAACAGCCATGGTCTATTTTTCCGTGGAGGTTTGCAGGTTACTGTGGTATTCAGTAGAATTCAGCAGAGCTTCCAGGCTTAGATGGACTAGGAAGAAAGTCCTAGATATCTACTCCCCCAAATCAGGCAATACAATATCCAATAAAAAGGATGTTGGCAACAGAAAGATGAACAGAGGGGAAGGCACTGGGAGGTTCCTAAGAGTTAAAGGCAACAAAGGCAAATACTGTTATATATACAATCCTGCAATAGGTCTATGAGTAGATGCTTGCACCTGATGTGCGGTTTGAATGAGTGTGAGAAGGAGGGTGGAATTATATCCATGGATACACGCACACGCATGCACATATACATTTGACAGAAGATATTTGCATGTATATATTTATCTTTTCTGCAAAGATATCCATGAATGTGTTAAAGGATACAGAGGCAAACTTACAACCACCTCTTAGACATAAACAAACACCTAGAGGGAATGAGTTGTTAAGCCTCGGGGATCAAGGCCCTAGCCTTGGGAGATGCCAAGAGCATTTGGCGGAGCACAAAGACAATGTTCTACAACCTACTTTGGTGAGCATCCTAATTTGAAACTAGGGTTTTCAAAGCTCGTGAGTAATTAACTATTTAAGGGCCAACTCTTGGTCTCTCCCCATCCAGGAAGAGTTGTGAAAATCAAGACACATGGAAATAATTAGTCCAGTGGATTAATGGTCCCTGAACACATCATCTTTACAACCCCGAGACCAGAAGAACTAGATGTTGCTTAGCTGCTATTACCATATGTCCTTTTAAAAAGAACCGCATTAGAAGGTGATGGGTATAACAGGACAGAAAGGTGGAATAGAACTCAGAATCATAAAAGAGATCCGGCTTCCTGGTCAGATACAGACTGGTGGGTCTGCCAAGAATATGGTTCTTGGTTACCCGGCATGTCCGGAAATCACTTCACCCACATGGTAAAATAATTAACCACTTAATGATCCAAACTTTACCCAAGGGCAAAGTTCAGAGGATTAGGAAATGAGGAGGAATGGAAATAGAAAGCACAGGGTTGGAGAAGGATAAGTGGTGGTGCATTGAGGGGATTGCAAAGGATGACTTGAAACAAAAGGTATTTGAAGTATTGAATATAAAATGAATGGCCTTTTTGTCATTGTTTTTTTGTTGTTGTTTTGTTTACTTTTGTTACTTTGTTTTGCTCTGTCTTGTTTTTATGCATATTATTATCTCTGCAGGTATACCTAGATAAGATAAACTGGATAAGCAATCTGGAGGAGAAAACAATGGTTTAGAGGGGTATGGGAGAGGGGGAGGTGAGGGAAAGGAAGTGGTATTAACAAACTCAGGGACAAGGGAATGCCAAGTGATCCAAAATCAGTGGCAAGGAGGGTGTAAGAGGCCTGGTATGGATTGCTCAAGAGTAATGTAACCAAGAGGAATTACTGAAACCCAAATGAAGGCTGAGCATGATAGTGGGACAAAAGGAAAGTAAAAGAAAATAGAGGACCTCCATAAATGCCCCTTGACTCCCAGCTCCTTCCTCCATCTCCCTTGACTTTCCTCCTGCCCCACTACCATGCTCCATCCCCACCTGGGCTACAGCTATACCTCTAAGGCATCATGCAAAAAATAAAGAATATATATATATATATGTGTGTGTGTGTGTGTGTGTGTTTGTGTGTGTGTATGCATATATATGTATGTGTGTGTGTGTATATATATATATATATATATATATATATATATATATATATACCATAGTGAATGAAGGGGGAAGTGCAGAGTGGAGACCCGAGGCCCATGTGTGGACCACTGGAGATCCCCTCATAGAGGGATTTAGGAGAGGAGATGGGTCAGTCAGGGTGTGATGTAGTACCGATGAAGAACACAGCTTTCCCCCAGATCCTGGATGCTTCCTCCCCCCAACTACCATGATCTGAATTCTACCTTGCAGGTCTGGATAGGGCAGAGGTTGTACACTGGTGCATATAGGAGCTGGAGGCACAGGGAATCCAGGGTGGACGATACCTTCAGGACCAGGGGTGTGAGGGGCGATGCTGAGAGAGTAGAGGGTGAGTGGGTTGAAAGGGGGAACTGATTACAAGGATCCACATGTGACCTCCTCCCTGGGAGAGGGACGTCAGAGAAGGGGGGGAAGGGAGACTCCGGATAGGGCAAGATATGACAAAATAACAATCTATGGATTATCAAGGGCTCATGAGGGAGAGGGGAGTGGGGAGGGAGGAGAAAAAAAACAGGACCTGATGCAGAGGGCTTAAGTGGAGAGAGTGGTTAGGGCAAAGAATGTACAGATGTGCTTTATGCAATTGATGTATGTCTATGTGTGGATTGTGATAAGAGTTGTATCAGCCCCTAATAAAATGTAAAAAAAAGAAAAGAGAAAAAAAAAAGAAAATGATTAGGGCAAAGAATGTACAGATGTGCTTTATACAATTGATGTATGTATATGTATGGATTGTGATAAGAGTTGTATGAGCCCCTAATAAAATGTTTTTTAAAAAAGAAAAGAAAATAGAGGAAAGAGCTAAAAGGCAAAAGGCATTTATAGAAGTCTAAATATAGGCATGTACATATGTAAGTATATTTATATATGATGATGGGGAAATAGATCTACATGTATATATTTATAGGATTAGTATTAAGATAGCAGATGAACATTGGGCCTCCACTCAAATACTCCCTCAATGCAAGAACACTTTGTTCTATCAACGTGGAATTCCATGATGGTCACCTTCCCAACACGATTGCTGAAGACAAATATGTGCATAAGCAAACATGGTGAAGAAAGCTGATGGTGCCCGGCTATCAAAAGATATAGCTTTTGGGGTCTTAAAGGCTTGAAGGTAAAACAAGCGGCCATCTAGCTCAGAAGCAGCAAAGCCAACATGAAAGAAGAACACCAGCCTGTGTGATCATGAGGAGTCATTGGGATCTGGTATCAAGCATCAAAGAACAAAAAAAAAATAATCAAATCATTGTGAATGAGGGGGAGTGCGGAGTGGGGACCCAAAGTCCATCTGTAGGCAACTGGAAATTTCCTTATAGAAGGGTCAATTTTCTACTGTTCTTATTTGACATAATGTCTCAAAGATGGCTGTTTCTCACACACCTTACTATTTTTTATTAGGGAGTCATACAACTCTTATCACGATCCATACATATACATACATCAATTGTATAAAGCACATTCGTACATTCTTTGCCCTAACCACTCTCAAAGTATTTGCTCTCCACTTAAGCCCTCTGCATCAGGTCCTGTTTTTTTTTCCCTCCCTCCCCGCTCCCCCCTCCCTCATGAGCCCTTGATAATCCACAGATAGTTATTTTGTCATATCTTGCCCTATCCGGAGTCTCCCTTCCCCACCTTTTCTGCCATCCATCTCCCAGGGAGGAGGTCACATGTGGATCCTTGTAATCAGTTCCCCCTTTCAACCCACTCACCCTCTACCCTCCCAGTATCGCCCCTCACACCCCTGGTCCTGAAGGTATCATCCACCCTGAATTCCCTGTGCCTCCAGCTCCTATATGCACCAGTGTACATCCTCTGCTCTATCCAGACTTGCAAGGTAGAATTAGCATCGTGGTAGTGGGGGGGAGGGAGGAAGCATTTAGGAGCTGGAGGAAAGCTGTGTTCTTCATCGCTGCTACGTCGCACCCTGACTGACTCATCTCTTCCCCTCGACCCCTCTGTGAGGGGATCTCCAGTGGCCAACAAATGGGCTTTGGGTCTCCACTCTGCACTTCCCCCTTCATTCACTATGGTAAGGTTTTTTGTTGCTTTTTTATGATGCCTTATACCTGATCCCTTTGGCACCACGTGATCACACAGGCTGGTGTGTTCTTCCATGTGGGCTTTGTTGCTTCTGAGCTAGATGGCCGCTTGTTCACCTTCAAGTCTTCAAGACCCCAGACACTATCTCTTTAGATAGCCGGGCACCATCAGCTTTCTTCGCCACATTTGCTTATGCACCCATTTGTCCTCGGCGATTGTATCATGGAGGTCACACCTTACTTTCACGTCCACAGACTCTCCCTTGGAAATCCAAAATGGTCATCAGCTGCTCTCTTTTCCTGCCCTGTTGAGCTGCTCCAATCTGCTTACTACATGGTAGCTAATCTCAAAACACTACACAGGTCCTATCAATACCCCTGCCTGACTTAACGGCCATCAGTGATATTTTGTTGCTCTTAGAATTACATCTAAACCACTAAGTATAAGATGGTTGTCTAAGCAGATGGTGTAAGATATGAAAATAATAATTCACAATTTATCAAGGGTCATGAGGGTGGGAGGACAGGAGAGGGAGGGAAAAAGAGAAGCTGATACCAAGAGCTCAAGTAGAAAGAAAACGTTTTGAAAATGATGATGGCAACCTATGTACAAATGTGCTTGATACAATTGATGTATGGACTGTTATAAGAGCTGAAAGAGCCCCCAATAAAATTATTTGATTTGTTTGTTTATTTTAAAGTTGGCCGTCTAACAAAATGGTTAGGAACCAACATCTGGAGCCAGTTGTTTGCTTTGAAAGCTTAGCTCTACTTCTTAGTAGTTGAATCACCTTGGGAGAGTTACATCACCTGAGCCACTGTTTCTCCATCTGCACAGTGGGGTCATCACAGTATTTAGTTTATAGGATTATTGTGGAGATCAAATGGCCAACTGCAAACAAAACAAAACACTTGGACTCCTCAAGGAAGTACTCAGTAAATGTGTGTGCTATTGTTATAAAGGCAGAAGACGGAAGAATTGACGTATTCAAACTGTGGGGCTGGCAAAGAATACTGAATATACCATAAACTTCCAAAAGAATGAGCAAATCAGTTTTAGCAGAAATGGGACCAGCTTTGATCAGAGGAAAGAGTTCAGCATACTTGTTTAGGATCTACCAGTAGAAAAGACCAATGGCTAGAAAATAACATCGTGTTTGGTAAAGTAGAAGGCCAATGAAAGTAAGGGAAACCTTCCCTGAGCTGGATCGACACCACAGCTACAATGATTGGACTCAAACATTGCACCAATCATGAAGATGGTTACAGGATCATGTGACCTTTTGTTCTGTTTACATAAAGTCAGCCAGAGTTGAAGCGTACTCAACCCAACATTATAGTTATATGATCTGATATCTTCTCTGACTGTGTTTTCATCTACTCTCCACCCCTTGTTTCAAGGGTCCCACTAGTTCAATAGCTTGGTTTTCTTAGCACATGCCAATTCTTTCAACCTTTGGGTTTTGCCTTTGCATAAGTACCACGTGCCAAAATGCACCCATTAGATTGCACAGGTATGATATCTTCTCTAATTTAAGTTTCAGCATCAATATCCAGAGGGACCTTGTGTTTTCAGAGTCTGTCTACCTTTCCTACTTTGCTAATTTCTATCCCATTACCTTGGTTAGATCTTTCAGTGCACTTAGAAGACAGAAATGATCCTGTTTTATGTTTCATTTATTTTTAAAATTTTATTTCAGGGGTGGGGGGGACTCAAAAAGTTTGTGGAAATTTTCCATTATTGTTCAGTCTCATTTTTCCATGAACTTTTTGAAGCCTCCTCATTCTGTCTGCCTCCTTCTCTAGAATTTGAGTTACACGGCGGTTGGAATCTAGGTAGCTGTTCACCACACTTAGCCAAGTGCTCGACACCTAACGTATACTTAACAAGCACCTCCTGATCTGCTGACCTGAGCATGCAGAAACGGTTGGATTGCTGTACATTCTGCAGTGTACACTTCCAACAACAAACACTGTACTAAAATTATTTATTTTAAAAATCAATAAAGAAGACTGGCCGTTGACAAAAGGACTGCAAGGGTAACACATCAATGACAGATGACTGGCTTTCTGTCAACGAACTAGACACATTTAGACCCCAAGAGCCCAGAGGGGTGCGTGGTGAACTCCCAGAAGCAAATTCCCAAACACACTTCTCCTTGCTTTCTTTTTCAATACCTTTCTGTTTGGGCCCTTCCTTCGACTGAAGCAGGTCACCATGATGCCAAGGAAAATGTGAGGGGGGTGGAGTCAGAACTTATGGCTTCCCATGTGGATCGGCCACGTAGGTAGCTCACAATCTACAGACAGAGATTGGTATATATTTAGATATTTACTGTTATTTACTGATATATACAGATATTTACTGTGTGGTAAGTATCACAGGGCAAATACATAGAGTACTACAGTATGCAGAGCAGGGCAGCTATGCTAGTCTCCGTGGAGATAGGAGTGGGAGACATGAGGGAAAGCTCCTACAAAAAGCTATGACTAAGCAGGAGTGTAGCCCCTCTAAAATGTAATTAAAGTT
The DNA here is from genome assembly GCF_050624435.1 of Tenrec ecaudatus. NCBI lineage: Eukaryota > Metazoa > Chordata > Mammalia > Afrosoricida > Tenrecidae > Tenrec > Tenrec ecaudatus. Next base: position 34,312,102 of record NC_134535.1, read on the forward strand.
CCACTTAGAAGAGATAGTCATACTGAGGGGCCAAAATGCTCCTGAGTCTCCAGGGACAAACAGTAATGGGATTCAGCTTTGAAGATTTATTTCCACACAACCCTTAAACTCTGAGGAGTGCTTGATTTAAATGAAGCATGACTCGACTGAAAGAGAGCTAAACAGCTATGTCTGTGACAGACAATGACATATTTTTCATTTCCTCTGTGCTTAGCAGAATTTACTTTTTAGGCAGTTATCAGCTGTCTGGGCTGCTTTCCAGGAAGTCCTGCTAGCTTATGAGCAAAAGGCCTAGCTCAAGCCTTAGATGTACTGATAACTATTTGTTTGAACTATCGGGAAAGGTCAATAGTCAACCACTTTGTGCCTAAAAAATAGCAATTTTTTAAGGTTTGATCTAATGTAACCATGTTTGGTAAATTGAATTCTCGAGCCCAATTCTTTCCTCCCTCCACTAATATTGTATATTATCCCTGCACATCCTTGCCATGACCACATCATGTAATTGTCTTTCCCTCTCTCTGACTTCTGGCTTTGCTAGGGAATTTGCTGTGGCCGGTGGAATGGAAGCAGACATGACACAACACAGGCTTGAAATGTGAGTAAGCAGTTGGAATTTTCATGTGTTTCTGCAAAGTGTAGAAGACGGTCATGCTTCAAGTAGTTCTTGAAGCTTCATGCCCGGCCCAGACAGAGGCAAGTTTTATCTTGATTCTAGAATGAGACACAAATATTTTCTTTCCACTTGTCATGTTGGTTGAATCTTCGACCCCTTTCAGGAGCCTACCTTAAGATGGCCATTATCCAGAGACGGCAGTCAGGCCACGTAGGAGAAAAATGTCTAATAATGTTGCTGAGCTACCGACTTCACCCGACACTACCATCACTTTATACTTCTTGTACGTGGTAATAAATGTTCTCACTTGTGGGCACCAGCCTCCACAACGGAATGCGTCCAAGGAGGTGGTTCTGTGATTGATGGGTACATGATAGAGACATGAGACATGGCATGTCAGGGTTTACCTCTTCGGATGGAGACCAGAATCTGAATGAGGAGGTAATGTACTCTCACATGAGTTTATATAATCTCAGGCATGCAAGACATGATAAGGACACGAAACAGGAAGAGGGTTATATTAGAGGGATACATGTAACATGAGGGCGATGAGCTAGGGGTCTACACACAATAGGAAGGGGAGGTACTAGAGGCATACATGTGACAGGAAGGTACAGACGCAACAAGCTGGGTGGGCTCTAGATTTAAGACGGCAGCCTAACCTTGGTCGTCCCTGAACAGGCTTGACCTTAGGTGTCTTTGAGCTCTTCTCCAGGTGAACAATCTATGATCCTTATTAGAAGGGAGTGGGCCCGACTTAGGGTGGGCCAGATGATAGGGTCTGACTGCTGTTGGGGACAGACAACCTTTAGGCAGGCAACCTTCAAGCAGTTAACTCTTAAGCATTTAGTAAGTGACCACGTACTTGCAAACCGCACTATAAAATTGGCCTTATTATGGGGGGACATTGAGTGGAATAACTTTTACTTAGGAGAATTGTGACTAGAATTTATCTTCAACGCACAACCGTGAAGGTCTCCCTCCACAGAAGCCCGGCCTCCCAGACTCCTTAACATGTGAATGTTGAGAGTTTGTCCACAGACACTCCCTTTCCAAGTTTCCCACACTCATTCTGGAATCCCCTTTCATTTGGGTCTTTTATTACTACCGGTTCAAATCATCCTGAGTGATCATTCGAGAATTGTGTATGCCATGCATTTAATTGCTAGAAATGTTTAAGGTTGTAAACAATTCTAAGTGAAAAATTGAAAAGTATCTCCACCTTGCAGGAATCAGACCTTTTGGCAAAAGGGGGTGTGGGGGGAACAAAATCCTTTGAGGATTAAGTCTTACTTCATTTTGCTTAAACCCCTCATTTTGGTTCATCATCAAACTGGCTTGTGTTATCATTTCCAGTCTCTTAAAAGTACAATTTCCTTGAAGGAAGGAAACATGCCCTAGGGTGTAGAAGTTGTGTGATACATATTTTGTGGTCAGGGATTTGCGAGTGACGTTCTCAGCACTCTACCACCCACCTTATGAGAAAGGTAAGTGCCTGGTGGAAGGTGTGGAGTCTTTGAAGTTCATTAGGCATGAGTTCAACTTTGGGCTAGCTGGGTGGTCTTATACAAGTCATGCAATGTGGTTAAGCCTTCATCTTCTAGTCTACAAAATAAGAATGGTGATAACACCAAGTTCCTGTAGTGAGGTAGAATGTGTCTAGCCATTGAACCAATTCTGATTCATCACACCCCCTACAGGATTTTCCAGACTGGAAATCTTTGTGGGAGCAGAAAGCCTCATCTTTCTCCCATGGAGCAACTGGCAGGTTTGCACGCTGACTGTACAGACAGGAGCCCAACACCGACCCCTAACCGACAGTGCAACCACTAGGAGCTCTGCAAGTGTGTATCGTCTTTCTCTCTACAAGCTGCCAGAGAAAAGCATATGTCTTTGGTTGTGTTTATGAATTGAATTGTGTCTCACCCAAATAAGTGTTGTGAAGGCTAACCCCTGTGTTTGTCATTCCATTCCAAATGGGTTGTGTTGGTTGTGTTCATGAGGCAGCATAGTGTGGCGTGGGTACTGAATCAATCTCCTGTGAGATGTAAGAGATTAAACAAACAAGCAGGGGAAATACCATTTCCCAGGATGTCTTTTCGAGACCGGATACAATTGGTTTTTGTTCGTCTGGAATTTGGTGATGTCAGTTCTCCCAGGATGTGCACATGTACACACAAACAAATATTTCTCCTAATGAGAGAATTCAAGGCTATCTGGTAGAATCCTGGCTGCATGGAACAGATGAATGTGTCTGTTGCCTGTGGAATCGTTGACACTGGGTTCTTTGTCCCTTTGTTCCATGGCCTGCACAGGGCCTGCAAATCAGGACTTGGCCTTGGGTTGTAGGAGTTAACATTCTCAGGAAGTCAAAGATACAGGCCAGACTCTGGGCAGGGACCCTGGATGAGGAAGATATTGAAGGTAGAACTCACTGAGAGAACAGCAATGACATTTACAGAGGGCAGCATTGATCAAGTATTGGGCTGCTTACCACAAGGTCAGCGGTTCAAACCCACCAGTCCTTCCTCAGGAGAAAATGAAATGATCCCCTCCCATAAAAAATGTGCTGTCTCTGAAACCCACTCGAGGGTCACTATGAGTTGGCATCAACTCAATAGGAGTCAGAGTGGAAGTGAAGTCGAATGACTGCTCAGTGTATCTAGCCAATTGGTGACAGAACAGGCAAGATTACGGTGATGTTTGCAGATCGCTCAGCACACATCTATCATGTGCCAAATGGCCTTCTAGTCATTATAAATACACCAGTGAGCAGAATCCTACCTCCAAGGAACATATACATGAAAAGCTCAGTGGTTTCTCCTAGTTCTGCATTGGGCTACTAACCTCAAGGTCAAATGTTCAAAGCTACCAGCTGGTCCATGGGAGAAAGACAAGACTTTCTACTTCCATAAAGAGTTTCCATTTTGGAAACCCACAGGGGGCAGTTCTACCTTATGTTACAGCAACATTATGATATTGGAGTCAACTACATGGCAATGAGTTTGTTTTGAGAATTTATACACATACATCATGCACACATTTCCAGAAGTTCATGGGGGGAAAATCCATTATCCTTTAATTCCATTTTTCCACAAAACTTTTTAACCCCCCTCATATGGGAATAACTTTGCCACTCTAAAAAGAATAATTGGGAAAGGCTTACTGAGGGACATTTAAGAAAAGTCTTGAAGATGTGAGATCTAGGGGACAAGAATGGAAGGCAGAGGGACCAGGCAACAAAAAGTATAAAAAGGCCCCCCAAACAAATATATTTTATAGAAACCTCTTTATTAAATCTTAAACAAGACAAATTATCCAGATGAAAGTGATCATCAGCATGAGCCCACCATGGTTTCCAAAGGATTCCCAACAAGATGGTTAATGCTATCCCCCCTCACTGCCATCAACACGATTCCTTAGTGACCCTATAGGTTGACGTAGAACTGCCCCCGTGGGTTTCTGAGACTGTAGCTCTTCAGGAGAATTGGAAGCCTCGTCTTTCTCCCATGTCTCATGGCAAAAACACCCCACTCAAGGGTGGCTGAGTTCTGTCCAAAGGGCTTCTCAGCTCAGCCCCTCTGTCTATTTCAGCTGGTCCTTAGCTCCATACTTGGGAGCATCTGGACGTGGGGGGTGGAAGTGAGCCTACATTATAGTTCAATAATGAGTAGACACCAGGTCGAGATAAGCCAGGAGCATAAGCCAGTCCCCTCAAGGAGGGCAAGTGGAAACCACGCCAATCAGAGGAGCCAGAAGCAAGAAGCATATCATGTCGCCACCACTGTGCTAGCTACTGGCATCTTGAGCCCCTGGCAAAGGCCCCAGATCTCTGGGCCCCATCTTATTTCCATCCTTCCTAGAGACTCATGAAGAGAGCTTCAGGGTACATGGAAAGTTTTTTTTATAGGCATCCAGGTTTGCAGTCAGTACCAACAAAAACAACAAACATTTCTGGAGTGGAAAGATCTTTAGAAATGTCTTTGCCAAAATGTTTTATTCAGTTCTTCATCACGAGACATTTAACTGGGGAGAATTTTCCTTAACCTTTTCCGAGCTCAGAGCTGTGTTTCATGGGTTAGAGAGCTGCTGTGAGGGGAGAGGAGGTTCTTCATCTTTCACTGAAATACTTTTCAACCTGTGGAGCTTTCTGGAATCACCAGGTCCTGCAGGGATCCTTGGCCACATCCATTGTTTCCATGGAAACAATGGACATGTCTGATATAAAGCAGAAGCCAGCTTATAGCTATCACTCTTAAATAAATAAATGTCTGGTTTTTGTCTCTGCTCCTTGGGCTTTGGCCAGCTTTTTCTGTTGTCTGTTCTATGGCATTTGGAATGGAGAGCTAACGGAAAACTCCAGAATGGGAAGATAATTTTTTTCCTTGAGCTCATCTTGGGAGTGAGTGGACTGGTTTCAAAGGAGCAAGTTTTGACTAGCAGCTTGGTTCTACCTTCTCAGAAGGCCCTACCCTAAGCTTGCCTTTAAGTGAGCCCAATGTTTTCCTTCCTGTCTTCCAGTGTAGCTGTCTGGACTTCTAAATTACAGGAAGGACAGACCCGGCACAGAAACGCTGCTCATGTCTGCGTTCTGGCCCACCTCAGACTAAGGAAACTTCAAACATCTGAGACCCCAGGGTGGATTCCCTGTCAGCGCCTACTGATTTGAACAATCCCGAGGAGATTTGGAGAAAGGGCCAGGCAGGTATGGAATAGACTCTTTTAGCCCTCTCAGGTGCATTTGAGCATCACACTCACCAAGTACCGTGTCATCTTTCCCACTCACCTGGGCACCTCGCAGAGACAGCATAATACAATGGGAGGAATGCTGCACCAAGCCTTGCATCCTGGGTTCGGGTCCTGATTCTGCCTCCACCCCCCAGGGGCTGTAGAACCTTAGGCATGTAGGTTAATCGTCAGTAAGGAAGGCGAATACTGGATGACCCTGTTCTTTCCCAGTATGTGAGGGACAGGAGGAAGGGAAGGGACGTTGATCAGGGTTTGATATCATTGGGAGTGGCGGGGGAGGCGGGTGGTCATCACTGGAAGGAAGGTGTAGAGTGGAGACCTTTTTGCTGCTAATGCTCCTTTAAGACTGGTTAGACACTGATTGGTCCCCTAAATGCACTCCGTGGATTAGCATATTTCATCCTCTCAGTGCCAGCTACCTAGGGGACAACAGATTATTATAGCTTCATTTTACAGATGAGACACCTGAAGCACAGAGAAGACAAGCCACTTGCCCGAGGTCACCCAGCTCATAAGTGATGAGCTAGGGTCAAGTCTAGAAGGCTGGTCTCTGGCAGGCGTGCCCTTACCCAAGCTGCAGTCTCTTATTCCAATGTTCCCACCTCTGACCACATCGAGAGGGTGCCCACTCACTGTCTTGTCTCTGGGTCGGTGCCTGTGATCCCCCTGGCACCTTTGCCCATGCTTCTCACTTGGCTGCTTCCCATGAGAGGGCACTGTGTGATTGTTGGACGGGAGCGACTCTCAGTCCGCATGAATAGAGAAATCCAGAGTGAACAACACGCCACCTTCATAGCAATATACTCAGTCACTTTACGCCTCTCAAACCTCATCAAGTAAACACCGGGCTTGCATAATTGCTGCTCTATCTTTGTTGTCTTTTCCTAGTCATTGTCTTTTCTTGTAGAGCCCTGGCGACACAGTGGTTACAAGTTGGGTTCCTAACTGCAAAGTCAGCATTTCAAAACCACCAGCTGCTCCGTGGGAGAAAGATGAGGTCTTCTACTCCAGTGAATAGAAACTCACAGAGGCCTTGCTACCCTGTCCTATGGGGCTGCTGGGAGTCGGTGTCGCCTTGAGGGCAGCGAGCGATCGGTCAGGGTTAGGCTGGCAATTCAGGAGACTGGTCCTCACCCACAGATTGCTTGGGAAGTGCTGCTCCAGACTCTCTTATGTCCAAGGTCCATTGCTGATTCATGCATCCTCAGGTCACTTGGCAAAACCCATCAGTTTTCAGATTCAGGCTTGAAACATGTTTGCTTCCCCTCTCCCCCCACCATGCCCCCTTCATCCTGTCAGCTTTGGGTAAGAGTCCTGCCTTTTTCTCTCAGTTTCTTCCCTCTCTTTCATCAGTCAAAGGCAGCAGGGGAGAAGCGGCTTTTAAGAGGGGTCTGTGTGCTGGAAGCTTGCTGTGCCTGCACTTCTCAGAGCCTCTACCCAGGCCACCCTCTCACTCCAGCTTCTCTCGAGAAGCCTCCTGTCCCCTGCATGGGATTCTTGCCAGGTGCTGCAGTTGCCTAAGTGATCCGGGGTTTAGATGAGCCAACCCACTGCCATCAGGTCGATTCCAACATATAGGGAACCTGTATAGGATGTCTGCGGCTGCAAATCTTTATGGGAACAGAGAGCCTCATGGGAACCGAGGAGCAACTGGTGCGTTTAGATAGGAAATGTACTTTACTGGAAAAAGTTCTGAATCAGGAGTCAGAAAACCTAGTTTTCTCCCTAGTTATTACCTGGCTGTGTGGCTTTCAACAAGGCATGGCATGCGTCTTAGATTTCTCACCTGGATAATCGGGATGATAATACATATTAATTGCTGTTTATTTCATTTACAAAAGAACTATTGAGCGTCTCTGGTCTGTCAGATATTGTGCTGGGGACAAAGGATGCAATGCGCACATGCTGTGAAGAAGGACAGTCAGAAGCGAAGATGGGGAGACCTTGCTGCACTTATTTGGGATGTGTTGTCAGGAGGGACCAGTCCCTGGACAAGGGCATCATGCTTGGCAAAGTGGAAGGGCAGTGAGAGGCCCTCAACAGGATGGACTAGCACAGAGGCTCCCACAGGGGGAGCCACCATTACAACCGTGAGGATGGGGCAGGCCCGAGTGGGGTTTCATTCTGTGTACACGGCTGCTGGGCACATGTGTGACTCCAGTCAGGGATGAACTCGCGGGCATGGGGCCTGGGCAGTCACTCATAAAGGCGTGTCCGGGGGTACAAACTGTTCCTGAGCTCAGCTGCTAACTAAAGGCTGGCAGTTTGATTCCATTCGCTGGTGCCGCAGAAGAAAGGCTTGGTGATCCACTTCTGAAAAGCCATCCTTGAGAACCTTATGAAGTTCTCTTCTGACAGACACAGGCTTGCCAGGGATGAAGACTGATTTGACGGCGAGCAACTATTGCTAGTTTAAGTTGCTATCCTATGGAATTTTGAACAAAAGACCTTGTATTTTTTTTCTCACGGTTGTCATAAGCTCCTGCTATAACTCGATGGCGGTGTGTTTGATTTAGGGTTGGGTTTGGCGGTCGAGTCGATTCCAATCCACAGCGACCACTTTCAGAGGAGGCCATCTCTTCAGGTCTCTCCCAGTGAGCCTCTGACCTTCCGGTTAGCAGCTGACCTTGGGCGAGGACTCTGCACCCTGGAACTCCTCCCAGACAGCTCAACCTGGCCTCGCCATTAAGGTGCCCCATGCATAAGCCTGGGATCCCTCGCCTCAGAGTCACCTCAGTGGGTCTGTATCTTCCAGGCCAGAGGCCTGTGTGCCTCCTGTCCTGCTCCTGCTTGGCTGCTGCCTGAAGCCTGCTTCCTAGTGATCACCCTGTGACACCGTGCGGCTCGCCCATCCTTGTCTTCTCTTTCCCTGTTCTTTCCCTTCCAGACTTTCCAAATGGGCCCTCAAAATTCCCGATTCCATGCTGAACACATTCCCTGTGCCTGTGTCCTTTCTGCTACGGGTTCCCTAGTTTTGTGCCCTTCTCTCTCTGAAGCCTGGATCCCCCTTGCCTTTCAAGCTTCCTCAGGGAAAGCAGCTCACTTCATTCTCATGAACCGCAGTGCTGGGAATTGGACATTCATCTCTTTCTTGCTCTCCTGAGCTGCTACTGGCCCACTCTACTGGCTGTTTTCAAGAGCTTGCCGATCGCGGAACAAAGTAAGACAGAAAGTGCTGGATGCCGTCATAGAGAATGGAAACACCAAGTGTCAACCTGCCGAACAATTTCTAACATCGATGCTGTGAAGATTTTGACCTCACATTCAGGTCCTTCCTCTCCCAAACCCTGCCAACTGTCAGTGTGGGTGATCCCAAAGCTCAGGCAATGAAACCTCCGGCATCTCAGATCTTAGCTTCAAGCCCGAAACTTCTAATTCACCACGCTGGCAAATCAGCATGGTCTTCTTCCTCACTGAGCCCCCGAAATGATCAGGCACAGCGACACCCAGTCTCTCACACAGCCACTCCCGGACCCATTGCTGTCAAGTTCATTCCAACTCAGAGAGGCCCTCGAGGACAGAGTAGAACCCCCCCCCCCCCCCCCGACACACACACAAGGTTTCTAAGGCTGCATTCTTTATGGAGGAATCACTGGTCGTGCAGTGGTTAAAGCGCTCGGCACTCGGTGGAAAGGACTTCAGTTCAAATTCCTTGGGAGAGAGCTCTGACAGTCTGCTCCTGTGAAAATTAGTGTTCAAAGTCCTCAAGGTGCATTTCTACCTTCTTCTACAGGGTTGCTATATCGACTTAATGGCAATGGGGTTGATCTTTATAGAATAAGGCCAAACTATTCACTACGAATTCAGCCACAAAGGGTACAAGAGGCTTGTGAATTTTGCAATGTGTGTAAGAGGAGGTGGAGCGGGAAAGAACCATGTAGCACCAATGGAGGCTTTGACTATAGTTGGAGAATATGCATCTTAATTAAAGATGATGCTGGGACTTAGACCATATTTAACATAGGGTTTCCCTCCTTCTTTGTCCTTCTCTTTGGATCTCCGTTTTCTTCTTTGTACAGCATGGTTTTGGACCAAATAGTCACCAAATCCCTTTCAGTTCAAACCTTCTTCACTCAACAGAATTTCTCCTAGCAATGCCTTAACTATGCCTGGAGTTTGTCACTGCCTAGAGACAAGGCTTTCAGTAACTGCTTACACAAAAGGCCTGTGTTCTTGCCACAGAGCTTTCCAAACAAACCTCAATTTAAAAAGTGCTTTTAAGAGACATTGAGCCTGCAACCAAATGGCACCTCCTTTTGAACAAAATCTATTTGTGGCTGAGTTGTGATGCTGTAAAGCTGTGCAGGGATTTCCATCCAAGTTAGCATACGTGCGTTCCGTGGGATTTCAGGCATTAGCCCAGTGACTCTAAGTTGTAACTATGGCTCAATCAAATTTTGGATTAAAGAAAGGTGATGGTTTTTAGCCAGATGAAGATATGTCTTCCTTCAAAAATCAAGGAGAAGAATGCAGAATTAAATCAGGCAGTATTTGAATCCAGCTTAAGCTGGAGGTCACTGAATAATATCTACCCATATTAAGCTCTTTTCTAAATAACTGCACCGCTTGTCAGTCAGTTTGTCGTATTAGCAATCATACATTGCCACCGGAATTTCAAATGGCAGCAGTCACACATGGGAGACAGGTGTCGGTGGAGCTTCCATGAGAACACAGAATGGAAAGAGAGGCCTGGGGGTATGCTTCCAACAGCCTAGGGATCACGAGAGAATGTTGTCCAAGATATGCTGGACGGAGAGCCCCGAGGCTGAGCGGCATGACTACAGCTGAAGCAATAGATGTGAACATACTGGTGATCAAGAAGAGGGCGCAGGATGTGGTGATGTGTTGCTCTGCTCCACCTGGGGTTGCAGTAGGAGGGTGCCGACTCGAAGGCCACTAACAATGACGGATCTAGTGTCCCCATCTGTGGATCAGGGAGACTCATTCTCCAAGCGGTGGCACTCCGTTTCTGTGTCATTTGTGTGTCAGCTTTGTGCCTTTTGTGCTTGCCTCACACGGTGCAGTCAATTCCACAGTTTGGCAAATAAAAGCGTTCTCAGCCCCATGTCCCAGAGTTAGAATAGATGTGGATTTAGATAGGGGTGAATAAACCCCATAGTTTTGACACCATGTGGCTAAGTTTGGGAGTTGGTTTGGTGACTACTGGGATGATCTGTGTATGGATGACTTCAAGAGACTCAAGTGTGTCCTGGTCCCGAAGGATTGTCTTTGGTTGTCAGTTTAAAATGCATCACTTCTCTTACGGAGCCCTGGTGGCATGCTGGGACCCATGATGGGCTGCTAACCACCAGGTCTACAATTTGAGTCTCCCCGCTGCTGTTCCACTGGAGGAGGACAAGGCTTTCTCATCAGGTACAGGGTTATAGTCTCAGAAACTCTTGGGGCCAGTTCTCTTGCCCATAGCATCACTATGAGTTGAAATCGTCTAGCAGTGAGTTTTTAGAATGAGATCCTCTCTTAACCTTGGAACTTAAAGTTGGAATTCAGAAGAGAGGTTGATGCAGTTTGTAACCAGAATGGAATATTTAGGAAAACTCAATTCACGGTATTAATAAGTTTGTTCATTTGGTTCAAGTTGCAACAAGAAATATTTAAATGCTGGGAAAGTTTGGACATGCTGTTTGGATGTCTAGTGGCTGGAGAAAAATATCATACTTGGTAAAGGGGAGGGTCGAGGAAAAAGAGGAAGCCACTCACAAGACTGATTGACACAGTGGCTGCAGCGCTGGGTTCAAGTCCAACAACAAATGTGAGCACAGTGCAACACTGGGCACTGGGTCCTTCTGTTGAACACGGGGTCTCCATGAGTTGGAAACTACTCTATGACACCCAACACCAACGACAAGGACAGCTTTGGCTTATTAGGACTGTACATTTGTTCTCTCGGGCATTTAGAAGCAGCAGTCCAGAAAGATTGAAAGATATGTCTCTTGAGAAAATCTCCTGCAAAAGTATTAAAGAGCAAAGTTGTACCTTTTTTGTGTGTTAGGCTGAGTTGACTAGAACAAATTCAGAGACACTCCTATCTGTACAAAGATGAACTTTCTACAAAAGAGTAATTGCATATTAAGAAAACATCCCAGAGCAGTCCAGATCAAGTCCATCAGTCCAATACTTGTCCATAAACCACCCTCAGACTCACAGAGTCACATGCAGTTATGCAAATGCAGGGCAACCATAGGCTGGTGGGTGCAAAGCTGTGTAGATCATTTGGTGGTGGTGGCATCGCAGTGCTGGCAATGGATCCTCCAGCTCTCCAAGTGTGATTTTCAACTGCAAGGAGAAACAGAGGGGGGGGGGTTGCTTTCACAGGGATCAGCAAAACTCCCCATGGCTTGGCAATAGGAAGATGAAGGCACAGAGAGAGAGAGAAAAGTTCCCGGAATCTTCATGAGAAGGCGATGCCCACAAGGAAGCATCATCATGCCTTGACCCAATTGAGAGGCTAGACTCCACCCCTTCACTCTTAATACCCTCAAGTTGGCATGAGATTACATAATTACTACACTTTGTGTGTGTGTGTGTGTGTGTGTGTGTGTTTCCTTAGGACTTTTTCTTTTTACTTTTATAATTTTATTGACATATAATTAATGTCATACAATTCAATAGTCCAATTAATTATATTAAGAAGGGTTGTGAGGTCACCACCATAATGAACTTTGGATAATTTTGTTCCTTCTTGTAACTATTGCTGTTGACTCCCTATTGCAACCCCACCTGCCCCTTCTGTTGTCTCTGGGAATTATTAATTCAGTTGTCTTCATAGATCCTCCCATCCTGACTTCTCTATACAAAAAAACATACAAAACAAAGACAAAAATAATAAAACAATAATGACCAAATAAAACAGAAAAACCTCAATCAAAAAGAGAGAATATGAAAAAAATCTAGAATAATTACATAATGGGTCCAATCGAGATCTAATGACGAGGTGTTCAGGTCCAGACTAACTGTAGCCTCTACAATCCCCTGTACAGCATTCTTTGTCTGTGAGTGAAGGGCTAGTGACATTTCTAGACTATGGTCAGTGGATCCTCCTGATAGTGGATAAGCTGGGTGGGGCATCCCACCATTGAGAAAATTGCTTGGCATTATTCACATAGACCCCAAGGGTAAATATGGCCGGTCGGATGTTCCTCATGGAGAACTCTTGATCTAGTTTCTAACCAGCCCTTGGTGACTCAGGCTTGCTAGAGATAACTGGAGCTGTGTCCTTTTGAAGTGCACAACTCCCTTTATAGACTTCACTAGAAGAATCTGAATTGGAAACCCCACTAAGTGAACTGGAGTTTACCGTAGACTCACAAGCAGCACCGCTAAGGAGTTGAAATAATCCCTTGAACTTAAAGATGTGACCTTGAAGACTGAGGTGCGTCTGAGCCAAGCTCTGGTGTTTTCAATTGCCTCCCGTGCATGTGTACGTGGGACAGTGAATGAAGAATCCTGAAGAAGAACGATGTGTTTGTCATCTCTTACAGGGAGACTTTCTTTCTTTCTTTGTTCTTTTAAGAGAAAGGGGTCCTGAAAACAATTACTCTGGGACTGTCCTGACAGATAGGATAGATGGATGTTCTAGGGATGGGAAGAGAAGCTAAGGAAAAAAAAAATTCTCGGTCTGGCATGCCCCATCCAAATTCTTACCCAGTAGCTGTCCTGTGCTGTGTATGGTTAGCTCCTTTGGGGAAACAACTATTGTAAGTGGAAATTAGTTTACTTTCTAGTACTGATCATTCAACAAAGCAGATGTATACTGTATACTCATCTTAGTTCTTTTCATTCCAACCACACAACACAATTAAATTTTGGAAGCACTGAGTTCATCCATTTTTATTTTTATAAATTTTATTTTCATGAAAGTGCATTGCATCCACTTTTTATGTATAGGCAGGTGGAGGTTTTAACTGTTATAGGTTCTAATGACATCATCCTATCTTTGTGTCTTATGTTCTCTCTCTCTCTCCCTTGCTATCTCTGCATTTTCTCATCTCCCCTCTGAGTTTCCCTGTGACACTCCTCAGCTGCCTTGGACACTGTACATCTGTCCATTTGTAGTCTTCAGAATCTACAAAACTGAGCATTTCCATATTAGTTATTGAGAACAAGGTGCTAAAAACATATCTTCTTGATCTGTCCTTTGAAATTTCTGTTTATTTACGCAACTTCGACCCGAAGCTGAAGAAGACGAAACCAAGTCCATGGGCACCAAAGTGCACCCTTGAGCAGATCCCACTTAGCATTAGAGACCATGTCAAGAACAGATCTCGGACCCTGAACACTAATAACAGAAGACCAGATGGGTTGTGGATGGCATCACGGACATCATACATGAAAAAAAGCTAATGTTCATTAAAAAAGAATGATGAGGTCAAAACGGATACCGGAAAAGACTTTCCTTTCAACCTTGCTCTTGAACAGGAGTAGCTAAAGCGATCAAAAGACATGATAAGTAAAAGAGCTAAACAGAACTTTGTCCAAAGGGCAGGAGACACTACAGAGGTGGTTTTACATAGATACCAAAGTCAATTCCATTCTTGTGACATCAGTTTTGCCCTATGGAAATCCATGTGTTAGAGAACAGAACTGTTCCAGAAGGTTTGCTGGCCCGCAGCCTGCATGGTAACAGATGGCAGGGTAGTTCTTCTGTGGCATCAGTGAGTGTCAGTCTTTAAGGTAGTAATCGACCATTTGTGCCATCGTGGGAATTCTCATTTTTTACATAGACTTGACTTCATTTTATTCTCAGTACAAGATAGGAAGTTGGGAAGCTGGCTCCCAAAGTCACCTCATTATTCTTCATAATGACTGCTTGGAAAGGGCTAACTGATGAATTTTAGTTTTGTTCCTTCTCAGCCTTCATTGATTGAGTGTCTGGCACATGTAGATCATTCTAGGCTGCTTCTAGAGTGCTAATTAGCTCACCCTGCTTTTCCTGTGGTACATCCTGTCTTCTGGTATTGATTAACAATAGAGCATCAAAAGTAAACCCTGAAAATGTTTGTTTTGTCTGTTTTTTAAAAAAATTTGTATTTTCTCCAACATAAGTGCTATAGTTTGGAACATGCAGAAAATAACAGAAGCTAAAATTAAACCGACTTGTTGCTGTCAAATGGATTGTGACTCTTGGTGACCCATCGAACAGAGTTAGACACGGGTTCCCAGGCTATCACTCCTCACAAGAACAGCCCGTGTACTTTTCTCCTGCAGAGCAGCCAGGGTGGCATCAGCGGTTAAAGGTCTGAATTCCAAGCTTTCAGGTAGCAGCTGAGAACTTTAACCAGTGTGCCACCAGGGTGTGTTTTTTTTTTCTGAGAAGATCAAGATAACCAAAGAAAATTGAACGTATCATTGACTTCTAAAAGAACAAACAAATCTTTTCCTGGAAGAATTACAGCCAGAATGCTCCTTAGAAGCAACGATGCTGAGACATTATCTCATGTACTGTGGAGAGATTGTCAAGAGAGACCATTCCCTGGAGAAGGATGTCATGCGTGGTAAAGTGGAGGGGCGGTGAAAAAGAGGAAGGCCCTCAACGAGATGTGTTGACACACTGACTGTAAGAATGGGCTCAAACATCAGTATAATTGTGTGGGTGGTGGAGGACCAGGCAGTGCTCCATTCTGTTGTTCATAGGGTCATTGTGGATTGGAACTTACCCGATAGACCCTAACAACAACAGAGGTACCATCAAGATGGCTCCTTCTCATAGCAACTCATTGTGCAATAGAACAGAGCACTCTCCACTCCCATGCCATCAAATAAGTCTACCTATATTTGACTTACTGTGTAAATGAATCCTCCTGAGAGCTGTCCTCCTTTGCACTGAGCCAATACTTTACCAAACACGATGTCCCTCCCAGGGGCTATTTCCCTCCTGAAAGTATATCCAAAGCACAGGACACAATGTCACAGAATCCTTGCTTCTATGGAACATTCTAATTGTCCTACTTCCAAATGAGCTTTGTTCATTCTTCTGGCCCAAACACTTCCAAAACCATTGCCATCAAGTTGCTTCTGACTCACAGTGATCCTATAGGACAAAGTAGAAATTCCCCCTTTGGGTTTTTGTAGCTATGAATCTTTATGGGAATAGGAATCACCATCTTTTTTCCCATGGAGCGCCTGGTGGATTTGAACTGCTGACTTTGAGATTAGTAGCTCAATGCACAACTCACTAAACCACTAGGGCTACTTCTGGCAGTCCATGCTATTTTTTTTACATGCTATGTTTAATATTCTTTATCAATATAATAATTTAAGTGCATGAATTCTTCTTTAGGAGTCCTTAATCACTGTTTGTGTTTCACATGCATTTGAAGGGATTGAAATATCGTGACTTGAGCCAAGTCACATAAGTTCTCAAAGTGACAGCGTCACTCTTTAAATTTTTTAAGAGAAGATTTTACAGCTGATTTGCCCAGTGCAGTATATTGTTTGATTTCTTGACTGTTTGGACAACATGTTCAAAGTATGTATGTGCAGAAGATTGACTCAATGCTATACGTTTTCGATCCCTTCACTACTGCTCCCACAGCATTGAATGTGGATCCAAGCAAGACAGAGAATCCTTAACAACTTTGTCTTGGATTTAGAAGCCAGACTTAGAGAGGAAAAGCAAAGAGTAAGTTCCCTCAGCAAGTTAGACATAAAATGAATGTACGACTAAACAATTCCACTGCTAGATATATACCCCAAAGAGGTGAAAGTGAGAATGCCAACGGACACATGTGCTGCAGTGTCCGCTATAGCACGATACACATGCCCATCAAAGATGGATGTGTAAGCAAACTGCTCTACATAAGTCAGAGAACACTAAGTGAAATTGTATAAAATAGTTCACAAAAACAATGTTCTCCATCCCGCTTTGGTGCAACTATTGGTCTCTCCTCATTTGGGGAAAAGTACAGTGATGAAAATCAGACACCTGGAAACAATTAGTCCACTAGAGCAGTGGTCCATGCAAACTTCAGTATCCACAACCGTGAGACCAGAAAAATTAGGTGGTGGCCAGCTACCCCTACCAAGTACTCTGAAAAGGATCACAGTAGGAGATCCTGTATAGAGTGGGGGAGAAATATGGAGCAGAAGCCAAAATCATAAAAGAGACCACGTTTCCCAGTTGGACAGAGAGACTGGTATATTCTCCAAGGCTCTGAACTCTGGGGACCATTCCTCTCTGGAAGTGAACTCGCTCCCGTGGCTGGAGGTACAGATCACAGGCCAGTCTATGAGGAGACAATAACAACAGTGTGACACACACACGTTAGCATAATCAGCCATCTAAGATTCTAAGAGCAATATGTCCCCAAGGATAAGGTGAAGAAGGTTAGGGAAGAAGGAGAAATGGAAACGAAAAATCAAAGAGGAAGGAAAGCAAGTGATGTGACACTGAAGGGATGGCAATAAAGTCAATGAAACAGAATGTGTATGGATTGGTGAACGTAAAGCTGACGGTCTAAGAAATTCACAATTTAAACTATTTGCATGTGGTGCACACATACTATGATTATTGTGCCACTGTAAAGCGATATGAAGTATTCATGTGCTCTACTATGAAAAGTTAATGAAATTAAATTATGCTGAGTAAATTAAGTCAGTCACAAATGGACAGATAGTACATTATTCTTTTTTAATGAAATACCTAAAACTGGTAAATATCTAGATACCAAAGTTTATTCATGGTTACCAGAGGCAAGAGGGAGTTACTGCTCAGGGAGACTGAGTTTAAGGGTGAGAGAATAATTTGGAAGTGATTAATGGTGATGACAGTACAACATGATGAACATAATTTTCAACAACCCAAGTGGTGAATTCACATGTGACTGACCATATGGAATACACAGGAATCGAATTAACTACATCTGCGACATAGGGTGGTGGAAAATCTCTATATTATCAGTCAGAGGAAGACCAGAAGGTCACTCACTGCAAACACACACACACACACACACACACACACGCGCGCGTGTGAAGGCAAAGGAAACTAAAACAAGTCCACAAGAAACAAAGCAAAACCTTCATCATATCCCAGCTGAATTTAGAGACCATCTCCAGAAGGAATTTGATACATGGAACACGAATGATTGAAAACCAGACGAATTGTGGAATGACACGAAGGGGCGTCGTACATGAAAAAGCAAAAATTCATTAAAGAGACATGAAAGAAAGAAAATTCCAAAGTTAATCTCAGAAGAGACTAAAAGAGCTGAACCAACGATTGCAAAAGGCAGCTAGAGAAGAAAAAGTGGAGTATGATAATAGAATGTGCAAAGATCTGAAGTTAGAAGACCAAAATGGAAGAAACACTTTAATTGACCAGTCATATGATCTGTTATACCAGGAATAGATTCAAGAGGCACGGTGTTGCATTTATCACTCAAAAGAACATTTTGAGATTTGACTTGAAGTACAATGCTGTGATAGAATAATATCTATATACCTTCAAGGAAGGCTAATTAATACTTTTATTATCATTACTCACATTTACATGCCAAATACTAACACCAATGGTGAAGAAATGGAAGAATTCTACCAATTCTTTAGTATGAAAATAATCAAGCATACAATTTTTAAATCATTTTATTAGAGGCTCATACAACTTTTATCACAATCCATACATACATCAGTTGTGTAAAGCTCATTTGTACATTCATTGCCCTCATCATTATCAAAACATTTGCTCTCCACTTAAGCCCCTGGCATCAGCTCCTCATTTCCCACCTTCCTCCCTGCTCCCTACTCCCTCGTGAACACTTCATAATTTATAAATTATTATTTTTCAATATCTTTCCCTGTCTGACATCTCCCTTCACCCACTTTTCTGTTGTCTGTCCCCCCGGAAGGAGGTCACACATAGATCCTTGTCACATGTAGTTGGTTCCCCCTTTCCAACCCACTCTCCCTATACCCTCCCAGTATCGCCACTCACACCACTGGTCCTAAAGGGATCATCCACCCTGGATTCCCTGTATTTCCACTTCCTATCTGTACCAGTGTACATCCTCTGGTCTAGCCAGACTGCAAGATAGAATTGGGATCATGAAAGTGGAGGGAGAAGGGGAAGGAAGCATTTAGGAACTAGAGGAAAGTTGTATTTTTCATCGTTGCTACGTCACACCCTGACTGGCTCGTCTCCTCCCTGAGATCCTTCTGTAAGGGGATGTGCAGTGGCCTACAAATGGCCTTTGGGCTTTAGGTCTCCACTCCGCACTCCCCCACTCATTCACTATGATAAGATTTTTGTTCTGATAATGCCTGATACCTGATCCCTTGACACCTTGTGATTACACAGGCTGGTGTGCTTGTTCTATGTGGGCTTTGTTGCTTCTGCACTAGATGGCCGCTTGTTTACTTTCAAGCCTTTAAGGCCCCAGATAGTATATCTTTTGATAGCCTGGCACCATACGCTTTCTTTGCCATATTTGCTTATGCATCCATTTGTCTTCAGTGACCTTATCATGGAGGTTAGCACACAATGATATGAGTTTTTGTTCTTTGATGCCTCATAACCGATCCCTTCAGCACCTCGTGATCACACAAGCTGGTGTGTTCTTCCATGTGGGCTTTGTTGCTTATGAGCTAGATAGCCGCTTGTTTACCTTCAAGCCTTTAAGGCCCCAGACGATATATCTTTTGATAGCCGGGCACCATCAGCTTTCTTCACCACATTTGCTTATTCACCTGCTTAGTCTTCAGTGGTTGTGTCAGGAATCAAGCATACAATTAGAATGCATTGATAACTGCTTGTGGTTGTATTGCAAAAGTTAGAAGCAAAGAGAAAGAATCAGTAAGTGGAAAATACAGTCTTGGATAAAAATGCAGGTGGAGATCACATGACAGAATTCTGCAAGACCAATGACTACTTCATTGAAAATACTTGTTTTCAAACAACATAAACAGTGGCGATAAACATAGCTCTTGCCAGATGGAATACACGGTAATCTAATTGCCACATCGGCGGTGCTATCAGATAAGCATTTGAGCACCAGCTGCTCTGAAGGAGAAAGCTGAGGTTGCATGCTCCTATAAAAGTTTACAAAGCCTCAGAAACACTACCTGGATTTAATCAGAATCCACTTGATGACAATGGGTGTGGGATTTCTGTAGGGAGAGCAGGTGGAGAAGTACAATATCATTGGTCAAAACAAGGCCAGGAGAAGACTAGGGAACAGACCATTAATTTCTCATATGCAAGTTGAAATTGAAGCGGAAGAAAATGAAAACACGTACACATGAGCCAAGATATGACCATGAGGATATCCCGGCTGAATTCAGATTTTATCTCAAGAACAAGTTTGATACACTGAACACAAATAATCAAAGATCAAATGAATTGTGAGTTGTGACTTGTGAGATGACATCAAGAAGCAAATGTTGGGAAAAAGACAAGGAAAAAAAAGAATCAAAATGGATGTCAGAAAGTGTGCTAAAACTTGTTCTTGAACATAGTAGCTAAAGCAAATGGAATGAATGATGAAATGAAAAAGAAAATTTCAAAGGGTAGCTTGAAAATACTAAGTATTAAAATGCAGTGTGCAAAGGCTTAGACTTAGAAAAACAAAGGGAAAAATATGTTTAGCATATCTCAAACTGGAAAAAATTCAAGCCTCCAATGTCAATATTGAAGGATTATATAGGCAAAAAGGAGTCATGGTGGGTCTTTGGGTTTGGCGTTGGGTTGCTAAGCACAAGGTCGGCAATGCAAAGCCATCTGCCACTCCTCGGGAGAAAGATTGGGCTCTGCCTATAAAGATTTGTAGTCTCAGAAACCCTTTAGAGGATTGTTCTCAGTCATAATCGACTTGATGGCAGCAGGCTTCTGGGTTGTGGGTATATATGGAATGGTGCAGGAAAAAAATCAAAGGAACATGGAAGGAATACAGAATAAGCATACCAGAAAAACATTGTCGACATTGAACCATTTCAAGAGGGAGTAGATGATCAAGAACTGGGGGTCTTGAAGGAAGAAGTCCAAGCTGCACTGAAGGCATTCGCCAAAGCTATGCTCCAGAATTGATGGAACACCAATTGAAATGTCTCAGCAAACAGATGGGTGCTGGGAATACTCACTAGTCTGTGCCAAGAAATTTGAGAGATACCTATCTGGTCAGCTGATTGGAAAAGATTAATTTTTGTGCCCATCCCAAGGAAAGTGGACCCAAAAAGAATGCCAATATTTTAAAACAATATCATTAGCATGACATAAAAATAAATTTTACTGAAGGTATTTCTTTTATAAAGAGAGAATGTGGGTGCTCACACATAACCATTGTGAGGATGGGGTGGAACTGGGCATTTCATTCTGTTAAAAATAGGGTTTCTGTGAGCCGGAATGAATTGATGGCACCTAATGGTAACAGCAAATCAAAAACAACTACTGGGATCTGCCAGCAATTCAAGACTGGATCCTGAACAGGATGTGGAATAAAAATATCCGTGTTGCTGTCAGATGTATCTTGGACGAAAGCAGAGGATATCAGAGAGATGTTGGCCTGTGTTTTATGGACGATACAAAGTCATTCAGCTCTGAGGATCATAATAAACTTTGGATACTGTTGCAAAGAATGGGACTCGTGGAAGACTTACTTGTACTCATGTGAAACCTGTGCATAGTCCAAGTGGCAGTTTTTCCAACAGAAGAAGTGGATGTTGGTGTTGTTGTTAGGTTCCTTCGAATCAACTTTGGCTCATAGTAGTTCTCTGAACAACAGAACAAAATATAACCTGGTCCTGTGCCATCTTCACAATAGTTATAGTTGAGCCCATTGTTGCACCCACTGTGTCAATCCATCTTGCTGAGGTCTTCTTCTTTTTTTCTTTTTGACTCTCAATCGATGACTGAAATCAGGAAAGGTTTGTGTCTGTATTGTATCATTTAAAAATGCTTATTCAAACTGTATATATAACAAGGAATCTTAGAAGCTGGTTTATATGAAGAAGAATATAGCATCAGGATGAAAATAGGTTTATTAACCATCTTTGATATGCAGATGACACTGCCTTGCTTGCTGGGAGAACAAAAAGCACTTGAAGCACTTAGTGATGAAGATCAAAGACTACAATTCTCAGGATGAAGCCATTTCTTTACATCTCAATGTAAGCAAACAAAATATAACTGGGATAATAAGCAACATCATTATAGATGGAGAAAATGTTGACGTCCTTAAGAATGTCATCCTTTCCCCATCCTTGTCCTCTTTGCAAAGGGAGCTCAGATCTGTTTGCTTATTCACCATGCCAGGTGCTCAAGGAAGGTGAACCATGGATGGAACAAATCACGATTGGGTTAAGATGATATTGGCAGTTGATTTCCCTTTGTTGCGGACTGGTTTAAGTATAGATATGGATTTAATCGTGATCAATGAGATGTTAGGGAACATATACAGGAACTTCTAGGCAAAGCTCTCCTAATCAAGAAAAAAAAAGATATGTAAGTGATATCTTTTGGTGGATGATGAAGTATCTGTGGGCAACTGTAATAATTGGAGCCACGGGGTAACCACAGGAGAAATGCTGCCCATATGCTAAGAACTATAGAACTTGAGGCAGGAAAACATTTGTGTTCTGGGACCCCCATGATATTATGTTGAACAATCAGTAAAGTCGGTAGCTGGTCACTGCTGACTTAATTGTAATGTGAGACCAGACATCCCTTATATATAAATATTCTTACTTGTACCTGAAAATCGTCTAAATGATATAGCATGTAAATCCTTAGTGTAACACCTTTGTGTAATGCCAAACATCACACTTGTACAATAATTGGTAGCTATTACTATTAGTAGGAGCCCTTGTACACTTGAGTAATTTCTTTTAGCCATTTACATTCTCACTTAAATTTGCCTTCTCTTGAAAGATGGATGTCTTCAATAGAGAAGAAGCGAAGAAGGGAGGAATATGAGGAAGTTTAAAAAGTTTGTGAAAAAAATCCATCATCAAAAGATTCTATTACTTAAAAGTTTCATTTCCATGGACTTGCTGAAGCTCCCTTATACACCTAATCTGAGAATGATTTAGGGAACAAGCCTACTTTCATATGAGAATTTCTCTTATGAGAAGTTGTCCCAAGTTAGAAACTGTCAAGGTATTTGGAAGGTGGATTTTGGAGTGTAAGGAGTTTGGAATGTATCCAATGTATCCCTGGAGGTGTTTGCCCAATGAGGCAGTGAGCTGAAGTCAGGTAGCCTGCCCAAGGTCATTCCGTGATGGTGTGACCAACGGAAATTAGAATTCACAGTCAGTGCTTGGAATTCCTGTGCGTGACTAAACTCCTCTACGTGATGTTACTGGTGGACAACAGTCATTATTGTGGCAACAATGCTTCGGGGTACAAGCAGAGGGATAACGAAGGAGTCACACTCATGGGCTCAAAGAATGGAAAAATGGAAGAGATTTGGGGGATCATCTGGTCCACCACTCTCATTTTACAGAAAGGGAAATTGACATTGATAGAAGTTGAGTAATGTAGTCAAGGTCACACCGGCAATGGGAGCTTCTGTTCCATGATGCCTGGTTTGTGCTCTTTCCCAGTATCCTCTGAACTTCGTTCATTTTTTTCTCTTTTTAGAATTTTATGACAGGAAGTCTTCAGCTATTTGGCACAATTGTAAACTCGATTGCATTCTCTCATGAGAACCATTACTTAATTTTCATTTGTTTTGCTGTCTGGTTTTATTAGGACCTCTTATTTTTCTTTTTAATTCTAAGAAGGTGTGCAAGGCCAGTGCTTAACCTCATGGCTACTTTATTAAGCAATATTTGTAAAGAATTTAAAGAGATTGACTCTTTTTCATGGCTTGGGGACCCAGTATGATTACTTCATATTCATATTGTACATAAAAGGGGATAAATATGCCTTGTGACTACATTGTCATTATAGAGCACCTATTTGGGTTAAGCATTGGTCTTGGCATAGCGCATTTGCTATGCCACATTTACTCTCATGAATAGGTAGTCGAAGTCAATGTTGCTTTTGCAGTTTTACATATAAAGAAAGTCAGGCTGAGATCATTCAGCGAGCAGCCCTGTAGCTGAAATCAGGAGCAAAGTCCATTTAAACTCACTGCCCTTGATGGATTTATTTTAAAGCAAAAAAAAGATATGGCCATTCTTACATATTTCAGGATACAGAGACACCCTGTGCACGGTTGTGTTAGGGGTTTCTGTGAGGGTAGTGAGGACACTGGATTTCAGGAAAAGCAGTCACCAGGAAAAAGAGGGTTGCTCACGTCACAATGGTGGCTGTAGCTGGCCATGCCTATAATATCTACCCAAAGTATGTTTGATTTGGAAAGCACCATGGCCAACCACCAGACAATTGGAAATGACAACAAAATGTTGAGATTCTTGGACTGGCATTTCATTCTCAAAGGGAATTATGTGCTTGAATTCTGCTTCGTGGGACATAGTTTCATTTAGCTTTGACAGATGGTATAGAATTGAGAACTTCAGGCATTTACTGTTGATGATCAAAGACTCTAGCATTCAATATAGACTATATTCAACATAAAAGACAGAAACACACCCAACGAGTTCATTAAGCAGCCTCGTGGTCAATGGAGAGAATGTTGGGTTTTACTTGGATCCACAATCAATGCTCATGGAAGCAGCAGTCAGAGATCAAATGACTGTATATAGCATCGGGAATCTGCTACAAAAGCCATCTTTAAAGAGCAAAGATGTCACTCTGAAGACTAACGGTCTCCGGATCCAAGTCATGGTACTTCTAGTTGTCTCGTAAGAAGGTGGAGCCCGAACAACAAATCCTTATTTATTCTCCGGAGGAGAATCGATGCCTTTGAATTATGGTGTTGGCAAGGAATATTGGATATACTATGAAATGCCAGAAAAAGCAGCATGCATGTGTTGGAAGAAGACAGCCAGGATGCTCCTTAGAAAAGAGGATAGTGAGACATCCTCTCAAGTACTTTGGGCATGTCATTAGGAGAGACCAATGCCTGGAGAAGGACACCATGCTTGGTAAAAAGAGGGAAATCCTCAGTGAGGGAGTGACTTAGTGGCTGCAACAACGGGCTCAAGTACAGCAGTAGTTGTAAGGATGGCACAAGGCTGGGCAGAATTTTGTTCTGTTATACGTAGGTTTGCACCCGACTTCATGGCACCGAACAACAACAACAGCAACAAGACCGTAGACATTTAGAGAAGAGTTACAGAGTTATGGTCGGTGAAGTCCCAGGTTGCAAGTTAACCGCTGTTCATTTTTGATCCCCTTATGACTTGAATAGGATAATAATAGCACTTACCTCACAGAGTTGTTGTGAAGGTTTAATGAACGGATGCACATAAAGCAGTGGACACAGATAGGCCCTTCATAGACAAATGTTACCAATTACTTCCATCATCCTTGGAAGTTCAACTGACAAAGCCTGGCTGCTATCTGCAAGGTTGAAGGTTGGAGCTTACCCAGAGGTGCCTCTGCATCTGAAAAATCAGCCATTCAAAGCCTCATAGAGCACAATTCTGCTCTCACTCACGCGGGATCCAGGAATCGAAGTGCACTAGGCAGCCACAGGTTGGCTTTGTCATCGTCGTTGCTATTCTGATGATTCCATGGGGTGAATCAGAAGAGCAGAGTTCTACTTTTTCACTTCCCCTATGGATCTGCATGCTTCCTTTCTGCAGTGGACCTCACGCATTTTCTGAATGTCAGTTTCACTGCAGAAAGTCAACATGAGGGGCTACTCCCTGTGGGTCACCTTGTCACATGAGAAACAGAAAGAGATGAAGAGGGAGTGCTTGGCTTCGATTCTGGGCTATGTGTTATTGATGATGCTTTGGAAAAAGTAGATTGATCCTGAAATAGCTTTGAAGCCCAACTGGCAGGTTTCTAAAAATGACTGCAACCATCGATTCTTCTACTCCCTGGCTCTCGTTCCCTGCTGTCTTTCACCACCACTGCTCTCTAAAGGCCATACCATCATAAGCATCAAGTCAAGGGCAAAGTCCAAGCATGTCTTGGTAGAAAGGCCAGAGACTTTACAGGTGGATGATGCTAAAAGTAGCCTTGTATTATCCCTCGGGGTTTTATAGCCATACAGTTTACAATCTGTTAATAGCTTGAAACGAGCAAATAAAAAAGGAAAGTAAGGAAAAATAAAAAGAGTTATAAAAGTCCGACTGCAGCCCGCTCTGTCTCTTTAGTAGTGCTTCCAGGCAGCCAGCACATTCAACCGACCCTGCAACTGCCCACTGCTGGGCTGGGTTCCTCGCTTTACCATTGCAGAAAAGAGTCTTTATTTTAACTGCAGCTTGAACTACAGAAGATGAAAATATGCAAATCTCACCTAACTCCCCCTCACACAAGAGCGCTCGTGTTGTGAATTATTCACACTGTCTTATTTTCTTTTATGGCAGCTATTTTTGTAGCAGGTGTAAAAGATTTAAAAGACTGAAACAACTCTTGTAGTGCAGAATTTTACAGTTACTTTCACTTGTTAACCAAGACATACGTTCCTGAGCCTTGAACGTATAATACAATTATGGTTCGTGCCCACACACGCTTGTAGTTAAAGCAGACCGGAAAGCTAATCTTTGGGGCTGTTTTCTTGTCACCTAGTCGTCCCTGTTCTTCATGGCACTATATGTTCTTCAATGGATTTTGCATGTGTTAGTCCGCGTGTGCTTGGTAAAGATCACAGAGCTGTAGACCAAGTAAAACAACGCTGTGTTCAGGACAGTGGAAGGATTGCATTTATTCTCAGCCCAGTACAGCAGTGTTTTCAGACCTTGTAATAATTCTAGTCAAATACATTACTGTGATCTCTTTCACCAGATTGTAAGCTCCTTAAGGAACTTGTGATGGTTTATATAATTTGTCAGCTTGGATAAGCTATAAGCCTTAGTGTTTGGCAGACAATGGGTTGATTGTTCTTCTATAAGGTAATATACTGCGATCACGTCCATAATGACATCTGATATGAGCAGCTAATCACTTGAAGAGGTAGTTTCTTTGGGATATAGCCTGCCTCCAGCATATAAATGAATGCTTTATTGAGTCCCCACCTTTTATTTCTTAATGGATCCTACATCGGACATACCATCATCTAACCTCCAGTTCTTGGGATGTGAGCCAGCAGCCTGCTATCTGGCCTATAGCTTTTGGGATTTGCCAACTCCCCCAGCCTCGTGAACCAGCAACCATGTGGATTAGGAGAAGCCTCTAACTCCTGGATTTGGAGTTTGCAAGCATACACAACTGTGTGAGCCATTTCCTTGAATTAAATTCCTATTGATATTTTATATACAATCTTCACTGACTTTGCTCTTCTAGAGAATCCAGTTCTAAGACAAAGCTCTCATATGTCCATATGCCCCTCATAAGTAAATAGCTACTTTGGGTATATAACCAAAAGCCAAACCGAACCTGTACTGTCAAGCCCATTTCAACTCATGGAGACCTCGTGTGCTATAGGAAGTGTTTTCTTGGCTGTGGTCTTTATAGACGATCTCCAAGTTGGCTTTCCTGTTGCAGAGTCACGCTTGTTCGCCGCTCAAGGACCTACCTCTTGGCTACATGTCGTCGCTGTTGCTAGGTGCCATTGGGTCCATTTCAACTCACAGTTATCCAAGTGATATTGTCGAATTTCTCAGTAGGATTTCCTAGGTTGTCATCATTATGACAACAGACTTCTAGGCCTTCCTCCTATAGTAGTGTAGTTGGATAGGATCAAATTGCCAACTTTCAGTTAACAGCTGAACACTAAACTACTGTGCAACCAGGACTTCTTATTGGGTACATAGCCCAAACCAAAGCAGAACCATTGCTATGGAGTCGATTCTGACTAATAGCAATTGTCCATGATAGAATTTTTTCATAGGGTTTCTGAGACTGTAAATCATTACAGGAGTGGACAGAACAGCCTTGTCTTTCTCCTATGGAGCAGCTCTTGAGTTTAAACCATGGGCCTTAGAGTTAGTCACCCAACATTAACACACATACTGGGTTCATACACAGTTAGATAAATACTAGATTGCTAATTGTCTGGCTTCAGTGTTTCCTAGGGTCTACTCCATGAAAGGTTTTTGAAGACCCGATCTGCTGAGTTTTGAATGAATTCAGCAGCGTGAGTCCTTCTGCTCTATGCTTTCTTGTTTTCCATTATCACGCACCATAGCCTACTTACTAATAAAAGGGGGCGTTATGAAAGCTTTCTGAGCCTCTTGGTGAGTATTCCACCGGAGAACTCTAGAGTGTTGAGTGTCTCACTAAGACAACTTGCTTGTGTGCAATACTTGTTGATGTTGTAAAAACCTACTTCATTTGCTCACTCACAGATAACTGGACTTTCCACCAGAGTTGGGGAGGACCTCTGTTTTCAATACACCACAGGTGTATTGAGTTGGTTCTGCCGTTCAATTGCTATTACCCTTGATTTGACTAGCATTGTCAAGTTGTCTTATTTTTATAGTCGTTATTTTAATGAAGAGGCCTTTTTTACTTCGCAATTGACAGATGGAATTGGGTAGACTACCTGGGCCGCTGTGTCTAAGCTGTCTTCAACCAAAATATATTGATACCGACAGGTCTAGACCGGAGTGTCTTACATACAATGTCATGATAAGTGTTGTGGTCACCTGTGAAGTACAGTGCATATAATTACTGTTAATACTTGAAACACCAAGTTCCTGAATGATTTCTATTTCTGTATAAAATAGGGAGAACTCATAGTTACTCTTAAATAATGTCATTTTGCTCACTGTTGTCTATAGGCTTCCTTGAATGAGAGAAAAAGCAGAGTTGTCAAGTTGCAAACTGTGTCTAAGCTGAAACTTACCTTGGGCAAAGCCTAGCCCGCAGTGACTAGGGATACCAAGGACTGGCGGGCTGTGAGCGCTGGTTTCTCGGCTTCTTGCTTCTCTTTGTCTTCCCTTGAGTGTGAGATATGGTGTACTGCCGGCTATAAGAATGTTCCTTTACCTCTTTAGAAGCATTGCAGATTTCATTTGTGTCCGTGATTGGGGTGGGAAAGACGGGGAGGGAGGGAGCGGGAGATGGGGGCGGGCGTGCGCACTAAGGCAGTACTCCGTTCTCTCCTTCATTTGATCTATGGGCCAACTTGCAACCTGAGAGGCCAGATCTCTATGAAGAGTTGCGATTACCAAACTGAGGGCCCTAGAATAAGGCTGGGCCTGAAAAAAATCACACCATCATCTTAATGTTTCCCCTTCTCCCTTTGTCCCCACAGCCCCCTCCACAGTTTGCTTATTAAACATGTATGCAGTGCGCCAGGGGCACAACCAGGATGGTACGGTAGTGGAGAGGCTGAAGAGAGGAGGCAGCTGGCTTGTAAGCACTGACATACCCCAAGTAGCTGAACACACTCTGTGAAATGCCGTTTCCAGA
Source organism: Tenrec ecaudatus (assembly GCF_050624435.1). NCBI lineage: Eukaryota > Metazoa > Chordata > Mammalia > Afrosoricida > Tenrecidae > Tenrec > Tenrec ecaudatus. The sequence continues at coordinate 34,340,847 of NC_134535.1, forward strand.
TGGTGAAGGGGTGGCCCTGGCTCCCACAGTGCTGTTGGAGGGTAATCCCATGCACCCATGGCCCCAAGACCCCACTGAATCATCTCAGACACCCATGGCCCTAAGTCGTCCACCCAGTAATCGCGTGGACTCATGACCCAGAGTGCCCCCCGGAGCTGTCTCGTGTGCCCATGCCCCCAGGTGCCCCTTAGACTGAAGAGCCACTTTTATCCAGGAGCTAGGCTGCAGCGCCCTCCTGGTCAGACTAGAGAAGCTGGCTCATCCTCTAGTCCTCAGTGCCACCCCCAACCCCCTGTTCACCCCGGAGCCAGGTGGCGCTGAGTTCCAGATGGCGGTGGCGCTGCTCCCACCTTGTGAAGAAAGACGAGGAACGTGAGGAAGGGGGCCCTTCCTCGAGGCCTCCCCACAGGTCATTAGAACAGAGGTTGCCACGCAGGAGTCACAGTCTGGGTCAGCGGGCAGGTGGCTCTTGCATGTCCATCATTGTGGTTTGTTACCACCAGGAGCCGCTCACAATGAGCTCACTTCTTCAGAGAGGAACAACAGTCAGATGAAACATCCCCGCTTTAGTATTCGCAGTTGGGACTAGCTTATGCCCCGCTTCCCCACTTCCTGCCTTGCAAGGAATATGGAGGGAAGACTGCAAGACTGACACTGTGGGCCACTATGAGCGCTTGCGTGTGTGTGTGTGTGTGTGTGTGTGTGTGTGTTTTCCATGGATCAAGGCTGCAGAAGGCCCCTGGATGGGGGACAGATAGGCCTGGAGAGGAGTGACCTTTGAACCCTCATTCAGATATGATGCCCAGGATGAAGCTGCCAGGGCCCAGGGCCAAGAGTGGGTGGCCAGAACCCGGGACACTACTCCAGCAAAGGGACAGTTTGAGGCACGTTGAGAGACGCTGTCGACGCACGACGCTGGCTGTGGTCACTGGGCAGGGTGGCATTTTTATCTCCTCTAAAGTGCTGGCTGAGGCCAAGGAATGCAGCTATCTCCTGCCTGGCTGGCTCGTGGCGGACTCCTCACTCCAGGGCAGCGGGCGTCTGCAGGACTATTCTGTGCGAGGTGGGGCGGCACCGTTTGGTGGCCTTCATATAAACACTTTCCCTTCGTTCTTCACGGTCATGATTCGGGTCTCCAGCAGGAGGGCAAGACTGTCCAGCTTGAAGGCTGTGATGTAAGTGACCCTCCCTGGGACTTAAGGGCCATGATGATCTGTTCGTTGGGCACTAATGTTGGGCATTAACTGAAGGAGGAGACACCATGCGTGGGGAGCAGCATCCCACATGGAGCATGGCCCTGTCGCTGCGGCCAGGCACGGGACTCAGCAGCAGGTTGGTGCCTGGCCCTGGTCCTCCTTCATGCTGTAGAGCTGGTGGCTGGCCCGTTGCCTCAGGAAGAACCAAGGCCAAGGCCGCTGCCGTGTCACTCCAGGAGAGACTATTGGATGAGAGAGTCTAGCAGCCAGATGTCAATGGTGGTCCTGAGGAGACCCCAGCTTGATGCTCAAGCTTCCCTTTGCGAGCACCTGGACAGGGAGCGTCTCTACAGGCCCTGCGGTTACCAGCAGGAGTGGGGTGGTCAGGGTGGGGGTGGAGGGCATTGCCTGTGCTGGCGTCCATGACCACGGCCTCAGACCCCCACTTCTGGTCACGCTGGAAGGTGATCACGGTCTTCCTGGGCTTCACTGCTCTCTGTTCTACGCCCATCATATACGGTCCAGGCTCGGGCTGAGCCAGATGTGCTAGTGGCTACCTCTGCCGGCCAGCACTGGCCCCGCCCCATTCTTATCATTTATCTTAAAACCCTGTAAATCACAACAACAAAAATTTATTTTAACCAAAGAATGCTTTGTGTGTGCTTATTTGTAAAGAAGGCATATCATTACTTTATACACCAAATATTTATTGGCACGTTTTATTTCAGGCACTGTGCTAGCTAGGTGCTGGGCATAAAGTGCTCCACACAGGACACGTGGTCTTGTCTCTTCTGAAATTGTATTATTCTCAGGGAGTGGGAAGGGGGAGTGGGCTGGAGATAAAGATAAGTAAACAGAAGATTAATTACAGGATGTTAAGCATGGTCATAGGGTAAGTTTTGGGGTGAAAGGGATATGGAGAGGGGCATAGGATTCTAATTTGAGGGATTCATGGGAGAGTATTTTAGAAGGAAGTCATATTTAATATATATAGTTACAATATATAATCAATATATTTAATATAGGAAGACTGGAAAGCAAATTGGTTGATGATGGCTCCTATGAAATCATTGTTAAATGCAGTATATGAGTATGGCAGTATAACTCTCCCATAGAAGTTACTCTTTTATGAGAGCAGGAAACCACTAGGTGGTTTTGAACTGCCAACTTTTAGATCAGCAGCCTGTACATAACTGTTGGGCCCGCAGGGCTTTCAACAATAGAGAAGAAATCTAGATGGCGGGGGTGTTGGTGGGAGGGGGAAGATTGTTTTCTCAAAATGCAATGTGACATTTCTTATTAGAACTTTGAACTTTCAAATGGCTGATTTCATCACCTACATGTTTGTAAAAACACTTCTGAATTCCAGGCCCAATTCCCAACCAAAGCAAATGGTCACCATTAGTTTTACTTGCTAGAAAATTAAATTTAAGATTTTTGCCAGAATCTGGATATTCCCATGGGCTTATACCCTACCCTGGAATATTGAGGGGTTTTTTTCAGTCTTACTAAATGTTTCTTGAGCATCTACCCTGTGCTAGGCAGGGTTCTACATGCTGGAAAAACAGCAGTGAACAAAGCAGAATCTCTGTCCTGGTAGTGCTCACGTCCTGGTGGGGAGACAGAGATGAAGGAGTGTAGACATGTCAGGTGGAAAGGGTGCTATGTCAAGACAGACGGGCAGGTAGAGAGTGGCGGGGTAAAGGAAAGTTATGTTGGGCAAACTCCTGCAGTGAAGTCATCATTGAGCAGAGACCCGAATGAAGTGGAAGAGTGGGCCACGCAGCACTGGGTAAGGGGTTCTCTGTGGTGGGAACACAGGTGTCAAGGTCTGCAGTAGAAAAGCATTACATTTAAAGTTGATTGCCCGTCAGTTAGGGATGTGATGGGATGGTGGCTTTGTTAGAAGGACAAGAGAGATAGTCTTGGGTAGTCTCTTGCCTTTCAGATCTCAGCTGAGGAGCCATGGCAACCCAAGGATGGAGCCAACCCAGAAAAGAGCAGCGCTATGACATTGCTTGAAAATCTGGAGCCACTTGGGCCTGAAGCCAAGCTGTTTCTTCCTAGCCTTCTCAGCTACATGGAAAAAACTACTCTTGCATGATTCTTTTCTAAGACAATTAGAGTTGGTTTTCTATCACATTCTTTTGAATGTCTTTCATCTGACACCCTGCTGGGATCTCCCACCAGCAAGCCCCGTGAAGGTGGAGGTTAGAAGGGAGTTGGAGAAAGAATCACTATCAGGACCATCAGCCCAAAGCTCATTCCTATGAAGTGGCGGGCAAGCCTACTTCCTCTCTGCAACCTTTTCACCAACCTTCACACCAACTGTCCCTCCAACAACACTCTCTGCATCTCCATTAGGATTGATAATTCATTGCAGTGGCCACACAGAACTCACACCCAACACTTACAATTATGAAGCTGATCAGTGATCGCACAGGATCTGAGTGGTAGAACTGAGATTTAAAAATAGGCTGCTGGCTCCAGACTCTTGTAAAACTACCATTCTCCAGCCAAGATGGACATGATACCTTTCTTCCTGGAACTAGATGGAGAAAGAAACATTAAACCAATGATCACAAACCTGCCGCATTATACTAGGAAGGCCTAATCTCATCGCAAGAAGCAACATTTAACTTCAGAACTGAGGGATGAGCAAGAGGGAGCCAGGCACAAGGCATGTTGGTCATGTCTGTCGCCAGCAGATTTGGGAGCAAGGCAAGGCAGGGTTGTCCATGTCTCCCATTGGATTTGTCAACAGCGTCTAGCACTTTGCTCTGAACCAAGCATGCACTCAACAGCTATTTCTTGACTCGGTTGAAATAATAAGTGGACCCAGTTCCCTTCGAGTCAGCTCCAACTCATGGTAGCCCCCATACAAGTCAGGGTGGACCTGTGCTCCATTCATATGGGTTTGAAGAAATGAGAGTTCAGAATTAGCTAACCACAGTTTTCTTCCAAGACACCTCTGAGTGGACTCTCACCTCTAACCTTCCAGATAGCAGCCAAGAACATGAATTGTTTGCATCACCCAGGAACTCCAATTGGAATAAGGATAATTACATTTGTTTGTTTGTTTTTTTACCAGCACTGGATGTTCCTGGTAGAAATCTTTTTCAATACCTTTAAAACGGAAGTCTGCAACGTGCCTTGGAAGACCAGAGGACCACATCGTCTGTTCACTTTCCTGTGTGTGAAACCCACTCATTTCCGTGGAAATGACCTGTGTTTATTTGAAGGGAGAATATGGCTAACAGGATAGTGCACAGTAATTAATGGCATTGCGGCCTCTTGCAATGCACATTTAGTATGTATAATCATTGTGTGAGAAGACTGCGTGCTATGGGAATTAGAGGGTGTGGAGCCTGAGCCACCTCACATTTTGATCTTTCTAGATTCCTTACCTTGCCCTGTGGCTACTTTCTTCTCAGACTCACACTGTGATATTATTGCTGCTTCTGACCTCTAGATTTTCCGATTAAAACAAAAAACACCAGAAACTACAGTTCAAAGTTTTGTTTAGCTTTGTTGTTGTATATTTGGTTTTTGAGATGAAAGGCCATGTTGAATTACTCTTAGGGTGGAGGAGAGGAGGAAGGTTACCAAATGTTATAGGTAGGTTTATCGCACCAACCTGGCCAATAGAAACATGTAGGATTAATGTGTTCACAGTTTGATTGGGAGGCAAAGAGAGAAATGACTTGGCAATCCCTGCCCTCGCTCTCTTGCTCTCTGCCTCAATGTCACGAGAAGCATGATCAATAGTTCCTTAATGCTCTTTGACATTTTTGAATGCTCAGTTTATTCACTTCAAACACACATCAAACAATCTAACAATCTTAAAGTTAACTTAGGTCATTAGCTGTAAGGGTAATAGAGGATTAATTGAGCATCATATCAATTACTGGTCCTTAGCCCCATTAGGCATTGCCTTCATTGGTGTACTCACCCAGGAAGAGTTGGAGAGAGCAGGAACTGATGTTTCCTTCTGGGTTTCTAGCTCTCTGAGTTCAGTATTTCCACCTGGGCCTTTATAGACGACGGTCTTCCTGGCTCTTTGATGTCATTCGGGTGTTCGGCCAAGGTCTTATCAGGGTCCCCCAGATGTGTCTATGGAGCTTCTAGGTGCTGCCCTGGTAGGTGGTTTACTTCTTTTCAGTGTGTCTGCAGTGATTCGGCATTTTTTATTGGGCTTTTAGTCTCTCTCAAAATGGAGTCACTTATATTCATAGGTAGTATATAATTCAGCATCTTGCAATGAAATTCTGTCTTGTAAGGTAGTTCCATGTCTTGTAAGGTAGTTTTAACACGCTCTCATCACTCGTCTTGTGAGCTACATTACCTGTGGGACTGTGGATCATGTTGCTAGAGCTTGAGGTTCCTTCGAGACCTGCTTCGCCACGCTGCTGGTGTGTACATCGCTTGAGTGTGAGGCTGGTGGATCCCGTCATCTTGCATTGCTTGGGTTTGATATTGCATCCTGGCCTGCTTCACTAAGCTCCTGAACTGCTGACTGTTGGGAACCTGCCCTGCTGTTTGCTACCTGTGGGCAGACTGCCTGCAGTGTCCGAAGGAAGACTCAGCTGTCTGCTTCCTTGACCGTGGACGCAGCAGCACTGGCGAGTTGAAGGACTTACAGTATATTAACTGTTCCACAGAAGGGAGCTGAGCCCTCTGTATTACGGTGTGAACTATTTAGCTGTTATATTCCTTTGTGCTGTATGAACCTATCCATATATACATATTTGTAAGTGTCTTGGTTTTTTTTTTTCTCTAGAGAACCCTGCCTAAAATACCAAATGTCCTTCCCTAAAGAGTTTTATGAACAGATGGTCCAGCTGGGGTGTGTCTGTGGCTGACCCCTGGGATCCATTCTGGCTCATGTGTCTGTTCAGGATGAGAAGGAAATGCTACTGTGTTCTTCTTAAATCCATGGTGTGATTTTGGATCTGTGAATCAGATGTGTGTCCCACTGAATGTTAAAAAGTACATATTTGAAACAAGAAAGATATTTGTAAATGTTTAGTGGCTTGCAGTCACACACTAGAGACTGAGGTGTATCAAAACAAAAGCATCAAAAACATGTCATGTGTTCTTTTTTCCTTGGATCTCTTCTCTTTCTCATAATTGGCCTCTTCCTTCTCTGTCACCTTCACTCAGTTGTACCAGGTGGGAGAGCTGTTCAGTGAAAAGGTTGGAAAGGGAAACTCTGGGTGTACTTCTACTATTAGAACCATGTTACCTGAGACAAGCCACTGGGATGCTTTTGGATGTGAATCCTTCTTCTGCTCAGCAAATATTTCTTGACAACCTAACATGATCACTGTCAAGCTGGGGACTCAGAAGTGAAGCAAGCACAGCCAGCCATGTTCTTGTGGAAATCGTTTTCCAGTAGGAAGGTGGGATGTGGTCACAATGGAACAGGAGCCCAAATCTCGTGGCACAGCCAGACTTGTCATCTGATTGCCGATGTGCTATTTGACTTCTTTGGTTACAAAGTGATATCGGATAACTCACCTTCGGCATCTTACAGAATTGAAGCATTATTAAAATGCATGACAAGAAAAGAACCTAGAATAATCAAAGCAAGTTTTTTGTTTTGTTTTTTAAAACAGTTGTATTGGGACATAATGGTGTCCCAATAAAACAATCATACATTTCAAAAGTTTCATCATAATAAGAAGAGTTGTACAAGCATTACCACAATTAATTTTAGAACATTTCTTCTTCTTGTGTTCATTGTTATTAACTCCCCATTTCCCCTGAAACATACCCTGCCATAACCCAAGAAAGAATTAATCTAGTTACTGTTTCTACAGATTTACTCATCTTGGATTTTATATACATAGAAACATACAAAAAACAAACCCAAAGAGGGGGAAAAAGTGCTAACAACAATAGCAAAATAAAACAGATAAAAAGCTCAACTGATAAAACCAGAAAATATTAAAAACTAGAGCAACATTAAGAAGTGTCAAAGACAACATCAAATGATAAGGTGTTACATTTTAACCTAACCACATCTACCATAATCCACTTTCCAATGCACTCTGCACCATAAACAAGGCAGAGTGATTACACTAGAGCCGTAATCCACATGTATCTCTCCTTCACAAAAGAAGCTTTTAAAAGAACAAAATTAGAAGACTCACACTATTGTGTGAACCAAACAAGAGAATACTGGGTGATTTAGAATCAGAAAATGTGTTCGTCTGGGTTGTATCTCTCCCCATACTTGTGAAATCTGCACGCCAAACAAAGTATCAGAGAAACTGGACTATATGAAGAAGAACGTGGCATGAGGATTGTAGAAGGCTTATTAACAACATGCGACAGACATGTGGGTGACACAACCTTGCTTGCTGAAAGTGAGGAGGACTTGAAGCCCTTGTTCATAAAGATCAAGGATTGCAGCCTTCAGTACGGATTACAACATATATTTAAAAAGCCAGAATCCTCACAACTGGACCATTTTCAACATGCTAAAGGAAGAAAAGACTGGAGTTACCAAGGATCCACAGTCAATGTTCAGGGAAACAACAGTCAGGAGATCAAATGAAGCATTACTTTGAGTAATTCTACTGCATAAGACCTCTTTAAAGTGTTGAGGACTAAGGTGTGCCTGACCCAAGCCTTGGTATTTTCAACAGTCTCATTTGCACATGAAAGCTGGATTTTGAATAAGGCAGACTGAAAAAGAACGAATGCAGTTGTACTATGGTGCTGGTGAAGAAAATTGAAAGTACCACGGAGTGCCAAAGGAACAAAGAGGTTTGTCTTAGACGTAGTAGAGCCAGATTGGGCTTAGAAGTATGGATGGTGAGACATGTGACACACATTGGGCGTGTTATCAGGAGAGGTCACTCCTTGGAACAGGCATCATGTGTGGTAAAGTAGAGGAGCAGAACAAAATAGGAAGAGACTCAATAACATGGATTGACACAGTAGCCAAAACAATAGACTCAAACATAACAATCATTGGGAGGATGGAACAGCACCGGGCAGTGTTTTGTTCTGCTGTTCAGGGGGTAGCTAGGCATTGGAACTGACTTGACAGCACCTAACAACAACAACAACAACATTCTCCCCCTTAGTGCTTGGCGGCTTCATAAATGATTGCATCATGCTGTTGACCACACTATATTAGATCCTATTGTGGGATAGTCTGGCCCACCCAAGCTAACATAAAACCTGACTGTCAGAGATGTCATCAAGGCCATTTTGACCCATAGTGACCTGATGTGACAGCACAGAACTGCCTCACAGGCATGCTAGGCTGTCACATGTATGGGACCAGACTTCCAGGCAGTTTTTCTGCAGAGCTGATGGCTCAGTTTGAACTTCCAACATTTTGATTAGCAGCCTAGTCACCAATAAAGAGGAACAGAGTAAAAATCACATAGATACATCTCAGAAACAATCACAAGTGAAGAACTCAGGAAAATACCTGCGTATATACAATGCTGTCGGGTTTTATTCATAAGGTTTTCTGGAAAAGGGAAAAACCTTAGCAACAACAGATAGATTGGTGCTTTCCAGGGACTGAGGGCCTGGGTAGCGATTGGCTGCAGAGGTCATGAGAAAAAAAATTGTGGTGATGAAGTTTTGTAAAAGTCAACTGCTGTGGTGACTTCAAGACTCTATACACTTATTAAAATGCATTCATACTTAAACGTGGTGCAAATTATTTCTCAATAAACTGTGAAAACATTAGTTCAGGATGGATACTTGGAGCTTATGAAAAGCAGCCCTATCCAGGAGGTGATACTCGGCAGGTTCCGAGAGTAAGGCGAAGTTAGGAGACTGAACCAGGAGGGCCTTTCGTTGTTATGTTCCAGAAATGAAGGGAAAATAATTTTAAAGAGAGAATGGGGGTTAACCAATTGAAAAATAGGCAGATGATCAAAGAAGACATTCAGGTGGTCAACAAACATGAAGAAATACCCAGGATCACTAACCATCAGAAGACAGAGGAGCTACCACCTAACAATTGATACCAAAGTTAATAAAAGCAAAACACAACACATACTGGAAGGAAGGTGGAAAGATTAGACCATTCTTACCCAGTTAATGGGACTATGAAATGGTACAAGGTAGCACTTCCTCAAACAATGGGGAATAGAAAGATCCCATGACCCAGCAATAGCTCTATTTGGTATACTCCCCACAGAAACAGAGACTGTAACATGAACAGATGTATGCACACCCATCCTCATCAAAGCAGTATTCATAACAGAAAAAAAAGATGGAAACGTCCATCAGTGAGTGGACTCCTACACACCGGGAGAGCGCCATGAAGAAACTGTGAAGCACCTCATGGCTTGAATGGATTTGGAAGACATATATCTGGTCAGTTAAGTTATTCACAGCCAACAGAACAAAGAGTGCATGAGATCGCTGTTATACAAGGGGGACCAGCCTCCTCACAACCGAATGGGTACAAGAGGTGTTTGTATAGTTGCGGGGTAAACCAAAGAGAAGTCAGACAAGATAAAGCATGCAAGGGCTTACCTGTTTCATGATGACCGGAACCAGAATGAGACCGAACTTTATTCTCTCAGAGACTTACATAATCCTGGGCAAGCAAGCCCTAGTAAGCTCATAACAGGTCGGGGTTGTATTAAAAGCATGCGTGTAACATGAAGGGGACAAGCTAGGAGTATACATGCAATGGGAAGGGGAGACACTAAAAGCGTACACGTGACAGGACGGCCCATACGTAACAAGATGGGCAGGCTCTAGAGTTAAGATGGGAGCCTAGCATTGATCGTCTGAGCTGGCTGGACCTTGGGTGGCTTTGAGCTCTTCTCCAGGGGACCAATCTATGACCCTTGTCAGAAGGGAGTGGGCCAGACTTAGGGTGGGATGGACAGCAGGGTCTGATTGTTTTAGGTGGCAGACGACCTTCAGGCAGATAGCCCTCAAGCAGTTGACGTTCAAGGGTATAGTAAGTGACCATGTGTTTGCAAACAGCACCTTAGATTTGGCATTATTATGGGGGGTTATCGGGGGGAATAACTTTTACTTAGGAGAATGTGAGTGGGACGCATCTCTAACTCGCGAACATAAAGGTTCCCTCCTCAGGAGTCCTTTCCTCCCAGACTCCTTAACATGAATGTTGAGAGTTTGTCCACATACTTTGTCTTCCCAGGTCTGTTTCCCACCGTTACCATTTTTAAATGAAGAAAATATTTTCATACCAAATCATAGAGATTTTGGTGGTCACCAGCAGGGAGGAGAAGAAGTGGGTAGAAGCACTAGAGCAGGGGTTGGCAAACTTTTCAGACAGTCAATCCCATCCCAAGAAATGAAGAATGATTTGAGAGCCATAAGCATGTTTTTACAAACAAATGAAATCACCATTATCTGAGTAATAGTTTTATTCTCATTGTATTTCAGAAGCACATGTACAATCAGAGAGAGCTTCAGTTTGCGGACCTTGGGCTAGAGGGTAGGCAGGTGTTAACGTGGGTGAAGCAGAAGAAAATGTCCTATAAGAACAAATGAAAAAAGTGGAAGAATGCTTGGACTGAAGTCCTCCTGGAATGTATATGAATATATGTGTTTTTATGTGAATATGGAGATATAGAAATGTAAGAATAAACCTAAAATGTGAACATATAGAAAATTAAAATATATTTTTAAAATATAAGCTTACATAAAATATGTAAAGATATAAAGTGTGGACAAAGACATGGAAAGAAAATGGGCTCACCCTTGTGGCATGGGCAGAGATGGTGGAACGCAGAACCCCTTGGTTGCTGGGGAGACCAGCACTGAGCTGGAGCCTGACTCTCAGGCCTCTCAGTTCACGGCTTTGCTTCAGAAATGTCCGTCCTGCAGTCTGCGTTCCAAGGCGGTGTTGCCCGTCAGAAAAACAGCCATGACTTCATGGAGCACAGCACCCCCCATGCAAGGCCCATTCAAGGCGCTGACCCATGTGACCCCAGCCTGGTATCAGCAGATTCAAAATCTCCAACCTGCCAGAAGCTGGAATTTGGGGATGAGTTTTTCAAGCCGACTCTGAGGGTCCATGTGGCCGACCCCCAGCAAAGCCCCTGTGTAGCCAAGGCCCAAGCATTCCAACCGCAAAGACACCCTGCAGTAGAGGGCACTGCTGGCAAAACCTCACCACTCATGCCAGCCAAAACGGTGGGAGGCTGGTGGAGGCCACGCTTGGCTGGTGGAGGCCAAAACCTTCCAAGTGCCACCAGCCTACCACAAGCCCTCCAATACACGGAGGACACAGCTGCCAGCTGTAAAGCCTCCTGGCTAAGGCCATAGAAGAAGGTGGCACCCGCTAAAGCTCGCCACCATCACAGGCCTAGCTACCCATCACAAGGCCTCTCTGGGGCCAGCAGCCAAGGGAACACTCAGCAAAGCCTCCCTGACTGCGGGAGAACACGTGCAACATCTTCCCGGCCAAAATTTGGTGGCCAAAGCTTTGCGTGGTGGGGAAACCCTCCAAGCCATAGGGCATAGGGCAAGTTGCCTTCCCAAGGGGACACAGCTGCCGTGCAGCAAAATGCCCCCATATCCAAGGTGACTGCTGACCCTCAGCAAAACGTCCCCACATCTAATGGCACAGACGCCACCCAGCTTTACATACCCATCACTGGTGGCGTAGCTATCAGCGAGCAAGCATCTGAGCGGGGGACATTTTTTAAAGTGCTCTCTCCAAAACCTCCCCGCCTCCACCAGCCTAGCTGCCCACCAAAAAGGCGAGGCTGACACACAGACAAGCCTACCCACCACCGATGGAGCCCCAGCAAAACCTCCGGACAACTGAGAGCAAATATGCCATCCATCCACCCATTCATGTTTCCAAGTCATGGAGGACACTCTTGCTGGCAGCGAAGCATTTCAGCTGGCACAATTGAAAAAGCTGCCCCCCTCCAAAACCTCTGTGCCACCAACAGCCTGGCTGCCCACCAAAACCCCTCTTCTCCACTGAGGGAAAAACTGACACAAAACCACCCCACCCGTGATGGCTCAGCTGACCTCCAGCAAAATCTACCCACATCTACCACCTGCAAAGCATCTCAGCTGTGACCATCCAAAATAGTGCCCCCTCCAAGATTTTCCCACCACCCCAGACCTAGCTGCCCACCACAACGGATCCCAGACCAGGAGGAGACAGCTGACTCCTTACTAAGCCACCCTGTGTATGATGCCCAAGCATCTCCCACTTCACCTGAGCAAAGCCTCTTGGCTGTCGAGAGCACAGTGCAACATGAAATAGCTCCCAGCTGGCTTCATGCAAGGAGATGGATGTCCAGAGGTAGGCAAAGCCCCATCATCTCTGACATAGTTTCTTTTCTGTCAGTCAGGCACTGATGGCACCCAGGAAAGTGTCCTGCTCCCCGCCTCCGCAAGCACAGCTACCAGCAGGTGTGAATCCTCCCTGCTGTGACCATAAAGGGGTGCCTGCCTTCCCCAAACCTACCTACTCCCACAGGCCTAGCTGCCTCTATAATTGGGGTTTGGGGTTGTTTCCATGTGTTTGCTATTATGGACATTGCTGGAATAAACATAGGCATACATATGTGTGTTCATGTTGTATTCTTTTTTAAGGGTATATATGCAGGAGACAGATTGCTTAATATAAGGTACTTGTATTCATATTTATTTAATGAAGTCTCATACTGATTCCCATCATGATTGCACAATTCCACAGTGCCACAAGCTATGTACAAGCATCCCTATCTCTCTGAAAGTATTGGTGTGAGATGGTCTCTTGGTGTTTTAATTGATATTTATATTATATTATATTATTATATTATTGCTGGTGTTCATGAACATTTTTTTCATACGGTGCTGGCTACCTGAATGTCATCTTTGGTATCCCTTGTTCCATGTCCTCTTCTAATTCCAGACTGAATTTCTGCCAGTTCCTTGTCAATGTTCTACTGCAATCATTGCTGAATGATCTTCAGCAAAATTTTACTTGTATGTGATACTGTTTGATAATTTCTACATTCTGTTACATCACTGAGAGGTTTAGATTTCATGTCAACTTGATGGTAACTGTGTGGAGATAGTAATGAAGTCCAAACTGTAAATCAGGTTCAAGTCTAAACTGTAAAACAACCTAATTATGCTCCCTTGGGAGTGTAGGGTTTTAATAAGCGAGAGACTGAGAACTTCTCTCTCTTGCTCCTTGCCTTTCTGCCTGACTAGGTACTAGGTCTCACAACTGGGGTCAGTGGCCCATGAGGCTTACTAAGCCTAGGAGCTATCTTTCAGCGCTGTCTGCAGACCTTAGATACACATGACTCTCTACTTACTGGGATAAGTACTCCCAGTTTTCTTCTTTGCCTTCTTGCTTCATCCACTGGCAGCTACACGAGTCTGAAACAGTCTCCGGAGAACATCTGAAGCATGGACTTGACTTAGACTGGGCTTGGGTGCTTTGTTGATATGAAATTCCTTCTTGATACATATGAGTGTCAGCCTAACACAGCCACCTTTCTTTAGAATGGGTACAAGTAGGAATCTCTTCCAGTCAGTTGGCCAACTAACTGTCATCCAAATTTCCAAGTATAGATAAGTATGTGCTTCCAGTGCTTCCTTAGCTTGTTGAAACATTTCAATTGGTACTCCATCAACTCCTGGAGCCTTGTTTTTACCTGGTGCCTTCAGTGTCACTTGGATTTCTTCCTTCAGGATCCTTGGTTCTTGATCCTGTGGCACCTCTTTAAATAATTGAATATAAACTAATTCTTTTTGGTATAATGATTCTGTGTACCTTCCATCTTCTTTTGATGCTTTCTGCATAGTTAAATATTTTCCCCATAGAATCTTTTAATATTATAAATTGAGGCATGGATTTTTTTCTTCAGTTCTATTATCTTGATATGTGCTGAGTGTGGTCTCCCTTTTTGCATTACTATCAAAAGTGAAATGTTAAAAAAGAACAGAAAACAACAAATGCTGGCAAGGGTGAGGTGAGGCTGGAGTCTTCATAGAGTGGTGCAAGCATCATGAAACATGGCATAGCACATCATCAGAAAAACGGGAATGTAAATATTGTATCACCCAGCACTCCTACTTGGTATGTTTCTTAGAGAATTAATAGTCACAATGTGTACCGATGCGTGCAATAGATATGTGCACGTCCATGTTCATCCCAGCACTATTCACAATAGATAAAAGGTGGACATAACCTAAAATGCCTTTCAGTGGAAGAATCAATCAATACACTTTGGTACATACACACAATGGAACTACACAAAATTAAAGAATAAGGGGGAGTTGGCCAAATGTCTGATATCATGAATAAACGTAAAGGACATTATTCTGAGTTCAATTAGTTAGTCGTGAACAAGAACACTATTAAAATGTCAAGAAAAGATGTGCACAATAATAGAAAAACTCTTTGATGTTTATTTGGGAGGGAAGCAGAAAAAAGGGTAAAGTGTCAACTTGGATGAAGGGGAAGGCAATATACAATAAGAGAAGAGGCACACAAAAAAGGATTGTAAAATGAAAAAGATAAGGCATATTACAAAGGGACTCTCGGATTTGTGAGACATTTAATATTTCATATAAGAGAGCTACTAGAAGATTCCCTGTCTGCGCTGACTCTGTCCCGTGCTCTCTCGCCTCCTCTGCTCCCGGTGCGCTCCTGCTCTCCGCGCGTCGCGGTGCTGCCATGCCATGCTCCGAAGCCAGTCGTCTCTCCCAGCAAGCCGGCCGGCCTGCGGAGGGAGGCACCGCTTTGCCAAGCTCTCGGAGCACGCTACAGCCCCGACCCGGGGCTCCAGCACGGGCGGCGGGCTACGACTTGTACAGTGCCTGTGACTATCCAGTCCCACCCCCGGAGAAAGCCCTGGCGAAGACGGACCTCCAGATCGCTGTGCCTGCTGGGTGTTAGGGAAGAGCAGCCCCATGCTCTGGCTTGGCTGCAAAACACCTCATGGATGTAGGAGCTGGAGTCATAGATGAAGATTATAGAGGAAATGTTGGTGTCGTTCTGTTTAATTCTGGCTAAGAAAAATGTGAACTCAAAAAGTGTGATCAAATTGCATGGCTCATTTGTGAGCGGATATTTTAATCCAGAAATAGAGGAAGTTCAAACTTTGGATGACACTGATAGGGGCTCAGGGGGCTTTGGCTCCACTGCAAAGAACTAAGACTTAGGGCAAGAATTGAGAATGTACCTTCTATTAGGATTTTTTATCCCTTCATAAAATAAAGAGTTTTGACTCAAAAAAAGAGAGTTACCAGAACTTGAAAGTTATTACCAAATGAAGACTTGGCATGTTAGCAATTGAAAAATGATCAGGAATGAACACAAGTGCTTAAAAGGAGCAGTTCAATAACAGAGGAACAAGTCGTTCTTAGGAAATAGAAGCTCTTGACGATTTTGCGAATATGTGTATACTCAATGTCGCTTTGAAGGTCAAACAGAATCCACAGAAATAAACAACCCGTGTTGGGAAGAAGACAATGGAAAAGCACATGTCATCCGAAAAAGTCAGAAAAGGACCAGAAGCCACCTGTGGCTCATAGGCAAAGTGAAGTTGAAGTTGAGGAAACTTAAAACTAAGTCCATGAGAGTCAAAGTACAACTTTTCTTAGATTCCACTCGAATTCAGAAAGCATCTCAAGGATAGATTAGATGTACTGAACAGTAATGATCGAAGACATCAAACCTGAAGAAAGCAAAGGTCGTTAGGAAGGCTCCCAGAAGAACAAATGAATCTGCCTGGAAACAAGTGCACCCAGAGTTCTCTTTAGAAATGAGGAAAGTGAGACTGTGCTTCACATGTTCTAGACGCGCTATCTGGAAGCACCAGCCCCTGGAGAAGGCCGTGGTGCTTACTATAGTAGCAGTAGTCGATAGGTGCCTTCCCGTTGGTTCAAACTCACAGCGACCCTCTGCAGAACAGAACAAACCACTGCTGGGTCCTAGGCCATCCTCACAATTGTTCGAAGCTGTTGTTGCAGTCACTCTGTCACTCTGTCTCATAGAGGAGCTTTCTTTTGGGTTGTTGGCACTCTACTTTATCCAAGCCATTGATCACACTTGATAACAGCAACAGCAGCAATTATCTCTGGGCGACAGAAAAGAAAGATAGTTGCTATTGTAATCATCGCTTCCCAGGATGCAGAAACCGAGGGATGGGGAATTTAGCTAATGTTCTTAAGTCCCACAGGGATCACATTGATTTAGCTTATTAGGAAAGCCCAAGATAGCCAGCCTTTCATCAACAGCTGTTTGGTGCGCATTACTTGTGGACCTCACAGGTAGGAATGATTCTATATTAAATATTTCAGTGGAAGGTATCTTTGATCCGTAAATGAGTACACTGTCTGTTGTCTCACCAGCATATTTATTCCTTCAAAAAGATTATAAGCCCCAAACCACCTAACTGCTAGTTAAAGGCTATGCTCTTTGTGTTTGCTTACCTCCTGTAGGACACATCAGGGAAGTTAAACACATCTGTTATAAATGTCAGGTATCTAATTGCCTTACCTTATAGCTCAACCAGAAGGAAGACACTAAATAAAGCTTTCCGGCTCACAATGACATATTATCTTTGTGCATCAACCAAGGGAAGATAATGGCAATGTTTCAGGCAAGACTGCTGATTTGCAGTCTCTTCAGGAAATTGTAGTGTTTCTGAGGACAATATTCCTAGTCAAAATAGAGTAAGCTAGAAGTCAACGTGATGACCATAGTTTACGTTAATGACCGTGCACTTGACTGGAAACAACAGGAGGAAAAGTGAGTTATCTTAGTTCATGCATAGTCCATTTTATAATCTCTCTTTTTTCTGGTGTTTCTCATCAGTGGTATGAAAGATGAGGTGTCCTCTTTGAATGCTTTGTATTTTTAGGGCAACATAGTCCCTGACTATGAAGAGACGGCTGGGGGAGTGGTGATAGAATTCTCTTTTTCCATGAGGGTAGCCTGGGTCACAGTTCAGTCAGAGCACCTCCTGTGAATTCATAACACCTCTGTTTATGTGGGCTTGCGTGTTGCTATGGCACTGAACAGGTTTCAGCAGTCGACAGACTCAAACCAATCTGGCACGCTACTTCTAAAAATCAGCCAATGAAAAGCCTATGGCTCATATCTACCCAGTGTTCAACCAAGCACAAGAATGGTGCAGGCGCAGGCAGCGTTTTGTTCATTTGTTCGTGGGCTTGCCATAAATGGAGGACCAATTTGGCAGCAAGTTACAACAAGGAGCCACGGTGGTGTAGTGGTTCTGCATTGGGATGCTAACTGCAAGGTCAGCCATTCAAAACCACCAGCAGCTCCACAGGAAGAAACATGGGGTTTTCTACTCCAGTAGAGTATTAAGGTCTTGGAAATCCACAGGGGTAGTTCTACCCTATCCTCCAGGGGTTGCTGTGAGTCAGAATTAGCTCGACAGCAGCGAGGTGTTTTTTGGTTTTTTAGATAAAACAGTAACACCAGTGGAACCGAGGATAATAGAGTTATGCTATGTTCTAGTAGAAGATTGACCATGTACTCGCTAGTTTCAAGCTTTACAAGAAAGCAAGGCAATCCCTAGAACATTCCCCTAGATGCAAAAGGCGGATGGTGTGGTCCTCTCCGGTAGGCAAGGCCACGCCAGCTTGACTAATTAGAAAGTAAGGCATCTCTAATACAGATGGGTGGCTGTCAAAATTAGAAGGCCGAAGAGAGGTGAGGGTGGCGCTGTCCAAGATGATGGTAAAGCAGTGTCATGGGGTAACTCTGGAGATACTGAAAAGGGACAGGGAAATGAACTAAGGAGTGAGCAGAGGTCACTGTCCTCCTTTAACGGTGCCACCCTCTTTGCTGTCACACAGGACGCCTCTAATCTCCATGAACAAGGAACGAACTTTGAGGTGCTTTCCCTTGGAAGTAGGTGAAAAAACTGACTAAGTCATATATTCTTATCAGTCTCTCTCCCCTAGTCTGTCCAAATATTTTGCATACTTTAAACTCAAGATTAAATCTTGCCTAAGGTTGATATCTTGGTCATTACAACTCAGAATGTATTTAGAGTCAGTGTTCCTTACATCGGTTAACTTTTAATTATTCTCTAATTGATTTGTGTCTTTTGCCCCCCCTTTGTGACCTTTTTGAGGTCAAGAATAGAGGTTTATGTTTATCTAGGAGTTCCAACGTGGCTTGCATAGATTTAAGTCAGACAACCTGTATAATCAATGATTGTTTAAAAATTAATCTTTAAAAAAACTCAATGAATTAGAGATTAGAATACATTAATACTAATAAAAATAAGAGTAAACATCAGATGTATATAATGAATAAGCAACCAACTCAGAGTCCTTTCATTGGTCCAAATGGGGACTTTAGGACAATGAGATAGAGGCACATCTGCCTGAGGACACTTCACTGGCACTCATACAAATCTAAGAGGCCTGTAGAGGAAGCATGTACACTGGAGTTGTGCTGTGCACACCTTGTATAGCTCTAAGTGGTGTTCCTGCATGTTATGTGAATTATAGGGGCATAGTACTTCCTCCACAAACAAGTGATAACTCTACTAAATACCAGTGCTAGTGACTCTCCTATCATGTTGTTGTTGTTGTTAGGTGCCATTGAGTCAACTCTGCCTCATAGCAATTTTATGCATAACAGAATGAAACACGGCACGGCCCTGCTGCACACTCATGATTGTTCTTATGCCTGATCCCGTTGATGCAGCCACTGTGTCAATCCATCTTGAAGTTCTTCTCTTTTTTGCTGCCTTCCACTCTACTAAACATGATGTCCTTCCCCAGAGACTGTCTCTCCTGGCAAGATGCCCAAAGTATGTAAAAGAAGTCTCACCCTCTTTGCTTCTAAGCAACACTCTGGCCTTACTTCTCCCAACACAGACTGGTTTGTTCTTTTAACAATCCATGGTAGTTTTAATACTCTTCTCCAGCACCACAATTCAAATGCATCAATTCTTTTTTTTTAACATTTTATTAGGGACTCATACAACTCTTATCACAACCCATAAATATACATACATCAATTGTATAAAGCACATCTGTACATTCTTTGCCCTAATCATTTTCAAAGCATTTGCTCTCCACTTAAGCCCTTTGCATCAAGTCCTCTTTTTCCCCTCCCTACCCCCTCCCTCATGAGCCCTTGATAATTTATAAATTATTATTTTGTCATATCTTGCCCTATCCGGCGTCTCCCTTCACCCCCTTTTCTGTTGTCCGTCCCCCAGGGAGGAGGTCACATGTAGATCCTTATAATTGGTTCCCTCTTTCCAACCCACTCACCCTCTACCTTCCCAGTATCGCCCCTCACAACCCTGGTCCTGAAGGTTTCATCCACCCTGGATTCCCTGTGCCTCCAGCTCCTATCTGCACCAGTGTACATCCTCGGCTCTATCCAGACTTGCAAGGTAGAATTAGGATCAGGGTAGTGGGGGGTGGGAGGGGAGGAAGTATTTAGGAACTAGAGGAAAGCTCTATTCTTCATCGGTGCTACATCACACCCTGACTGACTCATTTCCTCTTGACCCCTCTGTGAGGGGATCTCCATTGGCCAACAAATGGGCTTTGGGTCTCCACTCTGCACTTCCCCATTCATTCACTATGGTAATATTTTTTTTGATGATGCCTTATCCCTGATCCCTTTGACACCTCATGATCTCACAGGCTGGTGGGCTTCTTCCATGTGGGCTTTGTTGCTTCGGAGCTAGATGGCCACTTGTTCACCTTCAATCAAGTGCATCAATTCTTGTGAAGTCTTCCTTATTCTATGTCCAATTTTCACATACATATGAGGCAATTGAAAATACCATGACTTTGGACAAGCAAACTTTAATCCTCAAAGTAGTATCCTTGTTTTCCAACACTCTAAAGAGAACTTGTGCAGAACATTTTCCTAATATAATTTGTCTTTTGATCTCTTGACTTCTACTTCGATAAGCATTGATTGGAGATTGAAGCAAGAAAAAATCCTTGATAATTTCAACCTTTTTTTCCATTTATTGTGATGCTACTATTGGTCCAGTTGTGAGGATTTTGGTCTTCTTTACATTGAGTCACAATCAATACTGAAGGCTACAATCCTTGATCATCATCAGCAGGTGCTTTAAGTCTTCCTCACTTTCAGCAAGTAAGTTTATGTTATCTGCATATCACAGGTCATTAACCATCAATCTTCCAGTTAGAAACTGAGCACTTACTGTTTGTGCAGCCAGGGTTCTTCATACGTGTACTGGGCTCTCCAGAATAAATGTTTGCTCAGTGAAATAATAAGTGGAAGAAACAATCACTGCCAAGTTGGGTGAGGCTGTAGACATGGCTATCCACAGGAAAATGACTGCCAAAGCACGGGTCTGCTCCTCCTGGGCTGTGAGAAGCCTGGAGCTTAAGTATCTAACAGTCCTGGGAGAAGGCATGGACACCTCGACATGACTTTGCTATTTTTTCACATATAGGCAACTCCTCTGAAGCAGTGAATATAGTATTTCTCTGTGAAAACAACGTTTTAAGAGGAATATCAGCTGGTGGCACTGATTCAAGGAAACAATAAGGTTTGAGAAGGTTGTGGTGGTTAGCCAGAAACTCCTCAGAAGTTGGGGGTAAATGAGAAAGTAGGCTGTTAAGTTGGGACGTGCCCAAGATCTATCAGATGAATGAGTCTCTGTGCACGTTGTTCACAGAAAGGAAAATATGCTTTGGGAAAATCACAGTAAGGATATCAGTCAGCACAAAAATTAAGTATCAAGTGAGATGTAAATTGGAGTGGAAGTCAGAAACACAAAAGTGGTAGAAGATTGTGTAAAGGAAGCATAATTGTGTTAGGCCAGGTTGACTAGAGAAACAAATCCAGAGACACATATATGTATAAGAGACAGTGTTATATCAAGAAGTAATTATGCATCCATAAAATATCCTAGGTCATTCCAACTAAAGTCTATAAGTCTGATACTAGTCCAAAAGTCCCTCTTTAGACTCATGAAGCCACATGCAATGATGCAGAATACAGGAACATCACCAGCCGGTAGGTGAAAAGTCTTGTGGATCCAATGGTGGTGGAAACATCACAGGCTTGGCGCAGGTCTCTGTGTGGCTTGCCGACATGAAGGTGAAGGCAAAGAGAGAGAGGGAGGTTACCAGAACCCTCGTTATAAGGAAGGCACACCCACAAGGAGGCACCATCAAGCTGTGACCTGATTGACAGACTAGACTCCACCCCTACACTTCAAGTTGACATGAAATTACATAACTACCACAATGACTTGTGATGAAATGGGTCTTGTTGGAACTGAAATAAGGACAGGTGCAGGGGAACACAGGAGCCTTCCAAGTATTTCCATATTTACAGACTCTGGGAACTCAGGAAAAATACACAATGCATTCCTATCCAAAGTCAAGGGTTGGCTTTACTTTGTGGGTTTATTCTGTTTCTGTACTGGCCAAAGGCTGCTTAAAGTAGGTTCTGTATTAATCCCTTCTAGTTTTGTCTCCCAATTTATCCCAGTACCTGGCACCTTGTAGGTGTTGAAAAGGTATTTATTCAGTGAATAGCTGAAAGATCTCATCTCAGGATATGGGTTACAAGGCCAAACCAGAACTAGGAGAAAGAAGCTTGTGTTAAGATAATGAGCTTTGATCTTAGAGTTCCTGCCTGAGGGTGATGGGCCATCTGAGGTGAGGCCAGTCCTGTAGTCTAAAGGGATCTTTAATCCAATATTGTAAAATTTCTGTTACTAGTACTATGGGCAAAGCTGCTTCAGAAAGCTGGGCTGAAGAAGGGTGTGAGGAAGCTCTATGGAAGACTCCACCTCGGGGAGAAAGGAGAAACTGATCACAATGATCTACAGTGACCGTACAAGAGGCCGTCCCGAGGGGGCAGCTGGCTGCAGTGCCCCCACCAGCAGGGCGGAGCAGATGGAAGAGCTCAACAAGCGCAGCTTCCTGCAGGCAGTCTGGGGGCCATCCTTGGGGGGAGGGATGCTCCACAGTGGTTGCTGCCATGCCCCACTCCTTGTTAATGCACAACATGGGTAGATGCTTTTCACTCTGGGAGATGAACTGTTGGCTAACAAGGTAAGATAGTAGATAAGGGAGGAGGAGGAGACCCCATGCCAGTTGTAGTCTGGGACTAGAATCTCTCCGTGACTGATTTTGAAGATGCAAGTTGTTATGAATCCTATAGGTCACAAGAAAATAAAAAATTGCAACAGCCCAAATCAACTTGGAAGTGGCTCTCAGGTGAGCCACTAATGAGAAGCCAGCTCCTGTGACCCCTGAGGTCTTGCAGTTCAAATTTCACCCCATCCCTGTGTAGCAGGCTGATGAGACCTGAAGCAGAGGACCCGGCTAACCTTTGTCAAGGCTCCGGCCCACAGAAATAAGATATTAAATATGTGTTATTTTAAGTCCCTACAGTGAAGTAATTTGTTATGCAGCATAGAAAACGAATGCATTGACAGCGATGTGAGAAAGGAGAAACCCCTGAGAGTTGATGTTTAGGCAGAAACCTTAGGTGCAGAAGACAGTATGAAGCAGTTCTTGGGCTTTCCCCCATTGACTGAATCAGTTTATAAGAACCATTTTCCTGGGAAGTTTAGGGCCATGGTCTTATGGGTGGTGGCTGTTAGGTGACCAGTCGGCTCCAAATCATTCACGGCAGAATGATGCAATGCTCAGTCCTGCACCCTCCCACACTTGTTGTGATAGTTGAGCCCATTGCTGAAGCCACTGTGTCAATCCATCTTGGTGACGGTCTTCTTCTTTAGCAAGCATGGTGTCCTTTAGCAGAGACAGGTCTCCTCTAATAAGGTTTCCAAAATACGCGAGAAGTCTTACCGCCCTTGCTTCTAAGGAGCGTTCTAGGTGTACATTTTCTCAGACAGGTTTCTTTGTTCTGCTGGTAGTCTCTGGTACGTTCAACACTCTTTGTCAGCCCTGTCATTCGATGCATTGATTCTTCTTTGGTTTTCCTTATTCAATATTGTGTAGGAGGCAACTGAAAATGGCATGACACGGGTCAGGTTCTCCTTCATCCTCGAAGTGACCTCCTTGCTCTTCAACATTTTAACGATGTCTTCGGCAGGAGATTTGCCCAATATCATATATTGTTTGATGGGACATCCTAGTAACCTGTCCAGTGCTTCTGTCCTATCTCCTAGTTTGTTGTGTGGTGTCTGAGGTCTTAAAAGGTTACAAGCAGCAATTCAAGGTACAGCAGAGGAAGAAGGAAAGCCAGTAACAGGAGGGGAAAATGGACCAAAAGAATGAATGGGATGGTTCCTGGCTGCCAAAACTGCACCTATTGATTAAAGATTCTACAGAAGAATCAAGAACAAATGGGAGGAAAATGCAGAACAGAAATCAAGTTCTCTTTTCTTGTGTTTCGTAGAACCATGGAGGCTGGAACAATCACTGAAACAATTGTCCTGAAGTGATCTTGAGACCTTAGATAAAAATGTGTCCCCTAAATCGTCTTAAAAACCAAATCGTCTAGCTTTACAAGAAGAGAATGCCTGCCTTGAGCACCATGCATCAAAACTCGTAAGAAGGGGTTCAAATTGGCAGCAGCCACTCAAACAGCTAGGTAGAAAGTTGGAGGACAGTGAGTTCCTGCTAGCGTGGTAGGAACAACTTCTAGGACAGGGAGGGTGAAGGTGGGTGCACAGATGAAGATGTCTTCCATGTCACCGAATTGGACACGGAGAAACTGTTGCATGGGTGCATACTCTGTTCTGCATATTTCTAAAAAGCAAAACAAGAATATAATAGAGCGTATCAAACAAACAAGCCCATTTTCAGATGGGGAGCAGAGAGACTTTTCTCCTGGTCCTATCTCCCGTTGTCCTTTGTCCTTCAGCCAGCCTTCTCTCTGAGCTGTCCCTCACCAGTTCTGCTTGGAGAGTACAAATCCCTTCTGTCCTGCCCATTGCAGGGGCATGCACGAAAAAGCTGTCCTTGTGTGACTTCAGGAAAAAGCTTCTACACAATAAGCCTATATCTTTGTCTTATGGGCCTGGAGATCCTCGAATCATGTTATTTCCCTAATCATGTTCTATCCCTGTTTCCTCCATGTTATCAAAGATCTCCTGTTATTTTAGTTGATCTGAAACAGGGTACAGAGGGGTAGCTAGTTCATTACCTCACCCCCCGGAATGAGGGGAAAGAAGAAAATCCCATCAGACCTCACCTCTTATCAGAAAAGGAAGTTTTATATTACTGAGAGTAGGAAAGTGCAGGCTAAAGGCTAAATTCCTTTGGCTGTAATATAATAGCAAAGCTTTATTTTATTTTTTTTTAAAGCAAACAAGCCCTGTGTTTAACCCAAGTGTGTGTGAAAAATCTAATCACCATCCCTCTTGCTGAGACATGTTTTTGCTGGCTGAAACCCGGCGTGTTCCAGAACTAGAAGGCACAGGGGGTTGGAAGGAGAGCTGGTTCTGGGCGGCAGGGCAGGTGACCTATCGACTGCATAAAAATTCCTGCCCTATTAGCAAAACAATCTCATCACCTTATTCCTCAGTTGGCTCAGTTGGGGACTGGGTGACGGGGCAATATGTTCTGCCTGCTTTGTTGCAAGGAGGAAAGGGAGGGGTGCTCTGTCCTGGAAGAGGAGGCAAAGGGGGCATTTCTATATTTTTGTTGGATATCCTTGCTTGAACAATCTCACCTGTCAAAACATGAGGGAAAATGGAAATGGGGCAGATGGGTTGGGAGGAGAGAAAGAACTGGAACAAAAGAGAAAGGGGCAGGAACCAGTAAGAAGATGGATTGAGCTGGACCAAGACCCTAAATCATAACGTGTAAAATGTCTGCTTTTATTTTCTTTTATGTACTAAATTTATTTTTTTTACTAAACTGTGTGTCAGTGGGCATGTGTGTGTATACTTAAAGATTTATCTTCTATGACAAACCCCAGAATCATTGTTCCTAAGACAATGGATTTTTTTTTAATGTTGGTAGAATTTACAGTTAATCTTTGGGAAGCCAGAATGTGTGTAAGACAGAGGAGGAAACACAAATATTTTCTCCTGAAAGGGAGTGATGGGAAAGTGACCAGACTGCACTCTGTCAAAGGTGGAACAATTGTGAGACTTGGAAAAAGAAGGCAACCCTGCCAGTGGCTCTCACAGGTTTCCGCTGTTGACAAGGGTAAGTCCCAACATATTGCTGCAAACTCCTAGAAACCTTCATTAAACACAAGGTCCAAAATGTGAGGCTATTGGTTTTGAAGAGATCTTCCACCTAGTAGGTCTATCTGTTTCTGAAGGCAATGTCTGATATGTCCCTGAAGAATCCTGTGCTCTTCGATGGTCACCATGAGCATCTTCAAGGGACTCAATTCGTGCTCCTTTTAAATGCCGTTTGAGTGTGGGGCACAAGAAAAGAAGTCTGCAGGGACAAGATCAGAGATGTATGGTAGATCGAATAATTCTCATGCGACTGCTCTCGCTACCCTTGGTGAATGAGCAAGTGCCTTGTTGTGATGGGGAAAAGTTTTCCTTTACACAACATTCCTGGCTTTTTCCCTCAACAGTGTAATGGTCAATATATATATTTAAACATCTTCCTAATAAGTCCCTATTGATAGCGCATGGAAAGAGTAACCTGCTGTTAATCAAAACACTAGAAATTAAATTTGAGATTCAGTTTGTTGACCATTCAAAATGGAGTTTTCTATAGCAGTGTGCACCCACACCCCTCCCTTGCAGTAAAAGTTCCTCTTAAGCTGAATCAGTAGGGATGGTCTTCTAACTTAGGGATTTGGTCTGCAAGCCCCTTAAAGACAAGCAGCCAGGTATGAAGCAGCTCCTACTTAGATGAGCAGTAGATCCTTATGCTTCTGGAGATGGTGGTCTGGCCTCAGGGAAAATATGTACGCACGGGTAATTGTTTCCTAGAATCAGTGCAAAACATGCTTCTTTTCACATACTTGAGGATTGTGTCCTGTAATCATTACAATGCCAGGGTTTGTTTGTCACTTAGTTTGGGGTCTATAACTTGATGGGTTTTCACTAGATCTTAGAAGCAGTTTGGATGTAGCAAAACCTACTGTCTCTTTCTTGGGCTTGCAGAATAAACTTCAAATTTCTCTAATCAAGTTGGTCTCTGTGTTTCACTGAAACAGCGACAGGCGATCCTGGACCCTGGTTCCCTGCAGCGTTGTGATTGCCATCCTGTGTTTTTTCAAGAAAATCTCTCAAGATTATTGTTTTGGAATCCCAAAGGGAAGTTGCCACAACTTCTGAGCCAACTTTTGTGCCTTGAGTTTAATTGACCCAGCAGATCTTCCCAGCTGCCGCTGTGTGATGAGAGCTCTGTGGAGACACCTAATGAGAGGAAGGCAGGCGCATTACTGAGATGGCTCCTCGCAGCCTGCCACGGACTGCAGACCCATGTTTAAACATAGCGTGTTTGAATGAACTCACAGACACATGAGCCGGAACCCTAGCAGCAGAGCTTCTAAAATGTATCCTCCTACATCAACCCATTTGCCATTGTGGCCTTTTTGTGTGTACCATTCGGTGACATTGCATTCACCGTTTTATGCACCACCACCGCTGTTTGCAACTTTTTCATCCTCCTAAACAGAAACCCTGTTTCTCTGAAGTAATCACTCCCCATTTCCCCCTCCTATCTGGCCCTAGTCATCTCTTTCTCCCCTATACTGCATTTGTCTATTGAGAGCATCTAAGTGGAATCACAGTATGGGTCCTTTGGAGACTGGTGGTGCAGTGCTAAAGTGCTCAGCTGCTAACCTAAAGTTTGAGCCAACCAGCCATTCCGCGGGAGAAAGATGTGGAAGTCTGCTTGTGTACAGGTTTACCGCCTTGGGAATCCTCCGGGGCGATTCTACCCTGCCCTATGTGGCCGTATAAGTCAGGATTGACTGACAGCAGTGGGTTGGGGTTTGGGGTGATTTCTTTCTGATCTAGTTCACTCAGCCTAATGTTTTCAATAATACAGAACCTGTACATAGACAAAGAGGCAATTATGCAAAATAGAACTGGGGACCACTGCAGGGTTGAAAATCAGGAAACAGGAAAGCTATGTGTCTAGGTTGCATCCTCTCACCATACTGAGTCAGACTGTATGCTGAGCAAATAATCAGAGAAGCTGAATCATACTTAGGACAATGTGGTTTCAAGACGGAGGAAGGCTTATTAATAACCTGCAATAAGAAGATGACACACTTGGCCTTCTGAAAGTGAGGAGGTCTTGAAGTGCTTGCTGATGAAGATAAAGGATGACAGCCTTCATCGTGTGTTGCAATTGAATGCAGAGAAAACCCTTGTGGATCTCTAACCTTGTAAACTACTAACCACAAGGCCAGCAGTTTGAAACCACTAGTCGCTCCTTGGGAGAAAGATGAGGCTTTCTACTCCAGTAATGTGACGGTCTCAGTTCTACTTGGTTCTATAGGTTCCTAAGAATTAGAAATGACTTGATGGCAGTGAATTTGAGTTTTGGGGGTAAAAAAAGTCAAAATAGAGCTGGATCAATAGGTAACATCAATAAATGGAGAAAAGGTTGAAGTTATCAAGGATTTTATTTTGCTGGTATCCACAATAAATATTCATAAAAGCAACAGTAAAGAAATTAAATAACATATTTCATTGGATAAATCTGCTGCACAAGACTTCTTTTTAAATTTTTAAAAATTCCAAATAGTGTGTGTTGCTTTTAAATATTTTAATTTGAACAGTTGTATTGACATATAATTCAGATATCATAAAATTCAGTGGTTTAAATGTACTAAAGAGAGTTATACAGTCAACACCACAATTTTATAACATTTTCTTCTTGTTGTACTCTATTACTAGCCCCTAATGCCCCTCAACCCTGCCTCGCCTCCCCTGCCATACCCTCAAGAAATTATTTATTCTTGATAATGTGCACAAGACTCTTTATAGTGGTGAAAGGCAAGGATGTTACTTTGAAGACTAAGGTGCACCTGACCCAAGTCATGGTACTTTCAATCACCTCATAAGTAGGTGAAAGTTGGATATTGAATAGAGGAAACTGAAGAAGAATTGATGCATTTTGAATGATGGTGCTGGAAAAATAAAATGTTGAAACTGTCATGGACTATCAAAAGAACAAACAAATCTGTCATAGAAGAAGTACAGCCTGAATGCTTGTTTGAGGCCAGGATGGCCAGACTTCATCTCACAGACTTTGGACATGCTATCACGAGAGATTAGTCCCTGGAAAAGGACAACATGGTTGGTAAAGTAGAAGGACAGAAAAAAACTGGAAGATCCTCAGTAAGATGAATTCACACCGTGGCTGCAACAATGGGCTAAAACATAATGGCAACTGTGAGGATGGCACAGGGCCAGGCAGTGTTTCCTTCTGTTGTCCACAGGGTCATTGTGAGCTGGAAATGAATTAGTGGCACCAAATGGCATTTTCATTGTCTAGTCATGTCACAACATGCATCAGAATTTGATTTTTCTTTACAATTGCATACTATCCCATTGTTCCAAATAGAAGCATTGAAGTGGCTCAAACATTTTGTTTCTCCAATCATCTATTTATGGACATTTTAATTGTTTCCACCTTTTGGAAATTGTGAATAAATATTAGTATACAATCTATTTTGGGTATATACAAATGAGTGGAGTTTCTGGGTTATGAGGTAATTCCATGTTTAAACTTTTTGAGGCTCCACAAACAGTTTTCCCCACTGTAGCCAGTGAGTTTTCAAAAGTCTTCTAGGACAACACTGGAGATACAGTGCGGGAATTGTGTCTGATCTGACCCCATCGCAATGGAGTGAAACACTAACGGCATGCAACAGAGCAGTAAGGGGAGCAAAGTGATGAAATCCCCATGGAATACCAAAAATAGAGTTTGGAGACAGAGTGTGGCATCGCATCAGACTCTACTATAAAACACTCATGATGGTCAAAAACAGACCTGGAGCTGTTTATAGGCATTCCCTTTTAGTCATTAGCTTTTTTGTTGTTATTTTGTTTTTGGTTTTTGTTGCTGTTGTTTTATTGGTTTTGTCTTCCTTTGTTGTTTTGTTTGGCTTTGCCTGGTTTTGTGCTTATTAATATCTCTGCATGTCTATCTAGATAATATAGGCAGGATAAACAATCCAACAGAGAAAACAATGGGGCTGACAGTTTCAGGGGGACCCAGGAGAAGGGGAGGTGGAAGAAAGGAAGGGGGGGTGAGTGGGCATCAACCAACTCAGGGACAAGAGAACAACAAGTGAACTAAAATCAGTGGAGAGAAGGGCATAGGATGCCTAGTGGGGCTTAATCAAAGGCAATGTAACTGCGAGGAATTACTAAACCCCTAATGAAGGCCAAACTTGACAGTGGGACAATAAGAAAGTAGAAGGTAAGTAGGAGGTAAAGAACATTTATAGAGGTCTAAATGCAGGCATGTACACATGTAAATATATTTGTATATAACGATAGGGAAATAGATCTATGTACTTATATCTATAGGTTAAGAATTAAGGTACCAGTTGGACATTGGTCCTTTACGCAATACTCCCTCAACACAAGAACACTTTGTTCTAATAACCTGGCATTCTGTAATGCTCACTTTCCTGAATGATCACTGAAGACAAAATGGGTGCATAAGCAAATGTGGTGAAGAAAGCTGATGGTACCTGGCTATCAAAATATACAGCATCTGGGGTCTTAAAAGTCTTAAAGATAAACAAGTGTCCATCTAGCTGAGAAGCAATAAAGCTGACATGGAAGAAGCACACCAGCCAGTGCGATCATGATGTGTTGATGGGATCAGGAATCAGGCATCTAAGACCCAGAACAAAATCATACCAATGTGAATGGGGGTAGGGGCGTGGAGTGGAGACCCAAAGCTCACCTGTAGACAATTGGACATCCCCTTATAAAAGGGTCACAAGGAAGAGATGAGCCAGTCAGCGTGCAGTATAACACAGATGAAACATACAACTTTCCTCTAGTTTTTAATGCTTCCTCCCCTCCACTATCGTGACTTCAATTCTCCCTTACAAATCAGACTAGACCAGAACATGCACACAGTTACAGATAAGAGCCATAAACACAAGGAATCCAGAATCGATAAACCCCTCAGGGCCAACAAGGAAAATAGAGATACCAGGAAGATTAGGGGAGGAGGGGCGGGAGGGGGGGAGAAAGAGAGAATCAATCACAAGGATTGATATATAACCCCCTCCCAGGGTAATGAACAGCAGAAAAGTGGGTGAAGGGTGACAGAGAATGATGTAATGAAAATAATAATCTATAATTTATCAAGGGTTCATGAGGGAGGAAGGGTGGAGGAGGGAGGGAGGGAGGAAAATGAGGGGCTGATATCAAGGGCTCAAGTAGAAAGAAAATGCTTTGAAAATGATAATGGCAACATATGTACAAATGTGCTTGACACAATGGATGAATGTATGGATTATTATAAGAGATGTAAGAGCCCCCAATAAAAATATTTAATTAAAAAATAATAAAAATCTTCTAGTTGCAGTCCTAAGTAGTTTCTAAACAAGAACAATCAAGGATGTTAACTTGCTTTGTTCACTGTCAATCTCCACATAATTAGAGCTAGTGATTTCCAGATTTTACCATACTATTTTATAAACAAAGTGCTTTCATGAATTTATTTCATTTAGCAACATGAACATTTGCTCACCCAGTTCTTCTCCAAGAATCTCTTACTGAATGGCTGCCGGTTTGAGTCTCCTCAGAAACACTGGGGAAGAAAGGCCCGGTGATTGGTCTTTCTGGAAACAAACAAACCAAAAAAGCAGCAATTGAAAACTCTATAAAACACAGTTCTTCTCTGAAACATGATGTTACCGGTCCTCGGTAGCAACTTGACAGCACCCAAGACTGAGAATCTTCCCCTAGGACTCCCAGACGTCCTTTCTTGACTTCTGGAACCAGTTCAACAATCATGCTTCCTTCAGCAGTTCAAAATACCAGCTGATGCTTGGGAGAAAGACAGCTTTCTACTCTCATAAAAAGTTAGAGTCTCAGAAACCTGGAGTTCTACCGCATCCTGTTGTGTTGCCCTGAGTCGCTGGATGGCAGTGAGTTGGTTTGTTTGGTTTTGTTTTTTAAACTGATTTCTGACCCACGAACTCTGACTCAAAGCCTTTGCTCTCTTCCAACACCTCTGTCTAGGAGTCTAAAATTGTTCCCCTTCCCCTCCGCCCGTGACCAGCAAATGCAACATCTTCGCCTGTGTGTTTTCACATCTGAAAGCATCTCTTCCCCACTAGCCTCTTCATTCGAAGGGCAGTTTATAGTTTTCGGCCGGATTTTATTGTCTTATACTCTTGTCTGCCGCTTGCACTTCAAACCTGAGGTAAGCAGAAAGCTTCTTCTAGCATCTCCTCTTTCCTGAACGTACTCCCTTTCCTCCCTTTCTGCTCAATGTGGGCCTGTTGTCTCCCTGACCTTGGTCATGCCTGCTCCTTCAAGGAATCCAGGAGAGCCTTTCTCCTCCCAAACCTCCTCACCCTTCCCCACTACATCTCAGCCACCCTTGAGCCTTTATTTACATCATGAGAAATTACCTTTTCTTTGAAATCTACAACTCCCACTCCTCCCTCGTCATCGGCTTTGTAGCTACAATCATTTTACCTTATGGACGGAATCTAGTATTTAAAAAAGAATTGCCCCTATGCCTTCCTACATCATCACTCCCTTGATTAGTGCCTTGGTTTGCCAATATTATTTCAAAGTAATTAAAACGGTACTGACTACTGTTTCTAGGTTTGTTCAGATTTATGTGAAACTGGAAATTGGATCGTAACAGTGAGAAAAATGGAACATTGGGTCAAATTGTACCTTAGGGTTTCTCCTCTTGGCTATTGTTAAATAAAATGTATTAAAGATACAAAGTGCTCTCAAATGAAAAGAAAATCTATATTAAAGAAATATTTTATATACTATGTAATAAAATGAAATGTAATGTTATAGCTGCTTCTTCAGCAATATAAAAACACAAATAAACCCTTTAAAAATTGTCCATGGTGACAAATTGTATTTCTTGGGAAGGACTCTTTTGTTCTGAAATGAGAAACTTCCTACATTATTGGTTTTGAGACCTCCTTTCCTTTTTGAAATGGCGAATATAGTTAACTTTTGTTCTCGTTGTTTGTGTTGGCAAAATATACAGTTTGGCATCTCCGTGCTAGCCCTCCCTACTGCTGTGGGAGCATTTTACTGTTCTGAATATTTGTAATCTGGAAACTCCTGGTCTACAATGTTACCATCCTAAAACATAGAAGGATTAAATAGACCAAGAGCTTTACATTCTCTCTAATCTAAGGAATCAAAATGTGGCTGGTGTCATTTGCTTGTGTCTCGCTGTGTAAACTTTCACTTCCTCTGATCATGTCTTTCCCAGGTTCTTTTATAAAACTGCTAGTTAGCGCTGAGTGGCTTTCTGAAAGACCAAACCTAAAACAACGGAAATGGTCAAGACTGAAACACAGCGTAGTTACTGTTTAGAAATCCCAAACCTCAAATATAATTGGAGGATATTTATGGGGGAAAGTGGCTCAGGGGTCATATCTGACCTCTTCTGGCTGCACGAAGCCAGCTCCTCAACATAAGACCGCAGTCAGCCAAGCCTACCTCCATATACCTTCTTACCTTATTCTGGCAGCAGCAATTCCCCCAGGACACTCTACTTTTCTGTGGTGTTCAACAGTCCCTTAAAATAGCCACGCAGAACTCGGAGACAACAGTCACAATTAAGAGGTAAGTTAACCAATTAGCACAAAGCAGAATCAGGAGACATTCAGGACACGGTCATTGGTCCCCAGCAGCCCTCTCCTCAGCCAGCCCCGCTCTAGTCCTCAGCCTCCCCACCACATGGTCCCTTGGCCTCTGCCCCCAGGGGTCAGGGAGCCAGTCCGATGTCCCGTCTCACAGTTCCATAGTCTAAGCTCTGCTCCCCTATTCTGTGTCCTGGTCACTTTGCCTCAGCCCAAAGCCTCTGGTTCGGGCCTCTACCACTTCAGACAGAGATTTGGCGGCTTTTTACCTAGATGATCCTGGGATTTCTCTCTGTTCCTGCTTCTGAAATGGCTCATTATCATAAGCTGGGAAGTGGCAAATAAAAATTTCCCTCTATTAGTGCTACACACACGTATTTTCACAGTGCTTAGCCAATTATTTGGTGGGGTTTCCATAGACATGGATAGAAGAATCATATTGAGAAATTTCTATTTACCACAATTTATTAAGTCTTAGAGAGAAGAAAAACAAAGACAAAAATACATCATCCAGATGGGGAAGATCATTAGCCACTAGTTGTAATGGCGTCCAAGGTTTTCAGTGATCCAGACACTTAAAAAGGACAAAAATAAACTGTCATAAAAGCATAATTGTGGGGGAGGAGGGAGCGGGGAGGGAGACGGAGGGGAAGAAAAATGAGGAGCTGATTCCAGGAGCCCAAGCGGAGAGCGAGAGTTTTGAGAATGATGGGGGCAGCGAGTGTATAAGTGTGCTTTACACAATTGATGTATGTGTGGATTGTGATAAGAGTTGTATGAGCCACAATAAAATGATTTAAATTAAAAAATCAAAATTGCATAATTAGTGGCAGATCAAGACATCACAGGTGCAAGTGAGACTTCAGATGTGGAAGCAGGACCATGAGTGGGACACATACATTTTGTTAAACAGAAAAGGTTATGAGAGTGTTCCAGGACCCTCTGACCAAGGTAGTCAGATGTGACTCATGACCATGGGACTCTAGCACTCCAATTTCAATGTAGGGTACACCCAGGCATGTCCCCAAAGGCTATGCCACTTCTCCCCCACCAGCTAGGGGAGTGACAGCAAATCACTGTCTTAAAGAACTCTGCCTGAGGGCAAAGCTATTCCCAATGCTGGTCAGTGGTCTTGAGAAATTCAATGGATGCTGAGTTTATATGGAGACTCATAATTGGATTTTGGGCTTCCACTATAAATGATTGCATTCTGCAAACTGAGGGCTCAGAACGTAAACTGTAATGTACTGTACAGCCACCCTATTTCACCATGGTTTAGACTTTGTGATTGTTATAACCTGCTATATGATAAAGGTGTTGTAGTCATCGTCTTTGTGTGTGTTTGCTTTGATAGTCCTGTTCTTCCTATCACACGAATCCCATGCATGAGCGAAGCCTGCCAAACACGCTGTGTAATGGTTGGGACAGTTCATGATGTTGGTATCAAAGAAAAATTAGATGGAATATATGGAAATATGCTTTTGAATGTCATCCTCTTTCCCCTTTACGTATAATACAAGCAATAAAGCCATTCCATTGCAATGAAGATAGTTTCCCCGTGAAGTCTGACTCCTGTTGGGGATATTTTGAGCACACTTGTAGCTTTGTTCTGGAGAGCGGTTCAAAGCTTTCTAAGGATGTGAAAATGAGGCCCTGGGTGGAGTTCCCTTCATTTTGGTTCATGCCCTACTTCAATGGAATCTCATTTTGCCTCATTAGAAAGCACATCCTTTCACAGTATTCCGCTCCATCTCCATGTCAACGAGATGGAGAAGGGAAATTTCCACATTTGTAGCTTCAGAACAAGGCCATTTGTAGAGGCTGAGTGTTTCACTCACGGCAGGCAGTTTTACACCAATCGTAAAAGCAAAATAGGAAGCAAAATAGAGAATGTATTAGCCTATACCTGCTCAAACTAAAGATGGAACAAGGCAGTGCTGAGCCCTATATTTTGAAAATTCATTTTACTTCAGAGTACCTTGATGTACTGACGTTTACCTTGACTACACAGCCCAACCAAAATATTTTTTTTTTGATGTCTTGCTTTTTAGGTCTGATCCTCAGGTTCTTGGGGCCACTGATTCCGGAAATTGCCCCGGTCAGACCGCATACATGTTCTACAATATTTTGAACTAGTGAGTTATACTAATTTATTAATATATCATCCTAGTTTTAAATATGAGAATAATCCAGACCACAAGTTACATGATAAGACAAAAAAGATAAGAAACTTTAGAAAAAGAATTAGGTGTTAAAGGGACTCCCACGGGAAGCCGTATAGAAGGCAATCATGTAAGGCTCCCGTGATTTGCACTGTTCAAATACATCTTTAGATCAAGGGATACTATGTGAAGTGTAATTTGACCTAAACATTTCATATGAACCAGACTACATTAATTTTTTCCAATTTTTTTATGGGCAGACAGAGTGAAGAATGGTGGGTGCATATGTGCTATAATATCCCAAGACCAGAGCTGAGAGGGGAAAACGGGTGCCCTTTTGGAATCAGCAGGTTAAATATACCCCCACCCCCTAACCCCCCCCCCCCCAGCCCCAAGCCCAACATTGGAGGCACCAAAATGTGTGTTGACCAGTGCTGTTATTGTTAGGAGTAAATTAAAATTTGTGTTGTAAATCTTAGCTTCTATGCCTGTGGTTATAACACCATTGTATTATGGATTGTTTTGTGATGTTAATGAGATAGGATGCGTGTAGGACAGGGGTGTAGGACATGTCTTAAATAGGAGCCCTGGTGGCATAGTGGGTTGCTTGCTGGGCTGCTAACTACAAGTCAGCAGTTTGAAACCACCAGCCCCTCCCCAGGAGAAAAGATAGGGCTTTGGGCTCCCATTGAGATTTACAGTCTCAGAAAGACCTGGGGCAGCTCTACTCCATCCAACAAGGTCATGGTGAGTTGGAATTGACTTGAAGGCAGTGAGTTGGGGTTTTTTATTTCTTTTGAGGTACAGAAAAGATTAAACAAGCAAGGGAAAGATATAGAGGGGGGGGGGAGGAAGTGATATGCCAAGCCATATGAAGACCACCCAGGAAGAGAACCCAAGGAGACAAGGACCTTCTTCTAGAGCCAACTGAGAGAGAAAGTCTTCCCCTGTAGTCCAAACCCCACATTCCAATTTCCAGTCTCCTAAACTGTGAGGAAACACTTGTTTATAGGGCCGCTCAACTGTGGTGTTTCTGTTCTAACAGCACCACATCACTAGGACAAAAGACTGTGCTGGCTGCTTAGAAACTATTTGACAATAGCTACTTAGATACAACATGTTGCATTTGTCACAAGTCAGGTTAATTTTTATTAAAAACAAGGGGATGAAAAACAAGTAATGCTAGGTAGGTTAGTGCAGGGTTAGGGAATGTCCATTAACGCATGCCCAGAGAGCCAAGCCACGGAAACAAAGGAGTGGCGCACTGCACATGCTCAGAGGTTCAGGTTTCCCGCGTAGGCATGAGTGGGCGCTGAACCTGGATTGGCCCACCTAGGCCAGGTGAATTCAATTCAGCCAATGGGGTTGATCAGGGGTCATCCACCACGCCTCCCTGTGGAATCCTTGAAAAGGCAGGAGCCCAGAGTCAAGCGAGACCCTTTTGTGTGATGCCGCCAGTTTGCAGCCAGGCTGCATGTGCGGGAGAGGTCCTAACTCATAAAACTCATTTGGATCACGAACCAGGCTTCGGCGTGAATTCTTTCTTGCGTGGGGGGGTGGGGCCCAAGGACCGAGGTGCAACTCTATCTCCAGAGATATCTAACAGTAGCTCCTTATATCCAGGTAAGCGAACTGCAAATTCTATAGTGCTGCCAAATACTTTTGAATATCAATATGCTTAATGCAGATTTCCCTGTTGATAATAGTAACTTAAGAAATATGCAAGTGTTGGTGAGGTCAAGGAAAAGTGGAAAAGAAACTGAAGATCGCAAGTTCACGGGTATATGAAAACAGACCCTCAAGAAAGCTGGGAGAAACGAGAGGAGGCTTAAAGGTGAGGAATACGTTTGCAGAAAGTTTCTCTAAGACACTAACATTCCTGAACATTTTAACCTAAAACTACATGTCTATATTATTACTGATAAAGAATAGGAGAAGTTAATATATTTAGCAAGAAAGGAACATTAGCAAATTCAATAATTACACTTCTATTTATCCTTCCAGGAAAGGATACACATTTGTTAGCTTAAGGAAAGCCACCTGTGTGCCACAGTCTCACCATGGAAAACATAACATTGACCAAACCTCTGATCCTGTTGACATCGAATTGATAGTTCGGATCACAGATAAGTCATGATAAGTGAAAAATGGAAGGTTTAAATGATTATACTGAACAATAATACAAGTGACCTCCTAGTTTATGAATCTGTTAGTTTTCTTTTCTGCTATAGAGTAAAACAACACTAGCATAGAATTCCAAACGTTTTGAGCAGGAAAGACTTTGGAATGGAACAAATTTGCATTATTTTGCAGAAATGAGGAAGTCATGCTGAGCTAGGATAGTTGACAATATAGAGCTCTCAGAGCCACTTACTGATAAGGCCAAGTTTAATGCAAGGAAGGATAATAAACCACATAAACTATCAGCAAATAAAAAAGAATTAGGGCCCTGTGGGGTTATTTTTACTTAAAGAATTTGATCTTTGTTCTATGATATAACCTTCTATAACCTTGGACTTTCCCAGTAATCATAAGTGTGTTTGATAAGGGGTCCAAAGCACATCCACCTGACAGGTTATGTTAATGAACTGGCCTTTAGGGCTGGTCATGCCAGAGAGACCACGATGCAACATCAGCCAACCTCTAACGTTTCAATGAGATCCCCAAGAAACAGTCTGGTCACCGAAGCTCCAGGAGCTTCCTGGTTGGTGAAAGACTTTGATGCATGTTCTTTTTTAGCAAATAGAAGCTTTGTGTTGGGAATCTTCCCAGCTCCCTCCCTTACTTTTGTCTCCAGACCCAAATTTGTAGCTAACAGACCAGAAATGAAAGTATCGTGGGAACACCTGAGCTTGTAGCTGGTTTCTGAGGTCTTAGGCAGACTTGGCAGTTTAGAGGACTGTGTCCTTTAGGGTGATGAGGTCTGACTCAGCTCTGGATGATGGCTAGAGTCAGAGGAAGAATGGCTGCAGGAGCAGCTGGTATTAAAACAGAAGTGTCAGAGAAGAGTAAAAGAAGGATTTAATATATCTTCTCAGACCACAATGCGGGGAGTCATCAACCAGTGCAACCTGTGAGTCAGGCAGGGCATGGTAAAGAGAATCAGTAGGACAAAGGTAACTCAGAGGGGTGAGAAATCCGTATCAGTACTGAACCCTACTCTGAAATGCCCCTAGTTTGTTTGTTGAGAGGAAAACAAAAACCAAAAAACTCCTCATTAATAGAGAATAAAAATGGCTAACTTATCAGAGAAATTCATAGACTATGACTTATAACTAGTATGTAAAATAATTTGTTTTTTTAAAAAGCCCTAGATTTAGTGTATCAAAGTGGCCAAGGCCTTAGGCTCTGGCTTGAGTTTGGTTGTAGGGCACGAGAGAGAGGCATTAAGCATGAGCATCCTTGTAGGTCTTGGTAAAATTTTGGCTTTTCTACAAAGAGCACTGAGAAACCATTCAAGTGCTTGAAACAAAAAAGTGAAGGCTCAGATTTGTATTTGCAAAGCTCAAGTGAATCCTATCACTACTATTAGCCACTTGCTGTACGATGTGAACTTGGGCAAGCTACGTGTTCTCTCGACAAATTGTAAAATAGAGAATGACACTTCTTGCTGCTTCCTTGGGAAGTAAAGGATGCACTGTAGTGCCCAAAACAATGCCCAGGTGCTCAATTCATGGTAATGGTATTGAGGACTATATGCTCCATTTTTGGACCAAGTGGTCCTAAGTGGGAAACGAGACAAGAAGGCGGAGGCAGAGGAGGAGAAGGAACGGTAAAAGGAGCAGAGAAAGGTTGACAGCAGAGAGTGCAGACAGGTGTGGAGGGGGACAGTTCTATAGAACCATGCAGAATGGGTGATTCAGAGGAGCCAGGAGCCCTGGTGGAACAAGGCTAGGCACTTGGCTGCTACAAAAGTTTGGTGACAGGAGCACACCCAGAGGTTCTTAGGCAGAAAGACCTGGTGACCTACTTCCACAAAGATTACAGCCTAGAAACTATAATGCAATTCTACTCCACAAAAAATGAGTTCTAGTCACACAATAAAAACCCTGGTGGCATGGCGTTCGCATGTTAGGCTGCTAACCAGAAGGCCAGCAGCCCTGTGAGAGAAAGACATGACTTTCTACTCCTGCAAAGAGTTAAAATCTCAGAAACCTACAGGGGCAGTTTTGTCCTGTCCTACAGGGTCTGTGTGAGTCAGCATCAATTTGATGTTGCTTAGCGAAGCAACTAAGCGAGTCAGCATTATTAGATGTCTGTGAGTTTGGAATGTTTTTTATGGGACAAAAAAAAAAAATCAAGTGATCGGCTACTATCCAAAAGGTCAGCAGCTCTGTAGAAAAGACCAGATATGTTAGCAATCTGCTCCTGTTAACAGCTTAGGGAACCCTATGTAGCAGTTCTACTATGCTAGAGAGGAGCAGCGGTTCTCAACCTGTGGGTCATGACCCTTTTGGGGGCCGAATGACCCTTTCACAGGGGTCGCCTAAGACCATCAGAAAGCACATATTTCCGATGGTCTTAGGAATAGACACCGTTCTCTATCTGTCTCCAATCGGGTCTGCCCACATGCATGCACCCGGCGTTAAGACCCATGCTACACCATGCTTCAAGACAAAATTTCATGTATTTGTCATTAGAAATAAATATTTCACAATATATAATGACATATTGTTTTGTAATTAATTACGATGCTTTACTTATGTTCTATTTGTAACAATGAAAATATATCCTGCATACCCAATATTTACATTATGATTCATAACAATAGCAAAATTACCGTTATAAAGTAGCAAGGAAAATAATTTTGTGGTTGGGGGTCACCACACCCTGATAAACTATATTAAATGGTCCTTGCATTTGGAAGGTTGAGAACCACTGCCATAGAGGGTGGGAATTGACCAGACGGCATACAACAACAATACCAATGGGAGACAGACAGGGAGACTTGTTCTAAGTCTTGAAATTGAGCTTCACAGATTTCTCATCTTTTATCGATCTCCCTTTGACAGGTTGAGTGATCCATTATTAATAGCAACCTTTGGCGCATACATTTTCAGAAGCTGCACGTTGAATGGGGCTGTTTTCTCAGAACCTCTAAAGCACGGTGCTTCTCTGAATTGTGAGAACAGTGGCCACAGTAAAATCATGTCGAGCCAAGATTTCACTTTGGCATTTAGATCTCTCTGACACTTGGGCCCAACCTGAATCTGATTCCTACAGCACTTCCAGCCCCTATCAGTGCCAAGCCAAGGCTGCTTCAAAGTGGTCAGCGGCTCAGGATCAAGCCCAGGCTTCCTTATGTGGCCAACAAGGTCCAGCAGACCCAGCGCTGACCTTTCTCTTCCAAAGCTCCTCTTACCCCTCCTGGACTTGCCCTATGGCAGCAGTTCCTGGGGGTCGCGTTCCCTTTGGAGGTCGAACAATCCTTTCACAGGGGGCGCCCCATTCATAACAGTAGCAAACTGACAGTGATGAAGTAGCAACGAAAATAATTTTAGGGTTGGGGGCACCACCACATGAGGAACTGTGTTGAAGGGCTGCGGCAGGAGGAAGGTGGAGAACCTACATGCTCATCCAGCAAACCTGGCTGGGCTGTATGCGCTTCTGACCCTCTCATCCACATTTTCTCATTTGTGTCTTTGCTCAGAGGTGTTGCCTGTCCTCCCGAACCCAGGTTTTTCTACTCACCATCCCTGGGAGCTTCCGCTGGTGCCTCAGGCTGAGAGGGGTACCCCTACCTTCAAACACGCATGCACACTTGCTACACTAGAGTTCCCAGTTCTTAAGTTTTCGCTGAGCCTTTTGTAACCATTGAAGCCAGTGACTGGCTTGTAGAAGGCTCTCGTTAAAATGAGTTCGCCTTTTGCTACAGGAGTTCACACTCTGGTGTAGGATTGGTCATTCCTGTGGATCGTTACGTCCCCTACATTTTCAGAATTCCGGAAACTTAGTTCTGTGTATTACATGCTTCATCACATTGCTGTTTATTCACTTCCTGTAGATTAAGCCTTCCCCGTAAGCATTCTTAGAGAGAGTGACTCATACACCTCTTTATCTAAATGACTTAATTCAATGCCCAGCATGTGGAGGCTTCGTAAAGTAAATATCTTTTAGTGATGAAGATACTGATTTCTGTCCTCCATCCCAATTTCCAGCACCCCTCCCCCCACGATAAATCCCACTCATCCTTCAAGTCGCGTTTCCATGCAACTCCCTAACCATCTGTTCACATGGACCTTTCTTGCTGCAGATTTCTGCAGCATTTATTTACTACTTTTATTTCTCTTTGAGACTGTCAATCATGCACTGTATTTACTTTTATTTAAATTCACAGAGAGCAGTTATAAGTAATAAAGTTATAAGTAAAGATAGCATGCTTGCTAAAGTAGCAGGGTAGCGAAAAAGTGGAAAACCTTTGACTAAATAGATTAAGACAGTGACTA
The DNA here is from genome assembly GCF_050624435.1 of Tenrec ecaudatus. NCBI lineage: Eukaryota > Metazoa > Chordata > Mammalia > Afrosoricida > Tenrecidae > Tenrec > Tenrec ecaudatus. The sequence continues at coordinate 34,382,353 of NC_134535.1, forward strand.
CATCGATGGGCTCAAGCATAAGGGAAAATATGAAGATGGCACAGGACCAGGCACTGACTCAATGGTACTAAGAACAAAAACATGCTTGCGTATCTTATATCTCAAACTGCTTTTTGGTTTGCTTTGTTTTACATACGTGGGTCAGTGCCTCATACACTTTTGTGACACATTCCTTTCTCAATATGTGAGTGATATTGGAAGTGTAGTGGGTTACAGGTTGAGAGGCTAACCAGCAGTTGCTCCAAAGGAGAAAGAGGAGACTGCCTACTCCCATAAAGAGTTACAATCTCAGAATCCCCTTGGGGAAGTTCTAGCCTGTCATCTAGGGTCACTGTCAGTTGGTGCAGTGAGATCGTATTAACGTCAGAAGATTGAGACGAGCTAGAAATGAGATGATATAGATCACATGAATGCCTTATGTACTGTGGAGTGAAGAAGGATTTTTTCCCCAAGATTTTGGCCTGTGTTCTTACTTCCAGGGAGTTATCTCTAAATCTTTGAATTTTCCTGAGGGCCTTGTGGTGACTCCGTGTGTTACAAAACAGAACTGCTCTACAGGATTTTCTTGGCTTCAATATATGTGATAGCAGATTCCCCTGTGACCTTCCAATGAGTCACTGGGTAGATTTGAACTGCCAACATGAAGGTTAGTTTTGTTGTTGTATCAGGACTAGCTAGTCAATTCCAATCCATAGTGACCCTATGTACAACAGAACACACCACTGCATGGTCCCGTGCCATTGTCGCAGCCACTGTGCCAATCCATCTCACTGAGTGCCTTCCTCCACTTTACCAAGGGCCTGGTCTGTTCTGACAACATGTCTAAAGCACATGAGATGCCGTCTCACCATCTTTTCCTCTAAGGAGCATTCTGGTTGTACTTCTTCCAAGACAGATTTGTTTGCTCTTTTGGCAGTCCATGGTATTTTCGATATTTTTCACCAGTACCATAATCCAAATGCATCACTTCTTCTTTAGTGTTCTTAATTCAAGATCCAAATTTCACATGCATATGAGACGATGGAAAATGCCATGGTTTGGGTCAGGTGCATCTTAGCCCTCAAAGCAACATCTTTGCTTTTCAATACTCTGAAGAGTAGATTTGTCCAGTGCAATGCATCTTTTGATCGCTTGACTTCTGCTTCCATGAGCATTGATTGTGGAACCAAGCAAGACAAAATCTTTGATAAATGTATTTTCACCATTTATCATAATGTTGCCTATTGGTCCAGTTGTGAGGGATTTGGTCTTCTTTACATTGAATGGTTAGTAGGATAGGGAAAACCGCTTGTGTTACCTGGAGTGAATGAAGTGTCTATGTTATTCATACCTGATAGATTATGTTAATAAGGACTCGAGATGCAGACTGGTCGTGCGAGAAAGACCCGCCAGCACCGAGTGGTAGCAGCCTGACCTCTGCGAAGGTGAGGGGAAGCTTCGTTCTGCCGTGTGGGCAATGAATGAAATTCCTGCCAAAGCTCTGAACTCTGAAGCTTGGGTGCACTTCCTGATTCATGATAGAGATTGATACACGTGAGGGGAACACACCCTGGGGACATGAAACACCACTCTTGGGGGACCCTTCTCGTGTGAGTCTAGAGGGTAACTTACATATCTCTTCTTTATGCTGTATTTTATTTATGAGGGCAAGTACTGCTGCAAAACCAAAGACATCTTAATTAAATAAAAATATCAAAATGTGAAGCTGTTGTTTCACAACTATGCTGGTTAGAGTTTATGTCAACTAGATTTCTGCATGATCAGTAGTATGGAACCCCCAGCCACGCCAAGGGAGAAAGACGGGAGTTCTACTCCTGTAAACAGTTAAAGTTTTGGAAACCCACAGGGGGTTGCTGTAAGTCAGCATTGACTCGATGGCAGTGAGTTTGGTTTTAGTTTATGGGAATCAGTAAGGACTAATTCCATAAGTAATAGTTGCACTCATTATTTAATTCAAAGCATTGACAACTCTTTTTTTGTAAAAGTGTAATGCAATTGGTCAAGACTGACAAAATTGTTGAGAATGACAAAAATAGAGTTTGACCTATATGGGCTCCAATTGCCAAAAGCAAATTGAAAGAGAACATAGAAACTTAGGAGGCATGGAGTTGATGCTCATGGAGAAGGAACCATTTGGAAAGGGAATGTGAAGGTGAATGTACACCATGACATGTAGTCACTACCGCTGAATTGTCGATGGAGAAATTGTTTAATGGGTGTATGCTCTGCTATATATATTCTCCACAATAAAAATATATTTTTTAATTCTTATATGTGTGTGGGGGGGAGCAAAAAACCCCAGATGTGATGTGAGGGGGATAGTGCATTTAGAGTTCATTCCACTGGGTCAGATTGTTAATCAAGATTTCTCTTTAGAGGTTCTGAAAAGATTGTGTAACAGTCTGCAACAAAATACCTGATTTGTGGCAGACATGAGACTGGTTTTGCCACCACGACAATGCACCTGCTCATGCAGCCATCTCAGTGCACCAGCTTTTGGCAAAAAAACAAAACAAACAACCAACATCCATCTTGTGTTAGTCCAGGTACACTAGAGAAACAAATTCATAGACACTCATGTGTGTACAAGAAAGAGCCTTATGCTAATGGTGCCCGGCTATCAAAAATATATAGTGTCTGGGGTCTTAAAGGCTTGAAGATAAACAAACAGCCATCTAGCTCAAAAGCTACAAAGCCCACATAGATGAAGCACACCAGTCTGTGTAATCATGAAGTGTCAAAGGGATCAGGTATCAGGCATCAAAGAATAAAAATTCAAATCATTGTGAATGAGGTGGAGTGTGGAATGGAGACCCAAGACCCATCTGTAGGCAAGTGGACATCCCCTTATGGAATGGTTCCGGGGAAGAGACAAGCTAGTCAGGGTGCAGGGTAGCAATGATGGAACATACAACTTTCCTCTAATTCCTAAATGCTTCCTCCCCCTCCACTATCATGATCCCAATTCTACCTTAACAAATCTGGCTAGACCAGAGGATGTGCACTGCTACAGATAGGAACTGGAAACACAGGGAATCCAGGGTGGATGATCCCTTCAGGACCAGTGATGAGAGTGGTGATACCTGGAGGGTGGAGGGAAGGTGGGGTAGAAAGGGGGGATCAACTACAAGGATGTACATGTAACCGCCTCCTTGGGGGTAGAACAACAGAAAATTGGGTGAAGGCCAAGGGAGATGTCAGACAGTGTAAGATATGACAAAATAATAATTTATAAATTATCAAGGGTTCATGAGGGAGGGAGAATGGGGAGGGAGGGGAAAATGAGGAGCTGATGTCAGGGGCTTAAGTGGAGAGCAAATGTTTGAGAGTGATGTGGGTAATGAAAGTACAAATGTGCTTTAAATAATTGAAATATGTATGGAATGTGATGAGCTGTATGTGCCCCTAATAAAATGATTTTTTTAAAAAGAAAGAGCTTTATATATAAGAGCAATTGAATATTGAGAAAACATTCCAGCCCAGTCCAAATCAAGTCCATAAGTCTGATAGTAGTCCATATGTCCAATACCAACCTATAAAATCCTCTTAGGACTCATGCCACACATGCAATAATGCCAAATGCAGGAAGATCACAGACCAGTGGGGTGGGTGGACAGTCTTGTGGATCCAGTGGCAGTGGAAGCATCTCAGAGCTGGCAGGGGTCTCCACATGGCTCCCTCAGCTCCTGGGTTCTAAGGTAGCTCCATGTGTCTTCTCAACATGAATGTCTCACAGGGAGTGAATCCATGTTTTGCCTTCAGCGATCTTTTTATCTCCTTAGGGCCTCCTAATGAGGTCATCAAGCTTCAGCCTGATTGACAGGCTAGATTCTACCCCTTCACTCTTAAGTCTCAAATTGACAACAGATTATGTAGCTACTACATTTCTCTTGTCTCACTCACCTTACTCACCTAACCTCACTCCATGTGACTTCTTTTTGTTTCCATGAATGAAGAAGGACATGAAAGAACAGCAATTTGACAATGCAGAAGATGTGAAGAAAAAAATGATGGGGGTGCTATCAGCCATCCAAAGAGATGAGTTTGAAAAATATTTCCAAGAATGGAATCCCAGATTTGACAAATGTATTAAGTGTAAGGGAGAGTACTTTGAAGGTGATAAGGTTGTTTTGTAAAAAAATTCAAAGATATAGCTTTGAAAAAAAATTCTGGTTTGTGGGGGGTACCACCAAATGTGTGTGTGTGTGTGTGTGTGTGTGTGTATAGTTTGGCTAGATGAGGCAGTGACACAAGGTGGCTTTGTACTCAAAATATTTGAATTACCTGTCATATTTGGGAAGTTGAGTGACCATTTCAAACCTTAATTTCTTCCCTTGTACAGCGCTACTCAAAATATTTGTCCTCGAGAATTATTGTAATGATGCGGTGAATCAATACATGTGCAATCCTTATTTCAGAACCTGGGACATAAGAAGTCAACAAAGTTATCTATTCATGAATGATGCTGATAAGTAGGAATAAAATGCTGGGACTGATGGGTGGTCTTACATCGACTGATAGATAAAGAGGCAGGAGGCTTTTCATGGGACACAAGGAAGTGCATGAATTAAACTCGGAATGATGAGAAGAGGGCAGAACCTAGGGGGAGAATTATTAAAGGAAGGAAGATAAATATATGAAAAACTAAAGAAGACTATTAGAAACACAATAAAGAGAAAGGGAAAATGATAAATTAGAGCAAAGGAAAAACCCTAAAACACATTGCCTGTCATTCAAAAAGCAAGATGTATTTTATTCTTTGACAGGTAGCAGGAAAACCGGCCGGTCCACTGTGAGGGAATCCAAGGACATCAGTTAGCCAAGTTGCTATGGAGACTGTGGTCACAGAAGCAAACAGCCTTATGAAATATCAAAGGTTATTTAATAAGTCACCTGACTGTACCCTTTTGGCCTGAAATAAATGTAATATACACTCACCTGCCAACCAAAAGGTTGATGGTTTGAATCCACAGCTGCTCCATGGGTAAAAGGTGTGGCCATCTGCTTCCACAAAAATCACTACCTTGGAAACTGTCTGAAGTAGTTCTGTTCATTTTCCTTTGTCTTATTGAGTCTCTATCAGTTGGAGTCGACTATATGGCAGTGGATTGAGTTTTATGTAGATAGTCTCTTTTCTCTGTTCTAGTCATCTAAGAGAGTCCCTGGGTGATGCGAATAGATAAGTTACAACTATTCAAAAGGTTAGTGATTGAAACCCATGCAGAGGCACCTTGAGAATCACACCAGGTGATCTGCTCCTGAAAGGTCACAGAATTGAAAATTCTGTGGAGCGGCTTCACTCTGCCCACATGGGGTTGCCATGAGTTTGAATGGCTGTAATTTGTTACCATCCTCCAAAGAAATGCCTTGTGACCAATGCAAACTCTTCAGATCTAAGAGTTAAGATCATTATTATCTCTCCCAAACTCCTTGGCCCTACTCTTTTCCAGATCTTGAAAATGATGTTAAGATTCTCCAAAACTCTCAAGTTAGAAAAATTACCTGTTTTCTCCTTCCACCCAAATGTTAGCATCCAGTTCATTGTCTCTGCAGAAGCTTACATCCATTTTCTTTTTATCTCTCAGAAAAACTGCCTTAATCCAGATCCTCATTTGTCTAGTTTCAGAGCTTAAAGAGACTTCGTTTTACAAGAGCTCAGATGGGTTAAATGACATGCCCAGAGTCACACAGCAGGTCAGTAAGACCAATAAGCCAAGCTTACAGATTGAGCACTATTTATTTTTCCTGTAAGATGAGGTGCAAGAAGATAGCCACACAATAAAACTGAGCTGCTGTACTCCATTGTCTCCCGGAGCAAATCCAGGCCAGCATGTATTCCTCAGTCAATGATGATCAGATTCAGCCTCAATCCTAAGTCATTTCTGAACCAATTCCCCACAATCTGATGGATGTCTTCAATTATATGTCCTACCAGCGCTTAAAACTCAGTATATTTTAAGTTTTCCCTCCTCCCCACTAGGAAAGGTAGTGTGTAATGATGGATTAAGAATTGGGAACATATATCTTCCCCTTCACTTAAGTTAATGTGTATCTACCCTCTGGCTATTATTCTCCCTGAAATAATAAAAACAAAACGAAAACTGATGATAAATCTATGTTCTAAATGTTCAAACATAATTTTTCAGGACTCTCTCCTTAATCCACTGCTCCTTAAATGACCTTTAGGTGTTTGCTCATCTAAGTGTTAAGCCCCACTTTGTAATTTTGCTCTTATTCTGGGACCAGGGTTTTTGCTTTGTTTTGTTCATACCATTCAACTGGTGTTGAATAGGCATTAGTCTGCAAAGCAGGGGGCTTATCATAAAGATGAGAAAAAGGATAGGTTTAGGTGTGACATAGCTGTTTCTTAAAGGAAAGAATGGAGATGAACCAACACCAAGATAAATCTTAATGTTTCACTTCTGCAAAACCAGAGAGAGAATTAGAACTCTGGATTTTAATCTTACCTCTTCAATTTACTAAGAGGCGAACCTTTGGAAACTCCAGTTTCCTGAATTGTAAAATAGAAATAATGACAGTACTTGCTTTAGTATAACCTTAGGGTGAAGTAAGAAACACAAAAATTTTAATAGGCTTTTCTTATTTTTTTTAAATCATTTTATTAGGGCTCTTTACAACTCTTATCACAATCCATACATACATCAATTGTGTAAAGCACACTTATACATTCGTTGCCCTCATTATTCTCAAAGTTTGCTTTCCGCTTGGGTTCCTGGAATTAGCTCCTCATTTTCCTTTTTCCCTTCCCCCTCCCTCCCTGCTCCCCTCTCCCTCATGAACCCTTAATAATTTATGAATTATTATTTTATCTTATCTTACACTGCCCGGCGTCTCCCTTCATCCACCTTTCTGTTGTCTATCCCCCAGAGAGGAGGTTATATGTAGATCCTTGGAAACACAAAAAACCCCTAGCACAATATCTACTCACAATGTAGTAACTACTCAATAGTATTGGTAAAATTTCCCAATGAGAAAGCCCAACATTTTCACCAAATCTTTTCCTTCACCTGCAGATCTAATCAGTTGCAAAGTGAAGTGTATTTCACTTTGCAGCATCATTTGCATCGAATGCTCTCTCTCTTCTTGTTGTCAGAGAAGATCGAATATTGACTAAAATGTGTGAGTCCCTGGTGGCATAATGAGTTACATATTGGGAGGCTAACTACAAGGTCAGCAGTTTGAAACCACCAGCCACTCCATGAGAGAAAGATGAGGCTTTCTACTCCATTAAAGATTTAGTCTCAGAAATCCACAGGGGCATTCTACCCTCTGCTCTATAGGGTTGCTATGAGATCGCATCGACTCAATGGCAGTGAGTTTGGTTAGGTTTTATATAATTATACATTGACTACTGTTCTGGGCTACCCAGAGGAACCAAACCAGTGAGACATATAATCAATATATATCGATATCAATATAGATATAGATACACACACATAGAGATATTTACTACAAGGAAATGACTCAAGTGATAGTGGGGGCTGGTAAGTCCCAAATCAGTGGGTGAAACAGGAGGGTAGAGACCTCTGATGGCTCACAGGGAAGTAGGGGCTGATGAATACCAAATCCGCACTAAAGGAATGTAAAGTCAAGAGCAGTGATTCTCAACCTGTGGGTTGTGACCCCTTTTGAGGGTTGAATGACCCTTTCACAGGGGTTGCCCGATTTATAACAGTAGCGAAATTATAATTATGAAGTAGCAAGAAAAATAATTTTATACTTGGGGGGGTCACCACAACCTGAGGGTCATGGGATTAGGATGGTTGAGACCCACTGGTCAAAAGGGTGGGAGGTGGAGAAGGAATGGGAGAGAGCAGGCTCAGGGGAAGGTTTGAGAGAGAGACAGAGAGACAGGGAGAGAGCTAGCTTTGTTCGAACATTCATGTATATACTTATCATATATAATATCGGCAGATCTTAGCCTCAGGTTGAAACTTTCAACTGATTAGCTGATCTCATCAGGTCACATAATGCATGGGACACTGTTCCTTGTCTGTCACACCAACTGCAATAAAAATAGCTTTTTTTCTCCACTCGGTTTTGCACTTCCTCCCTCCCTCCACTGATTCTGGAAGGACTTGGGTTGGCTAGGTTGTTGGCCTGTGGACTGCACTCGGCTAGATCATTGCTTCCTGCAGTAATGACTTTTCATACGATTAAATGGCTCCGTTTCCCTTTTCTGCAAATTTCCTTCCCTCACAGCGCTCATGTCTCCATTTAATTGGGCACTTTGTTTAGGAGCAGAACGTGCTTTTTGTTCTACAATAACTAAAAAGGAGCACTGCCGGGGAAAAACCAGTTAGCCAACCCTGCTTTGCTTTGCCCAGCCCATGTCATCTGTCAATTATTTCATTAGAACTTATTTACAGAGAGGCTGCTGGTGTCTAAGGTAGCGGAAAATGGTTCAGACAATGGCTACACAGAACCCAGAATCCCTGTGACTCAGTTACCCACAGAAGTGCTATTAGGGGAAATGCTGACAGATCGGCAACTGTGCCCTTTTGCTGGCAGCAGAAACATTGCTGATATGCACTATTCCAAATTGAAGCAGTTTCCACAGGGAAAACAATGAGAACAGAATCACTGGATTAAATGGTGGGGAGGGGATTTTAGAGATAACAATCCACCCCTTCATGTTGGATAAAATCATGCTTTGAACTGTTTGGAACAGATAAAAATCTGTGTTATTTTAACGACTCTTCAACAGTAACTGTGTTCTAATATAACTCTTCTCCAAATCAGGGAGATGTAATAGACATGTATGCTGTTAAGCATTTAAAAGAGATATTTTGTATTGTGTTTCCCAGTGTAATACATCATTTGAGTCTTTGACGTATGCTTTGATGTATGCTTCCATAGGTGTTGGTTGATCCAAATAAAATCAAATCTTCAACAATGTCCATCTTTTCTCCATTTCTCGTGATGTTGCTTATTAGTCCAGGTGTGAGGATTTTTGTTTTCTGTATGTTGAGGTGCAGTTCATGTCAGCACAAGCTGTGCTGCTTCTGGTTGCTTCATGTTCATATAAAAATGCTAGGCAAGGAATAAAGAAGACCAAAGAAGAACCGATGTTGTTGAATTGTGGCATTGTCAAAGCATACTGATGACACCATAGACCGCCAAAAGAATAAGTAAATCCATCTTGGTAGAAGCACAGCCAGAAGTGCATCCTTAGAAATAAGGATGTACTCTGAACCTATCATCAGGAGGGAGCAATCTCTGAGGGAAGACATCAGGTTTGGTACAGAGTCAACAAGAAGGAGGAAGACCCTTAGTGAGATTATTGATACAATAGGTGCAGCAATGGGTAGTGTTTTGTTCTATTGTTTTTGTTCTATTTTACACGAGTTCTCTGAGGTGAAACCAACTTGATGATACCCAAATCAATACCAGCATAGAATACAATGTGGAGGCTTAAAGGAGAGACTTTGGTTCACTTTCTCCTTTCTGGATGATGAGCCTCATTGGATGGGGTGCCCATTCCACCCTCTACATTTCAGGATGAAGATTCTGGTCTAAGCTTGCCAGTAATTGGTCTGAAGGGGGCAGGTGACTCGGGTCTGTTCAATGACATCTCTTGTAATATCTGTTGGAGAGAGTAAATAAGAAAGGTTTCCTTGCTCCAAAGAGAAAACTTCCAAGAAAAAGTCCTAATTCTTTGGCTTGACAAGCTATGTGGAGTTGTGAACGCCTCCTTGTATCTGTGAAGGATGTAAGCCAAGGATATGGCCATCATAGCAATGGTGGTAGAGTAGAAATGTAGAAAAAAATTAGTCTGTGATTCTGTTACTGAGTTGCTGAATCAATCACCCCAGACTGCACCTGCCCCTAGAATTTCTTGTTATATAAAATAATGCATTTCTATAGTGTGCACAGATGTTTTTGGTAGGTGCGATCAGGTTGGTTCTGACTCAATCTTATGTGCAACAGAACAAAACACTGCCCAGCCCAGTGCCTTCGGCACAAATGTTATACTGTTGCATCCACTGTGTCAATCATGTTACTCCCGGTCTTCTTTTTCACTGATCCCCTTCTTTACCAAGCATGATGTCCCTTTCCCGGGACTAGTGTCTCCTGCTAGTATGTCCGAAGCACGTGAGAGGAAGTCTCGCCATCCTTGCCGCTAAGGACCAATCTGATGGTGCTTCTTTCCTAAGTTAATGGTGACAAATTGGTGGCTGTGTGTCCAAAATTTTCTAGATACTAACACTCAAATTTCCATATCCAGTTAAAAGTCTTTCCAGAGAATTTCACAACTGTTTACAGGCCAGCATTCAGAGAATGAAATGGTAAACAGTAGGAGCTACGTTGGATATACTAAGGTCAAGTGAGCTGAAATAAACTTATTATTCTTTTTTAGACAGGATTATTAGATTGTATGTCATGGGAAGCCAAGGACGCTATTTCATTTTAGCAAATATCTGATAAACTGCCTAGAATATGTTGGTTGACCAAAAGATGCAAATATTAAAGAAAGAAAAAATATTGAAGACAAGGTTGATCAGCAGGTTATGGTATTTTGAAAGCACTGTGCCAGAGAACAAATAGGTAGTAAACAGGAAAATTATCAGTATGAAGGAGATTGGCAAGTGTCTCATACAAATAGTGGAGCTTACTAGGAAGTAGACAGTGTACTGGTTGGTATTCAGGTACAAATAATAATTGAAAGTCAAATCAGGCAAGAGTCGTTGCTGTAGAAAAGTTGATGCAATATATATTGCATAAGAGTTTCAGGAGGGACATTTCTGCCTGAGAATTGAAAGGAAATAGATATCATGATCCTAAGTTTAAATATTAAAAGCAAATAAACAAGAAACAAACCATTAAGTGCTCTAATTACAGGATAATATGGGTAGAGAAGCATCTCACTGAGACGGTAATTTGAGAACGGGAACATGACAGAAGCCCAGTTGTTAGACCTTGGTCCAAAGCCAGTTCTAGGCTCAAAGGCAACATGACCTGATGCTGAGTTGTAGAGACCTCGAAATTCCTAGGATTGTTCCTAGATATCCGGAGAGGCCAAGGCCATAGATGGACGTCCAAGGGCCTCAGTTATCCAGCGAGTTGAGATGCTGTGGGACTTAGGAAGGGCCTTACCGAACATCGCATCGCTGATTCACTCAGCAAGTCCGTATCAGCTGAGACCGGTGCCCTGGGTTCTGATTTATTCAACTACTTTTATTATGAATTTGAAATTAAACAAAGTATATGAACATGAGACTAGTGGGTGGCACAAAGTTGGGGGGACACAGCTGATATATTAGACTCAGTTATCACAAAGTTCAGGGTAGTTTCCATGTGTGCTGCATTCAAAATTCCCTGCCATTGAGTCAATTCCAACTCATAACTGCCCTATACGACAGAGTAGAACTGCCCCCTGTGTGTTTCCGAGACTATAAATCTTTACAGAAATAGAAAGCCTCCTCTTTCTCCAGTTGGGCAGCTGGTTGTTTCAAACTGCTGACCTTGAGGTAACAGTCCAACATCTAACCGACATGGTTACCAGGGCTCCTATGCTCTAGTTAACAAGTTCTAATGTGAGTTTTTTTTTTCAACTTTGCTATAAAATACCCCAGGATACACAGGAAATCTTGAAAGCTCACAATACCATACACTTGAACAAGCTCCCTGGGTTATTTGTACTCACTGCTTTGATGGAAATTTAAAGATTTCTTTAAGATGTTTTGTGTGTCCTTTTAGGAGTAATTCCTAGTTTAATACACAGTTTAACGAGATATTCAGATTCTTAGTTGAACTATATTAACCAGTTTACCAATAGCTATGTAGTCCATTCTGAATCATGAATTCTATTAAGAAATCCTAAATAGTTTTCAATTGCTTTTGTTGTGAGTCAATACAACAATACAAAGGCAAGTAATCCAATAAGAAAATGGACAGAGGACTTGAATAGACATTTCACTAACGAGCACACACAAATGGCCACCAAACATATGAAAAGATACTCAGTGTCATTTGTCATCTGAGAAATGCCACTCAAAACTACAATGAGATGCCACTATATTTCCACAAGCAGGGTTAAGATTTTAAAAAATAATTAAAGAAAATTACCAAATGTCCTTAAGTATTTGGGACAATTGGAATCCTAATCTATGCCTGGTGGGAATCTATGCCTCTGGTCCAGCCACTGTGGAGAGCAGTAGCCCCAAACCCTAACAATAGAACTAGTATAGGAGGCAGTAATTCTACTCCTAGGCCTTGTAGACCCAAAGACTTGAAATCAGAGACTCAGAGACTTGAACACCATGTTTACTGCAGCATTGTTACCAGTGGTCAAAAGTTAACAACAACCTAAGTCATCTTAAACAGATGGTACAAATATATAATGGACTACTACTCAGCTAGTAGCAGATATAAAGTCCAAGGTGGAGCCGAAAGACATTATGCTGAATGAAATAAGTCAACAACAAAAGCACAAGTATAATATGACCTCGGTTATAGAAGTAAACAAGAAAGGCAAATGTATAGAGACCAAACTTTACTAGTGTTTGCCAGGAATAGGAGGGAGGGGAAACGATATAAACAGTAATAGAAATCTTGCATTGATAAGAGTTGTACTTGCTATCAATATGTTGTATATCTGGAAAAAGTTGAATTAGTAAGGGTTGTGTGGTAGATGTGTGAAGGGGCTTTAAAAGTTTTGTTTAAAAGTTCCATTACCACGTAATTCCATTATCCATTCTTTTTGAAACCTCTTCATATTTACAACATCAAAAAGAGGAGCATATATATAACCAAACACTTCATGATTTGGAAGTTTAGAGTCATGGTTTCATTGGATATCCTAGTTAATTGGTCTAATAGCAGGCTCACTGCTTTTATTCTAGCCTCATAATGTTGGGGTCTTAAAAGGTTGCAATCAGCCACACAGGGCACATGGAACTGGTCTCTGTCCCCTTAAAACAATAGGAAGAGGAGAGCCAGGAGTAGGAGGCGGTAAGGAACAGATGGATGAGTGCCTCCATGAACCGCTGCTTCCTTTGTCCTGGGAACAGAAGAGCTGCATGTTGCCCTGCTACCATTACTGAATATTTTGATTTGTAAAAGTCCACAGAAGAATCCAGATCCAAAGGAGGAAAATGCAGAACAGACTTTCAAATTTCCAGGAACTCTGGACTTTGTGGAGCCATGGAGGCTGAGTGAACCCCTGAAGCAAATGCCCTGAATTAAGAGTTAAATTGTAATATATAAATGTTCGGAAGCAAGATAGGGGGTTGTGCCTCTCCGTGCCCAGAGTCCCCTACTGGAAGTTGGAAGCCTATAAAGGCTAAAGGGCATACACCAATCCAGGCCTTTGAGCCAGGTGGGTGGTACATGTAGGTGGGCGGTACACCAGGTTTGGCTCAAACCAGGCCAGGTGGGCTTAATCCAGACGATGGAATCGGCCAGTACTATCAACCACACCTCCCAGCCTTAGGCCCCAAAAGGCTGGAACCTGGAAATCATCTCCCTCTTTTCCAGCTGTTCCTCAGTGGTCCCACTCGGCTGGGCTACAGTCTCTCGCTCTCAGGCCTCAGGGCGCCAAATGTGTGGGGGTGCAGTTCTGTGTTCAGTTAACTGTAAAACCTGAAACTACTTCTATCCTTTATAAAACCACACTTGGATCACAAATCAGACTTCGGCGTGAATTCTTTCTTGTGTGAAGCCAAGGAGCGAGGCATTTCCCACCCAAGAAACCTAATATATAGCTCAGAAAAGGAGGGTGCTATAGAAAAGGAGGGTGCTATAGACTAAAGTATGCACCTTTAAAATACATGTCAACTTCACTAGGCCATGATAGTCAATATTATGTAAATTATTCGCCATGTTTTTGTGAGATGCAATTATCCTGGTAAACCCTAGCTTCTGTGATGCTAATGAGGCAGGATTCCAAGGAGCTAAACTGGTAGTAAAGAGGGGATTACTGATTGTCTTGCTAAACACTGATCAGCAGTCCAACTCCACTAGTCACTCAGTGAAGGAACAATGAGACTTTCTGTTCCTGGAAAGATTTACAGCCTCAGAAACAAAAGGAGTAGCTCTTCTCTGTCCTTTGGGTCTGTATGAGCTGGAATGCATTCTATGGCAGTGGGATGTTAGTGAGCAAGATACAAACTAGGGGATTAGGTTGTATCTAGACTCAAACTCTTTTGAGATGTAAAAGATATTAAATAAGTAAACAGAGATTGGAGTGACTTCCTACCCCCAAGGCAGAAAATCAGGGAGCTGAGCCTGTAGTTACATAATCTGTAGTCAACTTGAGACTTAAGAGTGAAGGGGTGGAGTTTAGCTGTGGATCAGGTTGCAGCTTGATGACCTCATTTGGTGGTGCAACAGAGATAAATAGATAAATAACTCACTGGAAGCAGGACACATGCTCACTCCCTGGGAGACATTCCAGCTGACAAGATACATGGAGCTATGCCAGTGCCCTGAGCTGGAAGAGCCATGAGAAGAACCCTGCCAGTGATGAGATGCTTATATCACCATTGGATCCATAAGACTTTCTACCCACTGGACTATGATCTCCCTGCATTCTGTGTCATTTCATATATTTTGTGAGTTTAAGAGGATTTTCTAGATTGATATCAGAAATATGAGCTAATATCCAATTTATGGACTTGATCTGGACTAGGCTGGGATGTTTTCTCAATATTCAATTGCTCTTGTATATGAAGCTCTTTCTTATACATATACATGTCCATGAATTTGTTTCTCTAGTCTACGCAGACTAACGCAATTATGTAACTGCCACAGGTGCTGTTGAGTTAGTTCTGACTCATAGTGACCCTGTTCACAATAGAAAGAAATATAGATTTAGCAAATCTTTGAGTATACATTGAATTCAGTTGTACCCAGTGATGGAGGTTCTTTTTAAATATACTCCTTTGCCAGAAGAGGAGCCGTGATGACACAGGGGGTTTAAGTACTGGGTTGCTAACCAAGAGGTCAATGGTTTGATCCCACTAGCCACTCCCCAGGATAAAGGTAAAGCATCTGCTTCCAAAGACTTGTAGCCTCAGAAACGCCATGGAGCAGTTCTACTCTGTTCTGTTGGCTCTCTATCTTGTGTTGTTGTTGAGATTGTTCTGATGCATAGATACCTATGTACACAAGAAAGAAACATTGCCCCGGTCAGTACCATTCTCATACAGTCCTGGTGGTGTAGTCATTACACACTGGGCTGCTAACTACAAGGTCAGCATTTCTAGGCCACCAGCAGCTCTGAGGGAGAAAAATGAAGCTTCCTAATTCTGTAGAGTTACTGTGATAGGTAGGTTTATTGTGCCAACCTGGCCAATGAACACGTGTGGGATTCATTGAAGGGCAGAGAGAAAAATGACTCGGGGAGCCTTGTCTTTCTTGTCTCTTGAACTCTGATGATCAGACCAGTGTGTGTCTGCCTTCACTAGTTCTCTGCCTCAGCTGGCAAGGTTCACTTCCTTCAAGACATCCCAAAGCAGAAGCCACATGGATCCACCCTGATGCTGCCCTGAGACCCCTGCCAGCGCTGAGTTGCTTACATGCTCACTGGTTCAGCTTTCCTCCTGCATTCAGCGGTATTGCGTGTGTTTTATGAGTTTGAGGAGGACTTTGTAGATCAGTGTCGGACATATGGACTAATGCCGGATTTATGGGCTTGGACTGGACTGGTTGGGATGCTTTCTTAAGGTATACCTACTCTTTATATAAAACTCTGTCTTATACACATATGAGTTTCTGTGAATTTGTTTCTCTAGTCTACCATGAAGAATGCAGTTACTGTCTAGGAAATCCACATGGCAGTTCTACCCTATCCTATGGGGTCATTACGAGTCATAACTCAATGGCAGTGAGTTTGGTTTTTGGTGCCATGTTCACAATCATTGTTATGTTTACGCCCGTTGTTGCAACCACTGTGTCAATTCCACCTCTTTGAGGGTCGTCCTCTTTTTCCATGACGCTCTACTAAACCAAGCATGCTATCCTTCTCCAGGGACTGCTCTCTCCTGCGCACGAAATAGTCCTGACATTCTCTCCTCTAGGGAGTATTCTCTGCATTTTTCCAAGCTATTGTTTGTTATTCTGGCAACCCATAGTGTATTCAATACTCATGGTCAACACCATACTCCAAAGGCATCAATTTTTTCTTAGATCTTCCTTATTCATTGCGCATTTTTCTCACACATGTGAAGTGATAGAAAACACTACGACTTGGGTCACGCACGTCTTAATCCTCAGAATGATATCTTTGCCCTTTATCACAATAAATAGATCTTCTATAGTAGATTTTACCACCGCAAGACATCATTTTATTTCCTGACTTCTACTTCCATGAATGTTGACTATGGATTCAAATAAAATTAATTCCCTGACAATATTAATGTTTCTTAATTCATCATGATATTTTTGCCCTTCTTAGGTGCAAAATACAGACCAAATTTTGTGTTGTGGTAAGAAGGATGAAGTAACAGCTATGCTGTGATTGCACAACTAATTCTAATCTTAGATTTGGAGTATTGAGTGCTTTGTCAATTTTAAATGAACTGGTGAAACATATGTGGGTAATTTATATATTGGAGAAAATAATACAAGTGCCAAAGCACATGCCCTCAACTGGATTTTAATAAACCAAATTACACTTTAATCAAACCCATCTGTTCTTTCTAAGATCTGGAATAATTAAAACCATTGCGTGGCACATCCTACTATTTATAACATAACATGATTTGTGCTTCTAATTAACTTCAGAGAATTAGCCTACTTCATTTAGACTCTGAAAACGTCCCCAATCTGGATCCAGAGTAAAAGCGCTGCTGGAAACCACACGGGCAACCTAACAAAATTCCAACAAATACAACTCATTTTGCTTTTGTTTTATTTTGTTTCTTTATTTGTTTTTAAATTAAAATCATGAATCAGTTTTGAATTGAGATGAACTTTTTTGTTGGTGGTGGTGTTTGGAAATCAATTTAGTAATTTTTAGAACCAGAGTACAAAGGAATCTGGGGAAGCAGATTTATATATATATATATATATATATATATATATATATATATATATATATATATATATATATATAAAATTTTATTTGGAGCTCAAACAACTCATCACAATCCATCCATCCATTGTGTCAAGCACATTGGTAAACTTGTTGCTCTCATCATTCACAAAACATTTGTTCTCCATTTAAGCCCCTGGCATCAGGTCCTCATTTTCCCCCTCCCTCCTGGCTCCCCGCTCTCTCATGAACCCTTGATAATTTATAAATTATTATTTTGTCATATCTTATACTTTCGGACGTCTCCCTTCACCCACTTTGCTGTTGTCCATCCCCCAGGGAGAGGGTTATATGTAGATCCCTATAATCGATACCCCCTTTCCTCCCCACCCTCCCTCCATGGAAGCAGATTTTTTCTCTTGCTCTGGAACCTAAAACAGAGATATGATTGTCTCAATCACATTAGTCATGATTTGTTGCTAAAATGCAACACAAGTTATGTCATATTTTTGAGGCCATTGGAGGTTTTGAAATGGGTGTTAAGTAATAAAAATAACAAAGTATAGACTAGAAGTTATTAATATTGACATATTCTCCTGGCCCTGTAGTTTCTAGAACCGTAGTCATTAGCCATCATCATATATGGCTATTGAGTGTTTGAAATATGAAGGACCAGAATAGTCCCTCAATTGCTAACAAAAAATGGGTTGTTTGAGTCTATCCAGAAGTGTCTTGGAAGTAAAACCTGATATTCTACTTCCAAAACACCTGCCATGGAAAACCCTGTGGACCACAATCCTACTCTGGTATACACCAGAGCTGCCATGAGTCAGAATCTACTTGGCCGCAAATTTTTGTGTGGTGGTTGTTAATTGTCAATGCCAAGTACATTACACATCCTAGATTTTAAAGACTTAGTCTGAGGGGAAAATCAGGTAAAATATTTCATTAATAATGTTTAACGTGGAATTCATTGACATCATATTTCAATATGTTGGATTACATTCAATGTATTATTAATCGCATCTGTTTGTTTCTACTTTTTAAAGTGTGGCTGCTGGATTCTTTCTGATGACACACTGGCCTCCTTTTGTATTTCTGTAAGAGAGCGCTGCTTTGGACAGTAAATCCATGACTGAGGACCTACCCATTTTTTCATAGCTGGTCTTTGTTTCCAGGCAGACAGCAGATGCTAGTTAGCTAATTTACTGGAGTGATTGCAATTTAAACTCAAAGTAACATCAACACAGAAAAGACTTCCTGGGGCCACTCTGCTCAGTAAGGAGTGTTGTTGTTTTTGTGTTTGTTGCTTTAAGCTTTCAAACTGGTAACAGACTGTTTGGAGTGACACTTTTCATGCAGACTTGGAGGACAGCCCTCCATTCCTTAGAACAGAAGAGAAGGACTGTAAATTGGAATTGAAAAGAGAACCAAGGGGTAAGAGCAACTTAGACAAGAGGAAGCACTGATGAAATGAAAGGTTATTTTAAGGACGTTCCCTGGTGACCAGCATCCCTACAACGAATATTACCATCTATATCAACACAATATGGTCAATGTTCTCTCCCAGCTACAGTCAAGCACACCAGGCCTCTTCCTCCTGTCAGCTGACACGTGGCACTTCTCAGAATTTTATCTTGGTGACTCAAAATGGCCCTGAGCATGGCTCTGAGTGACCTCAGGGTCATATCTCTCTTTGTATCCCACATTCTTTCTCGTTTATAAATCATGTTATTGGGGGCTCTTACAGCTCTTAAAGCAATCCATACATCAATTGTATCAAGCACATTTGTACATATGTTACTAAGCATCATTTCCAAAACATTTTCTTTCTTCTTGAGCCCTTGGTATCAGCTCCTCATTCTTCCCTCCCTCCTTCGCCCTCCCTCATTAACCCTTGATAAATTATAAATTATTATTTTCATATCTTACACCGACCACTGTCTCCCTTCACCCATGGGGGTGGGGAAGTGGGGAGTACGCTGATCATTGCACTTGGTTCACCCCTTTCTCCCTCCACCTTCCCCCTACCCTCATGGTATCGCTACTCCCATTACTGTTTCTGAAGTTGTTTATCTGTCCTAGATTCTGTGTTTTGAGAGCTCTTATCTGTACTAATAGATATGGTCTGGTATAGCCAGATTTGTAAGTTAGAAGTGGGATCATGATAGTGGGGGGAAGAAACATTAAAGAAATAGAGGAATGTTGTGTGTTTCATTGGTCCTACACTGCAACCTGGCTGGCCCATCCTCCTTGTGATACTTCTGTGAGATGTTCAATTGTCTAATGATGGGCTTTGGTCTCCATTCTGACCCCCTCGTTCGCATTGAAATAGTTTTTTGTTTTGAGACTTCTGGTGCCTGATACCTGATCCCCTTGACACCTCATGATCATAGGGATTGGGTGTTTCTTCCATGTGGGCTCTTTTTCTTCCCTGCTAGATGGCTGCTTGTTTATCTTCAAGCCTTTAAGACCCTAGGTGCTATATCTTATAATAACCAGGCACCATCAGCTCTACTCATCACATTTGCTTCTGTACCCATTTTGTCTTCAGTGATCCCACTGGGAAGGTGAACATCACAGAATGCCAGATTATTAGAACAAAGTGTTCTTGCATTGAGGGAGGTCTTGAGTAGAGGCCCAATGTCTGTCTGTTACCTTAATATTTAACCTATAAATATATGTACATAGACCAATATCCTTATTATTATATATTTATATATGTACATACCTATGTTTATACTTCTATAAATGTCTTTTGCCCCCTAGTTCTTTCCTTTATTTCCTTTTACTTTTCTACTATCCCACTATCATGTTCAACCTTCATTCAACTTTCTGTACTTCCTCTCAGCTACATTGCACTTGATTGAATCCCACCAGGCATTTTTACCCTCTTTGCCATCAATATTAGATCTCTTGTTGTTCTCTTGTCTGTGGGCTCCCTGTGCCCCCTGGAACTGTTGGTCCCATTGCTTTCTCTTTGGGATTATTTACCCTGCGTATCTTATGTAGATAGACATGGGGAAAAAAGAAAGAAAGGGGAAAAACCTATGAATAGTTCCAGGTCTGTCTGCTGACCCTTAGAAATGTTTTCTGATTGGGTCTGATGCAATGCCTTGCCCTGTCCCCTGAGTCCAAACTCTATTTTCAGAATTCCTTGGGGACTTTGTTACTTTTCTCGCCTTGCTGCTCTGTTGTGCTCCCTTCGTGTTACACCCTGGCCTGGCGTATGTGTGTGTTGGAGTATGGGTGGGGGAGGGGGGAGGGTCAGACTAGGCACAATTCTCACACTGTGTCTCTGGTGCTGCCCCCTGTAGCGCTGTGAATCTGCGTGGGGTTGTCCTGTCTCATGGTGAGGCTGACCCTAGGGTTCGTTTTCTCTCTCTCTCTCTCTCTCTCTCTCTCTCTCTCTCTCTCTCTCTCTCTCTCTCTCTCTCTTTCCCTCTTAGTTTATTCTATATCCCATATTTTCTCTGGCCTCCTAAATCTTAGCTCCTGCAAGAACTCCTAGTCATACACAGGGTCTTTGGGTCCCAAGAAAAACTATGACCTACCCGTTCTGTGTTTGATCTGTTCTCTCCTGATATGTAGTAGGTTGGGCCCTATAGCTGTCGCCTTCAGAAAATCTCTGGCTTCTGTGTGTCCGTCCTTCTCTAGACTTAAACTCTACGGCAGCTCTTTTCATTCCACAGGAACCCAGAGCCTTGCTGGCTTCCTTCCTCCTTTCTGTGGGGAAAGTTCATCTTGGACTTAAATAGTTTGGGACCCAATCCCATTCTCAGCTGTCTTTCATAGCAGGCCCATGTGACAAAGTAGCAATGTTCTCACAAGGGTTTCTTGGCAGTAATCTTTATGGAAGAGGATTGCCAAGTGTTTCTTCTGCAGAGTGACTGGGGAAGTTGGAATCGCCAACCTTTGGGTTAACAGCTAAAGACTTAACCCCTTTTTGCCACCAGGACTCAGCCCTAAGTAACATGCTCTTTCAGGAAACATTTTTTTTATTTCTACCTGGCCACTGGATACGAATAAGTTCCATGTGATTTTTATGAATTATTTTGGTCTTTGTACATTCATGGGAAAAATCCGTCAGCCATATGTGTCAGTAGCTAAGAAGGGGTGGTCAGGAAATTATGGCCACACCACCTATGAAGCATGGTGACAGAAACTCCCCTTTTTACCAGAAGGTGCCAAGTAGTAGTCTTGGACCAGGTTCAGCCTCAGGTTTCCATAATATGTACATAGCCCCACACAATATGTGAAAACATTATCTTAATTGGTAAAGCATTTCTTTTAAAAAAGCAAGCGACCTCCCATGCGTCATCCACCGTGCCCTGAAACATGGACCCAGAAGTGTGGTTTCCATCTCCTCATGTCCTCCACAGTCTTCAGAAGCCACCTCCATTGATTTTTCACTGCCTGGCTTACCATGTCTTAAACTGGAACGTACAGCATTTCCTTCCTATAAGTATTACAAATCCACTGACATCAAGTCAATTCCTACTCATTTGACCCTGAAGAGCAAAGTACAACTGCCCCGTAGGATGTCGGAGACGGTACTCTCTATGGAAGCCAATGGTCCATCTCTCTCCTGTGGGGCAGTTGGTGGGTTCAAGCCACCAACCGTTCAGTTAGCAGTGCAACACTTAATCCACGGTACCACCGGGGCTCCTCTATCGGTATTACGAGAGTGCCATAAAATCACTTGTACAGTGGCTCCCACTGAGAAGTAATTGTTACTTCTTCCTCCTTAGCAATGGTCATCTGGCCAAGTCGAGTCTGAGTTAGGAGCACCATAGTGTTTTCAAAGGTCTTGCTTCCAGGGTACCGCGGAATGGACTCAAACCTTCGACCTTTCAGTTAGCTGTTGAGCACGTTAGCCACTCACTTCATCCAGGGACTGTTTCTTCTTTCTTACTTGCGTTTAAGATTGTGAGCTTACAATGACTTTTAAGTATTTAAATCAGTTTTCTACTTTGGATCCACAGATAGTAGTTAAAAATAATTAAAATAAGATCAGAAGTGCATTTAGAATGAAGTTGATCTCCTGGAGAAAAGAATCTGGCGTCTGGATTCTGAAAATGTGTTTGAAATAAGGTGTTTTGTTTTAAGGTTCATATCATTGATTGAAGTTAGAGATGTCCAAGTGAACCATTTAAATAGGAGTCTGTTCATTGATAAAACAGGTGTTTATTCTACATAGTGCTAAAAAAATGGATTTGGTTGATTTCATGATCCAATTGAGGGAGTTGACTGATTATTCTGCAGATTCATATCTTACCTTTGATTGATTTGGGCTCAAAGGGTTAGCCTTTGACCATTACCATAAAGCTATTAATTTTTAATTGACAAACGCAAGGACAGGCACCAAATAAAAGTGCCATGCACAATGGTAAGAAGTGTCCTTGCGATCATGGAATCTCTGAGTTCAACTTTTCCTTGAAAATATTCAACTGGATATAGCGTCTGGGGTCTTAAAGGCTTGAAGATAATCAAGCGGCCATCTCGCTCAGAAGTAACAAAGCCCACATGGAAGAAGCACACCAGCCTGTGTGATCACGAGGTGTGGAAGGGATCAGGTATAAGGCATCATCAGAACAAAAAAAAATCTTACCATAGTGAATGAAGGGGGAAATGCAGAGTACAGACCACCCAAAGCCCATTTGTCAGCCAATGGAGATCCCCTCCTGAGGGGTCTAGGGAAGGAGATAAATCAGTCAGGGGTGCGATATAGCACCGATGAAGAATACAGCTTTCCTCTAGTTCCTAAATGTTTTCCCCCACCACCACTATCATGATCCGAATTCTACCTTGTAAGTCTGGATAGAGCAGAGGATGTACACTGGTGCAGATAGGAGCTGGAGGCACAGGGGAATTCAGAGTGGATGATACCTTCAGGACCAGGGGTGTGAGTGGCGTTACTGGGAGGGTAGAGGGAGAGTGGGTTGGTAAGAGGGAATCGATTACAAGGATCTACATGAGACCTCCTCCCTGGGGGACGGACAACAGAAAAGGGGGTGAAGAGAGACGTCAGGGGTAAAGAGAGACGTCGGACAGGGCAAGATAAGACAAAATAATAATTTATAAATTATCAAGGGCTCATGAGGGAGGGGAGAGCGGGGAGGGAGGGGGAAAAAGAGGACCTGATGCAAAGGGCTTAAGTGGAGAGCAAATGCTTTGAATATGATGAGGGCAATGAATATACAGATGTGCTTTACACAATTGATGTATATATCTATTGTGATAGAGTTGTATGAGCCCCTAATAAAATGTTTTTAAAAAAAGAAAATATTCAACTGACACTGGAATGGGAAAGCTGGCGCTCTAGAATTATAACCTCAGCCTTATGGTGTTGCTCATTCTGCTGGTAACTGCGCAGGACAGTCGGCTCCCCGCCTCCTATCAACCTGAAGCGCAACAGAACAAAACGCTGCTTGATCCTGGACTTTCCCTGAGAGCAGTTGCAGAATGGACTGGTGACACATAAGGTTGTCAAGCGCTGACTTAAAAAATTGATCTCCAGGCTTTCCTTTCTGGCCTGTCTTAGCCAAGATTCTAGACGTTTTTCTGAAACTTGGTCAGCCTCACTGCAGTATGCAATGCTACTGATGGATGAGTGACCGCTGCATGTGGGTGCACTGGATGTGAAACAAACCAATAGAAGACCAGAATTCAACCACTGAGCACTGCTGCCCCTGGGATGCTCATTCTAGAAGGCTTCAACCCTTTCTCAGACACCAATAGCTTGTTCTATGTCCTATCCTGAACATGTCTTTTCAGATCTAGTCCTTGAAGAAAGTTCTCCCATCTACTAGTTTCCCTTAGAGGCCCAGGCTAAGCCACAGTGGCAAGCTTCATGTTTAAAAACCCTCGAACGGTTCTTTCTCCCTGTGTGCATTCCCCACGTGTGAGCAACAAAGCTGGGGTCGGTTTCAGGAGGAATGTGCTTGTTAACCACTGGTCATATGAACACTCCCCCATTTACAGCATCTGCAGGCATCCCAACAAGATGGATTGACACTGTGACAGCAACAGTGGGCTCAAACCGATGGTGAAATTGTTGCAGGACCGGGCAGGATTTCGTTCATTTATGCCCAGCGCAGCTATGAGACTGAGCGGACTCGATGGAATCCGTTCACAGCAGCAGCACCTCATACCTTGCCCTACAGTCTCATTTCCAAGGATGAAGCGTCAGGTAGGATGGGGCAGAATTCCTGCCGGCCTCCCTTCCCTCCAGGATTTCCGTTTCCTCTTGCCTTTGAATCCCTTTTATGATGCACTCGAGTTCTGGATTCTTCTAGCTTTTCTTCCCTCCTTTGCATGAAAAAATGATGTGACTTATTTTCTTCAGAAGAAGTCTTTGACTACCTTGGCGCTTTTACAGATTGCTTCGTTATGTTCTAAGCATCGGTAATGAAGGGCGAACGTAGCCATTTAAATGTCTCATTTGTTGTTGCTAGGCTGATTCCAAGGCTAGGCCGAGGGCAAGTTTACCCATTTGTTTTAGCTTTTTAAAGTGAGCTAGCACCCTCTGCAGGCCAACTCGTTCGTGACTTTGAAAGAGCCCTGGCTCAGCAGGGAGTTTGTTTCTAAAGCCCACGCCTAAGGCAAGAAAAAAAATTACGCTATCAAAGTGATTCATGAAAATTCCTTAATTTATTGGCATAACTAACAAGGATTAACTTCTTGTGTTTCCTTCTCATTTGGTTGCTACTTCCCTTTATTAGAGCAGTGAAACTCCAAGAAGAAAGATTGGGTTAAATAACGAAATCATCACTTTTCCTATCTTTCTTTTTCTCTCCCTTCTTACCTCCCCCACTCACCCCCCAAAAAAAATAGGGTCGATATGAGTTACAATCTACTCAGTGGCAGTGAAGTGAGATATCCCTATTTTTCTAAGCAGTGTTTAAAACAAATAATTAACAAATCATACAGTTCAATAGTTCAGTCGTGTCGAGAAGGGTATGATCATCAGCACAATCCGTTTTAGAACACTTTCTTCATTCTGATACGCATCATGACTAGCTCCCCGTCCCTAAACTTCCCCTGCCATGCCCACTAGAAACCGTCAATCCCGTTACTGCCCTTATCGATTTACCTATCCTGGATTTCACGTACAGGACAACATTAAACAAACAAAAACCGTAGCAACAATAACAAAGTAAAATAGAGAAAAATCTCAATTGAGAGGAAAACAGAAAATATTTAAAACTAGACCAAATTGAAAATGGGTCCAAAAGGATATTAAATGATGAAGTGTGACATTTTAAGTTAACTGTATCTGCAGCAGTCCACTTCCCGATGGACCCTGCATGACAGCAAGACTATTCACACGTCCCTGGGCTATGGTCAGAGTGGAGTCACCAGAGGCTTAATCCACGTGTATCTCCCCTTCATGTTTTGTTTTGTTTTGAACCATTCTTAATTTTGAATTCACTTGGATTACAATAAGCAGACAGGGTGTTCCTTCGAGGCAAGGATGGCAAGACTTCATTTTAAATATTTTAGATGTATAGTCAGCAGAGGCCAGTCCCTGGAGGAGGACATCTTGTTTGGTAAAGTGGAGGGGCAGCAAAAAAGAGAATTGATGCAGTGGCTGCATCACTGGGCGCAGGAACAATTGTGAGGATGGCACAGGACCATGCAGTGTTTGGGTCTATTGTGCACAGGGTTACTGTGGGTCAGAGCTGACTCAATGACACCTAACAGCAACAATAGTTCATTCAGCAACAAGTATTGACTCATAACTAAGTGCTGGGCATCATTCTAGCCTCTGAGATAAAGCCTTTCTCTCCTGGAGTTGACATTCTAAGGAGGAAATAACAAAGATTAACATTTAGCCTTTTCAAGACATATTTTAAAGAGTGATGAAGTATTCTGAAGAAAGCAAAACAGGGAGTGGTTAACGAATGCTGAGGGCAATAGAGCAATTGTTTTAAATAATAGCCACCAGCAGGAGGTGATTTAAAGCAGACTTGATGGGAAAGACATTTTATACTATTACCAACTTTGGAGAAAGGAATTGAAGAAACAATTCCGCAAACATTTTAGGTATAAATTCTCTGGACCCCGGGCAACCAACCAAAGAGCCAAAGGAAAAGATATGTCTTCTTCAATTGGAAGACTTTAATACTGTTAAAATGGCAATAGTCACCAAATTTTTCAACAGTTTCAGAGCAATCTCTATTGAAGTCCAAACTGGGTTTTGTTGATGTTGTTTTTGCAGAAATTGACCAATGTATTCTGAAATGTGTCCATTGTAAATGAAAGAGACACAGGAGAACCAAAAACAATTCTGGGGGAAAAAAAACAAGGTCAGAAGATTCACCTTTCCTGATTCCAGACCTTTGCTACAGTAAAGCCTATGAAAGTCAAAACCTGTATAAAGGTGAAATCTTTTGGAGAAGGAAAATTCTAATATTTTCCACTGAAATAAGCAATAGAAAAGAAGTAAGACTTTACCCTATCAAATGTGGAAAACTTGAAAGATCCAGAAAAATCACTAAGTTCCTGTTCTCTCAAATTCTACTATATAAGTTATAATAATCAAGACTAGGTAGAACAAGCATGAGTTCATACATATGTATCAATGGAACAGACTTGGAACAGACTTGAGAGTCCATAAATCTATGATTGTCTGATGAAAAATGGCCAATACTAGACCATTTCACTCAGCAATGCCAGACATAGTGATCTTTATGCATCCCATGTCACCTTTGACTACTTTAATGCATACTTTGTACATTCTACCTCCCAGGCATTAGAGGATGTTTACTGCTATTTTCCTTATTTTGACTCAAGTCACATCAACAAAGCTTGATTTTATCCACATATTTAATGTTACCTATACTTGGAGGAGGTTGTTTACCTGGTCCTATGTTTAGCACTAAACCAGATGTTCTGCTACCAGTCGCAAAATTTTCACTGGCCATGTTCATTAAAAAAAAAAAAAAGTATCTCCAGGTCCTTCTTCCAAGTCTTACTCTGGGAGGTCCACTGAATCTGTTCACCCTGGCTAATTGGGTTGGTATTGGAAATACTAATGATATAGGTATGGTATGATAAACGGACACAAAAGGGGTGGGAGGTATCTCTGGCCTCCTAAAAGTTAAACACTTCACTTCAGTTCCTCAAAAGACTTTCCCAAAGACTGAAAAGGAAACCCACACACAGGGAAAACAAGTGCCTTTGGCAGTGACCTATCCAGCATCAATCCAATGCCTAAAATACACTGAAAATTTTTATCCCAAAACCAAAAAGACAAACAATGCAATGAAAAATTGGGCCCCAAACATGAAGAGATGCAGGGCATTCTGATGAACAAATAGATGAAAAGATGGTCACAATCCTTAGTTATTGTAATTGTATTGTTACTGTTTTTGAATGTCATCAAATCTGTCTCAACCCATAGGAGCCCAGTGCACAACAGAACAAGACAGAGCCCAGTCCAACGCCATCTTCACACTTGTTCCTGCACTTGAGCTCATTGCTGCAGTCACGGTATCCATCTATCTCATTGAGGTTTTCCTCTTTTTCGAGGCCCCTTTATCAAGCGTCATGTTCTTCCCCAGGGACGAATCTCTCCTGAAAGCATGTCCAAAGCATGTAAGAAGTCTTTGCCATTCTTGCTTCAAAGGGACACGCTGACTGCACTTCTTCCAAGACAGGTTTGTTTAAACTTTTTACGGTCTATGGTACTTTCAATGTTCTTCTCCAGCACCACAATTCAAATGTATTGATTCTTCGTAGGTCTTCCATATGCAGTGCCCAACTTTCACAAGCATAGGAGGCAGCTGGAAACACCATGACTTGATTAAGGCACACCTGAGTCCTCAAAGTCACAGCCTGGCTTTTCAATATTAAAAATGGACCTTGTGCGGCAGATTTACCTAATGCCATGCATCTTCTGAGCTCTTGACTGCTGCTCCCACTGGCACTGATTGCAGGGTCAAGCAAGACAAAATCCTCGACACCTTCTGCCTTTTCTCCATGATTGGTCAAGTTGTGAGGATTTTTTGGTCTTCTTTACATTGATTGTAATCCCTACTGAAGGCTGGAAGCCTTAAACTTCATCAGCAAGTCCTCCAAGTCCCCCTCGCTTTCAGCAAGTAAGATTGTGTCATCTGGATGTTGTAGGTTTTCAATAAGCCTTCCTCCAACTCTGATGCCACATTCTTCTTCATGTAATCCAGTTTTACTGTATATCTCAGCATGTACATTGAGTAAGTATAGTGGGAGAATATAACCCTGATGCATACCTTTCATAGTTTCAAACCCTGCTCTTGTTCTGTTCACACAAATGCCTGTTGATCATGTACACGTTCTAAGTTATCACAATTGAGCACTTGGGAATTCCCATTCGTCTCAAAGCTATCGATAGTTTGTTATGATCTGCACAGTGAAAAATGCTGTTGTATGGTCGATAAAGCACAAGTAAACATCTCTTGCTCTGCTTTGAGCCAAGGTCTGTCTGACATTACCAATGTTATCTCTTCTCCCACATCTTCTGCACTTTTATATGAGCAGTTTTGGTCTATTCTGTAGTAAACCCTGGGCCTGATTTTAGCTGCTGATACTGTGTTCTTCTGTCATCTCTTCCCACACATGCAGTCAATTTGATTTCTGTATTCCATCTGGAGAAGTCTGTGTGTATAATTTCCTTTTGTGTTGTTGAAAATGCTGTTTTCTTTCTTTTTTTATTAAATACTTTTATCGGGGGCTCTTACATCTCTTATCACAATTCATACATTCATCCATTGTGTCAAGCACATTTGTACACATGTTGCCATCATCATTTTCAAAGCATTTTCTTTCTACGTGAGCCCTTGACATCAGCTCCTCATTTTCCTCTTCCCTCTGCCTTCCCTCATGAGCCCTTGATAAGTTATAGATTATTATTTTCATTAAAAAGGTGTTTTCTATGAATGCATTATTGTTCTTCAGAATTCTGTTTTGCAAGCTCTGGCTTCATTTCCATCTTGAAGTACATATTGTCCCTCTCTGTTTCCAACTTTTCATTTCAATCACCAAAAAACATCAGTGCATGTTATTCACACGTTTGAAAATTTTCCAACTGAAAATGTTACTGGAATTCTTCATTTTCTTCATCACAAGCTTTAGTGGCTGGTGCATAAATTTGAATAATAGTTGTATCGATTGAATTTCCTTGAAGGTGGGTAGACACAATCCTATTACAGATGGTAATGTAGGTATTGTACTTCAAAACAGATCTTGAAATGTCCATTTTGACAATGAATGTGATGCCATTCCTCTTGATTATGTCATTCCCAGCATAATAAGCCATTGATTTTCTGATTTAAAATGGTTAATACCAGTCCATTTGGGCTCACTAGTGCCTAAAATATTGATTTTTATGTATTCCATTCCATTGTTGACAACTTTCCTAGATTCATACCTCGTACACTCCAATTTCAGTAGATTTTATTTTTGCCACTGTGTTTTCTCACCTTGAGTTGTGTCTCATCAGCCAACGAAGCTACTGGAGGCTCCGCTCCCGCAGGCCTTGCTCCGTCCCTGCCTCCAGGGGCAGCACTAGTTTGAGAAAGCAGCACCTCCTCCCTCAGTTGTCACACTTTGAGTGCCCCCCTTCCGGCACTATCTCTGACCGTGTGCTGCTTCCATTCCCTAGGCCTTCACTGTCTGACATGTTTTCCATGGTCTCTAAAAAATTTTCAGCAGCCACATCCTCTGAAATGTGCAGCCGATTCCTTCTTTGTTGTCTGTTCTAAGTCTGGGAACTCCACTGAACTCCATTTCAAATGCTGGTATTGGAAATACCTCTGATATAGCTTTCAGCAGCACAGCAACACACGAGCCACCACAGTGTGACAAACTCAGACAAGTTATTAAACCCAAATTGTTAGAGATGATAGTCATTGGTTACTAGAGAGATGGAAATCAGAACTAGAGTGACATACTAACTCACCTCTGTAAAAATGGCAATAATTTAAAAACAACCAAACTGAAAACAACCAATGCTAGAGATGCTGTAGGACAATTGGAATTCTTTTATTTTTTCATTTGTTTTCCTTCTTTTTAAAAAAAAATCATTTTATTAGGGGCACATACAACTCTTATCAGAATCCATACAAACATCAATTGTACATTTATTGCCCTCATCATTCTCAAGATATTTACTCTCCACCCAAGCCCCTGGCATTAGCTCCTCATTTTCTCCCATCCCTCCCCACTCCCCCCTCCTTCATGAACCCTTGATAATTTACAAATTATTATTTTGTCCTATATTACACTGTCCAATGTCTCCCTTCACCCACTTTTCTGTTGTCTGTCCTCCAGGGAGGAGGTTATATGTAGATCCTTGTAATTGGTTCACCCTTTCAACCCCATCCTCCCTCTACCCTCCCAGCATCACCACCCTCACCACTGGTCCTGAAGGGATCATGCGCCCTGGATTCCCTGTGTTTCCAGTTCCTATCTGACCAATGTACATCCCCTGGTCTAGCCAGATTTGTAAGGTAGAATTGGGATGATGATAGTGGGGAAAAGGGGAGGAAAGCATTCAGGAACTAGAGGAAAGTTGTATATCATTGCTACACTGTACCCTGACTGGCTCGTCTCTTCTCCGTGACCCTTCCATAAGGGGATGTCCAATTGCCTACAGATGGGCTTTGGATCTCCACTCCACACTAACGCTCATTCACAATGATATGACTTTTTGTTCTGGTGATGCCTGATACCTGATCCCTTTGACACCTCGTGATCACACAGGCTGGTGTGCTTCTTCCATGTGGGCTTTTTTGCTTCTGAGCTAGATGACCGTTTGTTTACCTTCAAGCTTTTAAGACTCCAGACACTATATCTTTTGATAGCCAGGCACCATCAGCTTTCTTCACCACATTTGCTTATGCACCTACTTTGGCTTCAGCGATTGTGTTGGGAAGGAGTGTATCATAGAATGCCAGTTTAATAGAACAAAGTATTCTTGTATTGAGGGAGTATTTGAGTGGAGGCCCAATGTCCATCTGCTACCTTAATATTGAACCTATACATATATGCTCATAGATCTATTTCCACATCCTCATATAGAAATATATTTACACATGTACATGCCTTTATTTAGGCCTCTGCATATGCCCTTTGCCTCCTAGCTCTTTCCTCTATTTCCTTTTACCTTCCTCTGGACAATTGGAATTCTTACACAGGACTACTGGTAGGATGTAACCTCTATGGAAAAAGGGTTTCATGCATCCTCAAAAAGTAGACATAGAAATGCCTTATGATCCAGGAGTCGCATCTGTAGGTTTTTATCCTGGAAACATAGTAGTAACAGAAATATGTGTGTGTGTGTATCCACAGAAATGTTCATTGTAGCATCATTCACAGTAACAAAGGGTTGGAAACAATGAAGTGTCTGCCAATCGTTGAATAAAGCATCCATGCAATGGAATATTACACAACTATAAAGAATCATTAACAGTCAGCAAAACATCGTATAATGTAGATGAATCTTGAGGACATTATGCTGAGGGAAAATAAATCAATCACAACAGGAATACGTATACACCTAAAAGAAGTGTTCTTTTATAGTTATAAGGGATAGGAAGGAGAAGAAGGTAGACTCACTTTCTAGATCATACTAAAACAAACAAACACTGCCTTCAAGGAAATCCCGACTCATAGCAATCTTATGGGGCAGAATAGAACTATCCCTCTGGATTTCTGAGATTCTAAATCTTTAAAAGAGCAGAATGTCTCACCTTGCTCCCATGGTATGACTAGTGTCTTCAACCTGTTGACTTAGCAGTTAGCCCAAAATGTTATTTTGGTGATGAGAAAGGCAGTACCTAAAAAGGTAAAATTCACCCAACTTGGCCATAGTAATTGGAGATATACAAAGTGCATAAGAATTTCAATAAATGTTATTACACACTCAACTTGGCAAGAACAGTAATAAGAATCAAAACGATAGGTCTGTTCTACATAGGTGGAAGTGTATGAATATATGTGTACTGGAAGGCATATGTGATGCCTTACGTGTAGGTGTATCCATCAGTAAACGTAAATGCATGTCTGTGTGTACTGCATACATCTCTACAGATATAATGAAGAAGCACATAGAAGGCACAGTTATGGACACTTTCAAGACATGTCGCAATACTTTGTAGAACTGATTTGCTGAGTTGAAGGATTTAAGACTATAGTCTCAAGGGATAACTTTGTAAATTGGCATGACATAGTCCATAAAGTTAATGTGCATAGGTTCCCAAATTTATCTGACCTATTGCCCCCTTTTCAGGAAAAAAAGATTACATAATTACTCCCCAAAGCAGTTAAAAACTTTAGTACTATAACACATAATCCGGCATAATGTATGGATATCTACTTTTGTAGCCCCACCACCACCACCAAATCGTTCTAGTATTCTCTGGGGATACTGGGAAGTATGGGAAACAGGAAAGTGATTCCCCAGGAGGTCCCCCCCATAATATATGCCAAACCTAAGGTGCTGACTATACACTTCTTGCAGGTCAACTGCTTAAAGATTATCTGTCTATAGATTATCAGCCATCTAGAGCAATCAGACTTTATATTCTGCCCCACCTTAAGTAGAGCCCACTTCCTTCTGATAGGGATAATGGATTGTCTCCCTGAAAGAGAGCCCAAAGACTCCTAAATTCAAGCCAACTCAGGGATGACCAAGATTCGGTTGCCATCTTGACTCTAGAGTCTGCTCATCTTGTTATGTGTATGCCTTCCTGTCACGTGGATGCCTATAGTGCCTCCCCTTCCTCTTGTGTGCATAGCTCATCCCTTTCCTGTTGTGCATATGCCTATCATACAACCCCTTCCTGATACATCTATAATTACCTGTAGTTAGAGGGGCTTGCACACCCCCGAATGTATATAAGCCTTGGCTGGAAATATATTCTCTCTCTGTGGGGACCTGACTGCTGAAGCCATGGCTGTCCTAGAGGTGAGCATTCACATGATTTATCTTGTCTGATGTCCCTTCAATTTTACCCCTCAATTACATAACCACCCCTTGGACATGTTTAATTGTGGGGCCTGGTATCCCACAGGGAAGCACCATTCTGCATACACTTTGGGAAGCTGTGAATAGCACCCAGGGTCTTGAAAACTTGCCAGTGACAATTTAAGATCCACTATTGGTCTCTTCTCTGAATAAAGAATGGAGAAAAACCAAAGACCAGAGACAATAGCTGACTTTAAGCCATCTTCGCATCCAATGTTTCTATTAATACAGAATTATTAATTGGGTAATCAATTAGTAGTCTGCCATAGCAACATACGTGAATGTAATTGTTCTAGTATGATGCAGATCATGCCTTAGACAAGCGGTTCTCAACCTGTGGGTCGTGTCCCCTTTGGGGGTCGAACAACCCTTTTACTGGAGTCGCCGATTCATAATAGTAGCAAAATTACAGTTATGAAGTAGCAACTAAAATGATTTTATGGTTGGGGGTCACCACCACATGAGAAACTGTATTAAAAGGTCGTGGCATTAGGAAGGTTGAGAACCACTGCCTTAGATGGTAAAGAAAATTTATTCCACTCAGCATTCGCTGAACACCAGAGATTAATCAATTTAAGGAAAGAAGCACCAGCTGTGAATGGCATTTCATGAATCATGAATAACTATTTTTTACTGCTATGCTCCTCTTGCCTCCAGGAATTGTATTCCAATATTATCCTTACAACCCCCCACATTCTGAGGCATAAGGCTTATCCATTATGTTACAGTCCCTTCCTTTGCCAGTGTCCACCCCATCTTAGGTCCCAAATAACAGAGATTTAAATGTTTGTTTGTCCATTTAATGCAAACACCGGACTTGCGATAGAACTAAATGCTCTGAGCAGATTTTAGACCACTGGTCTATCACAGAACTTCTATGGTTATTCACTTGGAAAATGTGTTCAAGATTAAGGGTACGTCTCTGAAGAGGCACTCATACAATGCTAAGTTGTAAAGACCCCAGAAACCAGACTTTACATGGGATCAGTGCTTGCTTTTTCCGATAAAAAAGGAGAAAAAGTTTTAGATTACCCAAATTTTCACCTAGGTTAAATGTAGAAACAGAAGATGTCCTTTCATGACATCAATCTACAATCCCGCCCCCACCCCCAAGCCACTCCTGAACCTTCACAATGGTACAACAGGGGCCTTAGACCTCATTGCCCTAAAATGTTCCAGGGCATTAAGAATACACTGGTTAGTGCAATATGCCAGCACTGAGTAGGGAACCAGTGGAGAGGTCTGAGGGGCCGGCCCCAATCCCAACTATTACGTGGACACCTGCCCGTCCCCCCAGAAGAATTTATTTCAAAGGACGGCATTGAATCTGCAGCTTCAGGAGAGGGTCATGTCTGATCAGAGCACATGGAAGCAAATGAAGGGGGAGGAGGAGAGAGTGGAGCACATCCTGGCCCACCAAGCCTTGACGATGAGATTCCCGCTCAGATAAGCCAATGCACAGAGAAGACTTTATGGCTGGCCCCCTATGAGACACAGCATCCTTCACTGACTCATAACCCTACAGGGACAACATGGAAGACACAGTGTGGGAATTGTGCCCAATCTGATCACGCCACATCAAGCCAAAACACTAAGGGGGTGCAACAGAACAGCAAGGGACTGGAGTGGTGAGGTTCCCAGGAAATGCTGAAAGAGGACTTTGGGGCCAGAGCGTGGTGCCCCAACAGACTGGACTGGAAAACACTTCTAAAGGCCAACAAACAGTTGTGAACTAACCACAAGCTTTTCTTTCTTGTTGTGTTTTGTTTTTTGTCACTGGTTTGTTGTTGTTTTGTTGCTCTGTCTTATTTTTGTGCATGTTATTATCTCCGCAGGTCTGTCTAAATAAGATAGGCTGGATGAACAATCTGGAGGAGAAAACAACGGGACCTACAGTTCCGGGGGGACATGGGAGAAGGGGAGGTGGGGGGAAAGGGAGTGGAGTTAACAAACCCAGGGACAAGGGAAAAACAAGTGATTCAGATTGGTGGTGAGGAGGGTGTAAGAGGCCTGGTAGGGCATGATCAAAGGTAATGTAACCAAGAGGAATTACTGAAACCCAAATGAAGACTGAGTATGGTAGTGGGACAAGAGGAAAGTCAAAGGAAATGGAGGAAAGAGCTACGAGACAAAGGGCATTCATAGAGGTCTAGATAAAGACATGTACATATGCAAATATATTTATATATGAGGATGGGGAAATAGAACTATGTACATATATGTATAGGTTTAGTATTAAGGTAGCAGATGGACATTGGGCCTCCACTCAAGCACTCCCTCAATGCAAGAATACTTTCTTCTATTAAATTGACATTCTATGATGCTCACCTTCCTGACACAACCACTTAAGACAAATGGGTATCAAAAAATCATATCATTGTATGCTCACCTCCATGATATGATCACTGAAGACAAATAGGTGCATAGCAAATGTGACGAAGAAAGCTGATGGCGCCCAGCTATCAAAAGATATAGCATCTGGGGTCTTAAAGGCTTGAAGGTAAACAATCGGCCATGTAGCTCAGAAGCAACAAAGCCCACATGGAAGAAGCACACCAACCTGTGTGATCACAAGGTGTCGAAGGGATCAGGTATCAGGCATCATCAGAAAAAAATAATCATATCATAGTGAAAGTCATGGGGAGTGCGGAGTGGAGACCCAAAGCCCATTTGTAGTCCACTGGACATCCCCTTACAGAAGGGTCTCGGGGAGGAGACAAGCCAGTCAGGGTGCAATGTAGCAACAATGAAAAATGCAACTTTCCTCTAGTTCCTAATTCTATCTTACAAATCTGGCTATACCAGAGGATGTACACTGGTACAGATAGGAACTGGAAACACAGAATCCAGGGTGGCTGATCCCTTCAGGACCAGTGGTGTGAGTGGCAATACTGGGAGAGTGGAGGGAGGGTGGGTTAGAAAGGGGGAACCAATTACAAGGATCTACATATGAACCTCCTCCCTGGGGGAAAGGATAACAGAAAAATGGGTGAAGGGAGACATCGGACATGGCAAGATATGACTAAATAATCATTTTAAATTATTGAGAGTTCATGAAGGAGTGGAGAGTGGGGAGGGAGTAAGGGGTCAGAGTGGAAACCCAGAGCCCATCTGTGGACAGTTGGACATCCCCTCACAGAAGGGTCACAAGTAAGGGACGACTCATCCAGGGTGCCATATGGTATCAACAAAACACACAACAATCCTCTAGTTCTTTAATGCTCCTCCCCACCACTCTCATGACCCAGTTTTACCTTACAAATCCTGCTGGACCGAAATATGTTCATTGGTACAGTTAAGTGTTTTCAGCACACAGATATCAGGATAGATAAACCCCTCAGAAACAGTAATGGGAGTACTGATACCATGAGGGTATGGTGGGGGTGGTGGGGGGGAGAGAAAGGGGGAACAGAAAATAATGATGGATGTATAACTACCCCCAGCCCCACAGGGATATAAGTAATAGAAATATGAGAGACAACAGATAATATGATATATATATATCTATATATATCTATATATACATATAATTTATTAAAGGTTCAAGAGGGCCAGTGGATGTGGGAGGTAGGGAAAAAAGAAGAGCTGATATCAAAGGGCTCAAATAGAAAGGTGTACAAGTTCACTTGATATAATTGATTTATGGATTATTATAATATCTGTAAGAGTCCCCATTAAATTATTTTAAAAAGCAAAATTCTGAGAGAGGGGTGGCGGGGAGGGAGGGGGAAAATTGAGCAGCTCAAGTAGAAAGCAAATGTTTTGAGAATGATGAGGGCAACAAATGTACAAATGCACTTGACACGATGGATGGATGGTGATGAGTTGTACCAGCCCCCGATAAAATGATTTTTTAAAAAAAGAAAAATTCTAGCTATAAAGAATTTCCGCATAGGTTGAGAAATTGTGTGATCTTATGACAAGACAGGAACATTTTTAACTTTAATTAAGGAGTTAGAATTCTGAATTAACAAAAACAAAACAAAAAACCTCCATCCTCCCTGCTATTGAGTTGATTGCTGCTCATAGTGACCCTATAGGTCAGGGTAGGCTTCGGAGACTGTAACTCCTGACAGGTGCACAAAGCCCCATTTTTCTCCCTCAGAGCAGCTAACTGATGTCTTCAAACTGCTGACCTTGGGGTTAGCAGTTCAACACTTACCGGACAGCGCCACCCATTGGATTGATAACCTAAAGGTTGGTGGTCTACATCCATCATTAAAATTCCAAAGCCAAACCAAGCTCACTGCCGTTGAGTGGATTCAGCTCACAGTGAGCCTATAGAACAGAGTAGAGCTGCCATTGTGGGCAAATGCAAGTGTGAATCTTTACAAAAGGAACCAGCATCGTCTCTCTCTGTTGTGACAATTGGTGGGGGCAAACTGCTAACCTCGCAGTTAGCAGCCCAATGAGAGTAATCTACTACCCGGCTGAGTTCCGATACCAAGACATGACATAAGTACAAGCAGAAGGAGGTCTCCAGGGAGAATAGAATTTAAATATTAATTTATTCCATTACAAAATCAAAAAGTAATAGTCTGACTTTAAAATCACTCATAAATAAATGAAAACTCATGACCACCCAGTTAACTTGAACTCACAGCGACCCTACAGGGCATGGTAGAATTGTCCCTGTGGGTTTATGAGACTGTCACTTTTTACAGGAGTAGAAAGCCTCCGCTTTTTCCTGCTGAGCAGCTAGTGGTTTCGAACTGCAGCCCAATACAGACCCAGTTCACCACCAGAACTGCTGTATACAAAAAGGAAGCAGCCAAGATACATGAACACAGAGAATACAAATGATCGACGCTGTTATTTTTGTTAGTTACTGCACAGTTGTTTCTGACCCATGGAGATCCTATATTTTACAGAGTAAAACCATCCCAGGTAGTTTTCTGGGTGCCTTGGTGGTGTACTGAATTAAGCATTGGGTTGCCAACACAAAATCAGCAGTTCGAAACCACCAGCCGCTCTGCTAGAGAACAACTGGGCTTTCTAGTCCCATAAAGATTTTCAGTCTCAGAAACCCACAGGGACAGTTCTACTCTGTCTTAGAGGATTTTGTTTGTTTAAGGACCTTAGGTGGTCTATGTGTTGCTGGGTGCCATCGAGTTAATTCCATCTCACAGCCACCCTGTAGGATGTGCTAACTGCTCTGTAAGGTTTCCTGGGCTGTGATCTTTACAAGAGCAGACTGCCAGGCTTTTTCTCCTGTGCAGCCACTGGTGGGTTTAAACGACTGATTTTTCTCGAAGCAACATGGGCTTAACTGTTGCAGCACCAGAGTTCCTTAAATTTGCAACAAGCAAATGTAAAAATGCCCAGCTCTTCTAGTTATCAAAGGAAATGTATATTTAAATCCCAGTAAATTATCATTATTAATATAATACAATTGGGGGAAAGTTTAAATTAGAATGTGAATTATAGCCATGCATCTAGAAAACTAACACATGAACTTGTATTTTCTAGAAGGTAATTCCTTATATATTGACACTGTGACAGAAAATTTGGGGATAATTTAATGTTCAAAAATACATTAGTAAGGACTCTTTCCCTGCATTTTGTATGGTGGAATGTGCAACCATTAAAGGACATGGTAAAGGAAGTCTGAATGACATTAGTAGTTATCACAATACCCTGTTACATAATTAAATAATTTACCCAGAGACGAAATGTTCAAGTGGCTGACACCATTACGAGGCCGGTGCAGGACCAGGTAGTGTTTCATTCTTTTGGACACAGGGCCCCTGTGGGTCGGGAAGCAACAACAACATACATTTGAAGTGAGGACATCATCATTATGCGAGGTGCTTTTTAAAACAAATGATGCAAATTTCAATACAAAAGACTATTCCTAAAGAGACAGTATGATGTTGTTATGTGCTATAGAGTTGTGCAAAGACCTAATTAGAGAGCTAGAGTTAGAAAACCAAAAAGAAAGAAAGACAATCAACTGTCTTAAACTGAAAGAACTAAAAACAAAAAGATTAAAATCTTGAATTTCAATATTGAAAGATTTTATGTGCAAAATACTGAACAATGCAGGAAACATCAAAAGAGGATAGACAGACTAGAAAGAGTCACTTTACCAAA
Source organism: Tenrec ecaudatus (assembly GCF_050624435.1). Taxonomy (NCBI): domain Eukaryota; kingdom Metazoa; phylum Chordata; class Mammalia; order Afrosoricida; family Tenrecidae; genus Tenrec; species Tenrec ecaudatus. Next base: position 34,421,457 of record NC_134535.1, read on the forward strand.
AATACCTTGTTGATATTCTACTATTATAAGAGTAGTGTGTGAACCAGAACCAATGGTTCTAAAGGAAGAAGTTCAAACTACACTGAAAGCATTACCTCAAACGAGGCTACAGGAATTGATAGAATATCAATTGGAAAGTTTCAACAGGTTGATGAAGCTCTAAAAGCATTCATTGCTCTATTCGAGGAAATTTAGAAGCGCCCTACTTGACTAACCGACTAGAGGAGAGCAATATTTGTACCCATTCCAAAGAAAAGTGATCCAATAGATTGCTCAAATAATAGAACAATATCATTGATATCACATGCAACTAAAGTTTTGCTGAAGATCATCCAACAAAGGTGGTAGCAGTATATTGACAGAGAGCTCCCAGAAGTTCATGCCAGATGTATAAGAAGTAGAACAAGGCCTATCATTGCTGACATCGGATGAATCTTGGTTGAAAGCAGAGACTAGCAGGAAAACGTTTACTTGTGTTTTATTGACTATGCAAAAGCATTCACTGCATGAATCATAACAAACTTTAGAAAAACAGGAATTCTAGAAACCAAGTTGTGCCTATTCGGAACTTGTACACAGATCAAGAGGCAGTTGTGGGGAGGAACAAGAGAAAACTGCATGGCTTAAAATTAGGAAAGGCGTGTTTCAGGGTTGTGTCCTCTCACCATACTTATTCAATCCATATGCTGAGAAAATCATCAGGGAATCTGGGTTAAAGGGAGACAAATGTGGCATCAGGATTGGAGGAAGGCTTATGAACAACTTATGATCTGCAGCTGACACAACTTTGCTTGTGAAAGCGAAGAGGACTTGAAGCTCTTGCTGATAAGATCAAGGATTGCAGCCTTCAGTATTTATTACAACTCAATGTCAAGAAGACCCAAAGCTTCACAGCTGGACCAATAGGTGACATCATAATAAAGGGAGAAAATATTGACGTTGTCAAGGATTTGTCTGGCTTGGATTCACTTTCAAGGCTTATGAAAGCAGCCAACAATCAAGAGACCGAAAGATGCATTGCATTGGTAAATTGGGTGCTCAAGACCTGTTTAGAATGTTAACAAACAAGGATGTTACTTTGAAGACTATGGTGCATCTGACCCAACCCATGGTATTTTCAATTGCCTTAGCTTTGTGAAAAATGGATATTGAATAAGGAAGAATGAAGAATCGATGCATTTGAGTTGTGCTGGAGATGAATATTGAAAATACCATGGACATCTAAAAGGACAAACATCTTTCTTAGACATATGACCAGAGTACTCCTTAGAGGCAAGGATGGGTAGATTAGTTAAATTCCAAACAAAGAGGTCAGCTCAGAAAGTTACAGAGAGCAGACAGCTTTTTGAAATTCCAAAGGGGTAATCTTGAAAGATACTCCACATGATCTTAGACCAAAGGCTGAAAACCATGCTAAAGAAAGGTAACCCAACAAGATGCAGAACTTATTGAGCAGTATCATTAATATCATATGCATGTAAAATTCTTGATGAAGATAATTCAACAATGGTTACAGCAGTACATTGATGGAAATTCAACCTGAATTCAGAAAAGAATGTGGCCTGAAGGATATCATTGCTAATTTTAGATAGATTTTGGTCCAGAGAATATCCATATATTCTTTAGAAAGGGCACTTGATGTCATGTGCATGGTTTGAGAATATATAACTCACTGCCCCCCCCTTCTTTCCCCAATCAGATATCTGAATGTTTTGAACTATTTGAAGTCTTGCATATTTACTCCTTCATCCCAGCCAAATGATGAGCATATGACCCAACTGAAGTCAGGACTTTGAATCTGGACTATAAAGACACACAGATGGAAGAGGGCTGGGACTGAGTCATTTTTCTGGCAGCCTCTGAAATGTACAAAATGGGGAATTCCTGGTGCTGAGATTCCTGGAGCTGCCCTCATCTGCTTCTTTCTTGGTTTGTTCAGTTGTCTTTTTTTTTTTTTTCTTGAATTCTGAATTTTCTCATGTCATGCCAATCAGTTCCTTTTTTTTTTTTTTCGCTTATGCTAGCCAGAATCTGTTTCTGTTGTTTGCAAGCAAAGGGGCATAATGGAGACAAATGACAACAGCTAAATGATACAGAGTGCTGTGCCAGGCTCTTCTGAGTTAGTCCTGCTTGTACTGTGTGGTGACTAACGCTCCTGCAAGTTCCTTTACTCGAACTGCTGGGAAGCCCCATCTGTGTTCTTGCAGGGGCAGTCTGCTATAGAGTGCCCAGTCACATCAGGGAGGTTTGCCTTGATTCAGACAACGAGCCACACTAGAGCCAGTGAGCAGAATTTGCCCAGGAAAAGACAGGAGGAATAGGAAAGACAGTTGAAGGGAAATGGGAAACGCAGGGAGGAAGTAGAAGGAGTATTTTCACAGTGTCACCAAAAAAAAGTATATGATATGAATTGTTGAATGGAACATCAATTATCCCTGTAAACCTTCACCCAAGTCACAATTTTAACAATATGGTAACATGTACAGACATTGCCTTTATCGATGTTATCTAGAGAAATAGAACCAAGAATATAGATTCAGAGGTAGTGGAAGCTTTAGATGCAGATACATTGATAGATATCAATATTGGTGATTCTGACTCATAAAGACCCTACTTATGATGCTTCCGTGTAAAGCAGCGTTTCACAGGAGGGTTTTTCCCCTCCTATTTTTTAATGAAAATATACACAACAAAACAAGTTCCCATTCAACCGTCTCTGCGCATGCTGTCCCAGGGCAATGGCTACATTCTTCACATTGTGCACATTTTTCTCATCATTTCCATTCTAGGTCCATTAACTTGGTATTACTGCTCCCTGAACTTCTCATCCATGCCTATGAACATAAGTTCACAAATGTATGTGGCCTACTTCTCCCTTTTCAGGGGGGAAAAATTACTCAGCTTCCCACTGGAAGTCAAAAGCTCTTGTCCTATAGCTCATAATCCAGGATAAAGTTCCATTTCTGCAAAAGCATTTCTGAATCATTCCAGCACTCCCCAGGGTACGGGATCACCCTCTTTGGGAAACACTACTTTAAAGACGCTGCGGACCATGTGAGGTCATATATGTCCACACCTTACTTAGGGGCATGGTGAGGTTCCAAAAGCCAGGTTGTTGTGGGAAAATGGACATAATGCAAAAATGGATGGAGACCACGCCAGATCACAAAAGGGAGGGTCTAGATCAGTACACCATTATGAAACTGACACATTACATCATTTTTAACTACAAAATCACATGTTTGCACAGTTGTAACACCACTGAGTATCACGGTCCAGCCACAGGCCACATAGCCTTAACCATGCAGATAGTGTGACTTTCACTTCTTTCCACTTTGATGTTCTTACCACCAAACATGTCACTGATGCACAAAACAGTCAGGTGGTAAACAGTTTACGACAGCAGTCCCTCCTTATTCACAGTTTTGCTTTCCATGCTTGTTACCCACAGTCAGCTGCGGCCCGAAATGCCTAAATGAGGATAGTAGTAGAATCTTGTGCTGTCCAGTGACACCCACCCAGGATGAAAACGATCCTTTTGTTCAGGTATCCGTGCTGTACGCACTGCCCTCCATTAATTACCCTTGTGAATCTCTTGATACGTTAATCTTTATCTTAGGTAGGCACGTGTAGAAAACACAAAGTATGCACAGGGTTGGTATTACCTGCGGTTCTAGGCAGCCCCTGGGGGTCTCTGGAATGCACCTTCCACAGATGGGGCAGGAGACTATTGTATTGCCATAAGCGTGAATTGTCGGGTGAGGCAGCAGATACATGAGTAGATGTAAATAATTTTCAAGTGGAGCATAGGCCCAAGGGTGACATTCTTCACTTTTTCAGCTAATTTGTTTTTCAGTTAAAGGGTAACAATGGGGGAGAGTTTCTGTTCAAGGATAAAAAGTATCGCAGGCAATAGTTTCAGGGATTCTTCTAGCCTCAATGAATCTAGTAAGTCTGGTTTTTTATTTGTTTGTTTATTTTAAAGTTTTGTTCCACCTTTCTCTCATCTCTATATAAGCAAACAAATAACAACAACACCCAAACTCACAGTCATTGAGTCAAGGTCGATTCATAGTAACCCTATATAGTTGAATGGTAACAGCTTTGAGTTTCTGAGGCTGCAAATCTTTACCGGCGTGAAACCACCCCGCTGGTGGTTTCGAACTGCAGACTTTACAATGGGTAACCACTATGTTCCAGGGTTCCCTCTCCTCTCCATCAGGATCCATATATTATGACACTAACCAGCACTTTCAGTAGTTCTAACCAGGCACAATCTAGTTTTTATGGTCTCAAGGTCGTGGTTCATGGAGACAATTTGTCCTGTAAACGAGTTTCTTCCTATACTCTGAAGCATCCTTCTTTCTCTTTGTTCCAAACAAATAGAGACCAATCATTGGATCCTAGATAGCTGTTTGCAAGCTTTTAAGAACCAGACACTACTATTAAACATAGCTTTTATGATCTATATTATTCCAATTGACCAGGTTGTCCCATGAGATAATAATTAAATCTTCAAGCCAAGAAAACTGAGCCTATGAGGCGATTGGCTATGTCTAAGATTGCCAGCATCTGTCGCTCTCATTTGTTTTTGTTACATGCATGTACAGTATGTGTCAGAACATTTACAATACGTTCTGAGAAACAGGATGTGGTGTGGTTTGGATATTGTACAAAATGTCCGCTGCTGCTGCTGCTGGAGCTGCTGGTAGTGGTCAGAGAAATGCGTCCCAGTAACAGCAGAGGGCAATAAAGAGATGGAAGCATCCTGGGACCAGAACAAGAAGCAGCAAGCAGAGAGGAAGCAAAGCATGCCCAGCCCCACCCATGTTCTGCCTGGGCCCTACAGCTGATGACTGGCCCTGTCTTTGACACCTACCTGTTCACCAGACGAAGCTTGAGAGCCTGTGCCTGCCCACAGTCATGTGTCCTAGTGCAGTTCGTATGTGCCATCATGGTCCCCTCAGACAAGAGTCTACATTTATGTTCTTTATTCCTTTTTTCCCCAAGAGTTGCATTGGCATATAATTGACATATCATACAATTCAGTAGCTCAATCACATCAGGAAGAGTGGTACAATCCGTTTTAGAACATGCTCTTCATTCTCCCACTCATCATCGCGAGCTCCCCACTTCCCCACAAGCTCCCTGCCACAGCCACAAAGAAACATTCATCCAGATATGGTTTTTATAGAGTTGGCTGTCCTGGATGTCACATACATCTTTTTAAACCACAAGCTAAGCAATAACAAAGCAAAACATAAAAACAGCAATTGAAAAACTAGAACAAATCTAAATGGATCATAAGGGAAATCAAATGATAGGGTGCTAAATTTTAACCTAACTGCATCTGCAATGATCCACTCAAGGGGAGGCCTGAGTAGCAAAGATATTCCCTTCCCTGGTCTATGGTCACAGGGGATCCACCAGGGCCTTAAGGGACACATATTTCCTCTTCGCGATTTTGTAACTGAAACACCCTTGAAATAGGTCAAAAGGTAAATCGAATGATACGATAGTACATTTTATCCTAACCACGTCTTCCATAATTAAATTTACAATGCTTTCTGTCTAATAAGAGGGCTATTCACATCACTCAACTGTGATCAGAGGGGATCTATGTGTGGACCCTGATAATGGATTGTGGGCTTCGCTGTTATTCATAGACTTCTGCAAACCAGGTGTTCACGATTTAAGCCCTGATACTATTCCCTCCTTAGATTTAGATTATATTATTTACAATCCTTGGATCACACAGGCTGGTGTCCTTGTTCCATGGGGATTTGGTTAATGCTTCATTTAGATGGCTGCTTGTTTGAAAACAAACCTTTTAGACCTCCAGATGTTGTTCTTTCTAATAGCTGGGCAACATCTAGTTTCTTCACTACACTTTGCTATCACACCCATATCTTTAGTGATCTCTTCACTGAGCCAACATCAAGCTGAGTCATTTCATAAGAACTAATTACGACAATACCAGAGACACAGTGTGGGAATTGCACCCAATCTGACCCCGCCACACTGAGACAAAACACTAAGAGTGTGCAACAGAAAAGCAAGGGAATGGAGCGGTGAGGTCCCCAGGGAATGCTGAAGTTGGACTTCGGGGCTAGGGCATAGTGCTTCAACAGACTGGACTGGAAAACACCCCTAAAGGCCAATAAATGATCCTTGAATTAACTGCAAGTTTCCTTTCTTGTTGTGTCTTGTTTTGTTGTTGGTTTTGGTTTGTTGTATATTGTTGCTTGGTTTTGTTCTGTCTTGTTTTTGTGAATGTTACTACCTCCGCAGGTCTGTCTAAATAAAATAAGCTGGATGAACAATCTGGAGTAGAAAACAATGGGACCGACAGTGCCAGGGGGAGGCATGGGAGAAGGGGAGGTGGGGGGAAAGGAAGTGGTGTTAATAAATCTAGGGACAAGGGAACAAGTGATCCAAATTGGTGGTGAGGTGGGTGTGGGAGGCCTGGTAGGGCATGATCAAGGGTAATGTAACCAAGAGGAACTCCTGAAACCCTGGTGGGGACTAAGCATGAGAGTGGGACAGGAGGAAAGTCAAGGGAAATAGAGGATAGCAGAAGGACATTGGGTCTCCACTCAAGTACTCCCTCAATGCAAGAATACGTTGTTCTGTTAAATTAGCATTCTATGATGCTCACTTTTCCGACACAATCACTGAAGACAAAGCAGGTGAATAAGCAAATGTCCTTCTGCTACCTTAATACTAAACCTATAAATATAGGCACATAGATCTATTTCCCCATCCTCATACATAAATATATTTGCATATGTACATGTCTTTATCCAGACCTCTATAAATGGCCTTTGCCTCCCAATCCTATCCTCTATTTCCCTTGACTTTCCTCCTGTCCCAGTAGTTCAAGCTGCTCCTGTGCACTCCAACTCCCCTGCACAAACGGATCCTTCCCTGCCCCGGCTCTAACCCAACCTCCCCAATCTCTTGCCTCCCTTGCCTAGGGACCACTGAATGGGTAGCAGACCTCATGGAAAGTTTGGTGCAGCATCTTCAATACCCAGCAATACTCTCATTTTTGGCTTCTTCTTCTTTCCTTCTCCAGCATCCATCCCACAATGCAGCCTCCCTCGCGTGGCAGACACATGTGCAGGACAACTCTACCAAAGTGTTGGGAATTCCTACAAAAATTGTGTGTGTTTCTTTCTCTCATTTAATTTTATTTTTGGTATTTATAATTTTGATCAATTTAATTTGAAACTTTTTTCTTTTGCCTTCTACTTCCTCTTTGAGGTAGTTTATTGTGCCAACCTGGCCGATAAACACATATGGGGTTAATTGAAAGGCAGAGAAATAAATGGCTAGGTAAGCCTAACCTTTCTTGTTCTCGGGTCTTTGCTTTGTGATGGTTGCACCAGGATGTAACTGCCTTAGCCAGTTCCCTGCTCAGCTGGCAAGGCTCACTTCCTGCAAGACATCCCTGAGGAGAAGACACATGGACCTACCCCGATGCAGCCCTGGGTGCTGGAGTACCCATGTGGAGACCCCTGCCAGCGCTGAGATGCTTACACGCTAACTGACTCAACTTTCCTCCTGCAGTCGTCATCTTTGTGTCTGTTTTGTAAGATGGAGGAGGACTTTGTAGATCGGTGTTGGACATGTGGGATAATGGGTTAATATTGGACTTGTGGGCTTGGGCAGCACTGGGTTTGGATGTTTTTCTTGATGCGCACTTACCCTTTATATAAAACTCTCTCTTATACATGAGTTTCTGTGGATTTGTTTCTCTAAAGTACCCAGACTAACACACTCTTCACACTTGGTGCCACCCCTACTAGCGGTCCATGCCTCCCAGGCAAACACACACACACTTGGAGATTCAGACATAATCACCCGAATCAAGTATATAAATATTTTTTGGTGGTGGTGGTGGTGGTGTGGTGGGTGGTGCAAGTATTTTTTTAAAACCAGTTTTTTTTCCTTGTCTCCTGAGGGCACAGACCCAACCACATTGACATTGACATAGGAACTCAAGCATCATATTGAAGCCACATGCTTGTCTTTTATTTGCCCTTCTGTTCTTGGCATGTTTACACCATTTCCTTTTTTCTTTATTATTATTTTTTAATCCTTTGTCTGATCCACATTCTCTCTTTTGCTTTTTTAATTCTCTATTTTCTTTCTTTTTCTCATTCCCTTTTAAATGACACACGCACACAAATCCTCATCTTTTGGTCTGATTATTAATTTATACTTTTCTTCTGGCCCACACTCTCACTACCTGATTCTACTCTCTCATATTTCTCATAAAATTTACTTTCATGATACCCATTAATTCATATTACCCCTCATAAAATACATTTTCTTATTATTCTTACAAACTGTCTTGTTTATTCAGATGCCTGCTTATTATTGTTATCATCATGTTAATCTTATTTTCTCTCTCTTTATTCCCACACATTCCCCACTTACCTACCTTTCTTCCTTTATCTATATTTTCCCACCACATCGTTTCCAGCTCCTATTAGATCACTTCTACCTCACAAGACAGAGCCAACTACGCCTGCATTACCTAGAAGTGACATCACTAATAATTACACCACAATATCACAGAAATAGTAGTCAGCGACAGTACACCCCAAAAAAGTCTATAAAAAAACCACAAACATCATTTTTTCTAACTGATCCCTTGACATCATCACCCCTTCACCCCACCGCCACTTCCAGATCCTTCTTGCCCCTCAAACCTTTATTCTACTTACTGACTCTATAGGGGCACCAGTCCTGTTTTCATACCCCCCCCCAGAATGAAAAACATCTATCAAGGGTTCCATATAGAAAAAGAATGCTTGGAAACTGATTAGGATAGCAAATGTACAATTCTACTGGATGTGAGAGATTTGATACATGCATTAATGCTGATTAATAATTTTTAAAATACACAAACAATAAAAATTACCCAAGCCCAAGGGATTGCTGTGAAAAAGAAGTCTGGGATTACCAGAAATGGTATTCAAAAGAGTGGTGTTGATGCCTGCATGAGCAAACGTGATGAAGAAAGCTGATGGTGCCTGGCTATCAAAGGATACAGCATCTGGGGTCTTAAAGGCTTGAAGGTAAACAAGCGGCCATCTAGCTGAGAAGCAACAAAGCCCACATGGAAAAAGCACACTAATCTGTGTGATCATGAGGTGTCGAGGGATCAGGAAACAGGCATTAAAGAACAAAAAAATCAAATCATTGTGGGCGTGCAGATTGGGGACCCAAGCCCCATCTGTAGACAACTGGACATCCCCTTACAGAATGGTCGTGGGGAGGAGAAGAGCCAGTCAGGGTGCAGTGTAGCAACGATGAAACTTACAACTTTCCTCTAGTTCCTAAATGCTTCCTCCCTCCCCACCCCCATCATGATCCCAATTCTACCTTAAAAATATGGTTAGACCAGAGGATGTTCACTGGTACAGATAGGAAATGGAAACACAGGGAATCTAGGACAGATGATCCTTTCAGGACCAGTGTTGAGAGTGGCGATATTGGGAGGGTGGGGTGGAAATGGGGAAGCGATTACAAGAATCTACATATAACCTCCTCCCTGGGGGATGGACAACAGAAAAGTGGGTGAAGGGAGCTGTCGGACAGTGTAAGATATGACAAAATAATAATTTATAAATTATCAAGGGCTCATGAGGGAAGGGGAACACAGAGGGAGGGGAAAAATGAGTAGCTGATACCAAGGGCTCAAGTAGAAAGCAAATTATTGAGAATGATGATGGCAGCAAATGTACAAATGTACAAATCAATGTATGCATGTATGGATTGTGATGAAAGTTGTATGAGCCCCCAATCAAGTGATTATGAAAAAAAAGAGGAGGCAAGAGAAGTAAGAGGAAGGGACAAAAGAAGACACTGAAAGGTTTGCAAGAATTAAAGGCAACAGAGGAAAATACTATTATCTACACAATCTTGCAATAGTGGTGGTCTATAATAGATATTAGATAGGCACACTAGCTATGCGGGTGTCTAGTAAGAGTATAGTCATGAATATATATAATAAGATTGGCAGAGGATATTTGCTTATTTGTGTGTTAACATTTGCTGCAAATATTTCTGTGCATGTGGTGGAACATACACCTGGCCAGGCTGTGTAAAACATCTTTGATATAATCAAATACCTCGATGGAACGGGTCTCTAGGCCGAGGGGATCAGTCACGGGGAATACCAAGGTCAATTGACATAACATAGTTCACAAAACAATGTTCTAAACCCTATTTTTGGTGAGAAACAACTGGGGTCTTAAAAGCTCAGGAGCTTTTGAAACTATTGGTCTCTCTCACCCAGAGGAAAGAAGAGTGATGAAAATTATACATATGGAAACAATTCGGCCAATGGACTAATGGACCATGAAAAAAATCAGTCTTCATGATCCTGAGAACAGAAGAACTAGTGGTGTCAAGCGTTACCAAATGCTTTACGAAGGTTCACATGAGCAGGTATGGGTTAGAATGGGAGAAAAATTCAGATCAAAACGCAAAATCATAAAAGAGACTTACTGATCAGAAAGAGACTACTGGGGCCCGCAAGGCTATGGCTCTTAGTCACCCTTCATGTTTAGAACAAAACTCATGTCTGCGTTAAAATAACCAACCACTTAAGGTCAAAAGGGCATCATTTACTTAAGGACAAATTTCAAAATGTTAAGAAGGAAGGAGGCATGGAAACATAAAATTGAGGGAGTACGTGATTGTACATCGAGGGGATTACAATGGGTGAGTTGAAATGAAATGTATAGGAATGTTGTATGTAAGACTGATGATCTGCTCTGTAAATCTTTACCTAATTCACAATAAAATGTAAAAATAATTAAATTAAGCTAAATTATAAAAATCGAAGTCTACATAGCAGTAAAGTGTGACTGATTAAATGATAAAATAACTGCAGAAAGATTTTCAATTATTCAAAGCATGCTTTTAAAAACCATCATTCAACTTTTAATGCATTGTGTAAATTTCTTCTAATATTTAAAAATAATGTGGTGAATTCTGCACTGAAAGTCTTAGCCCTAAAGTATGAAAAGGATCATAATTTAGGTCATAATTAAAAATTCTTCCTCTTGAAACCAAGGAAAATTCAGAGGTTATATAATCAGAGTTGGGCTTTTATGGAAATGCTTACTTTTTATTCATTTGTCTGTCCAAGTAAGCAAATACAAGCAAGCTTCAAAAAGTTTAAGAGAAATGGTCATTATCTTTCTATTGCATTATCGTCAGAACTTCTCGAAATTCTCATATGACTAGTGATTTGTAGTGATGATACTGTCTTTGAAAAGTTCCCAGCATGTCCCTTGACCATTTTCTTTTCCTCTCTGATATATATTACTTAAAACAACAGCAACACTCTGAGCTTGGAAGTGATTTGTTCCAAGTGGCACAGAAAACATTTCCTAAAAGAATGGTGTTTTCAATTCTCAACATTTGGAATCGTCTTGATATGTTTTTAGACAAATGGTATCCAACAATTTAGTCATCTCCTAAGTGCAGGGTTGAAGTAAGAGGAGTGGGGGCAGCATTTGGGAAGTCAGTTTCAGGCATAAAATCAGAAGAAACTGATGGGTTGGAGATGCATTTTGCTTTTCTCTTCCAGTGCAGAACTGGGCCATGTTTGAGTGCCTGGGGTGAGCTTGGCAGAGAACCGCTTGCTTGTGAGTGCTCTTATATGTTCCGCACGACCTTCTGATGATTACTGTCTGACTAAATGGCCTATTTTGAAAAGTAAATGTCACAATACCATATATATTCAAATTATAAGAATATGCTGAGATAAAGTATAAAAATCCATTGAGTGTTCAGATATTTTCCCTTGTTTACTTTAAAAAGAGACACTTCAACCTAACATCTTGAAAAACAAATTTAATTGTGTGTGTAACTTGGGTCAAAACATTTGGCTCTTACACAGGAAATTAAAAATAAATCACAAAGAGAGATTGGATAGGAGAAAATTAACGCTCAGTTTCTCTTTTAAGAAAGATTTGTGAATTAACCATCTACATTTTCTGACTTCCAATTAGGTCCTTCAAAGAAGCAAAACCAATTTTAAAGAACAAGTTGAAATAAATAAGAACTATAATTAATTGGGGGCATTAACAAATGAGGAATGTGACAGATATGATCCCACAGGAGGTCAACTTCAGGACATGCAAGAGCTTAGTATCTGGATAGTGGGAATTGCTGGGGGTTCAAACCAGACTCACTCAGGAATATGCTTGGCTGTGACTGTGGCCCCCAGGAGGCTGGCTGATGGTCCTAATTGGTTTTTATAGGAGAGGGAGAAATCTGATGTAATTGCATCTAGTTCTGAAATCTAAGGCGGTCTTGTTTACAGGTGGAGCATAACATTAATGTCTCCATCCAGAGGCGATGCTTCCATAGAGCAAGGAATAAATATGCGTGCATTGTTTACCCCTTTGAAGTAGAACCACAGCCTGCAATTCTGGGGCCAATGAAGGGTCTCTAGTTCCCTAGGAAGAGCATTATTAAGACTGACAGGGCCACATCCAAGTATAACTGAGCTCTAGTTGCTGAGGAAATTGGGGAAGAAATATAATGATACAAACCAGAATCTGTCAGAGTAAACCAGCCCCTGACAATATCACGAGTCCGTAGGTACAATTGTATGGCGATAATATATAAAGATTATAGTAAAGTCATGGGGAGTAAGAGAAATAAGAGAAAAGATAAAACGGGAGTCAGACACATTTTATGGTAGCATGCTCACCTCTTGGACAGCTATGATCTCAACAGCCAGGTCCATGCCAAGAGGGCATGGGGAGGAGGGAGGAGGAGAAAGGAAGAGGGAGGGTGATTTATTTCGAACTAAAGCTTATGTGTACTTGAGGGCATGCAAGCCCCCCAGATTACAGGTCACCACATATGTCACAGGAAAGGGTTGCACCATAGGCAATACAGCAATGGGAGGCAGACGATCTAGGGGTGTACACACAATAGGAAGAGGAGGGATTAGGGTACACATGTGACAAGATGGGAAGATCCTAGATTCAAGATGGCAGCCTAACCTTGATTATCCTTGAGCTTGCTGGACTTATTCTCTGGGCTCTCCATGGAAACAATCACTATCCTTATCAGTAGGATGTGAGCCCCACCTATGGTGGAACAGACAATAGTCTGATTGCTCTGGATGGCTGATGCCTTGAGGCAGAAAACTTCTATGCAGCTGAACTCACAGTGTGCTGGCAAAGAGCTGTGACAACCTTGGAAGAAACTTTTTTATATCTCACAAGAATCCACAGTGAGATCTAGCAGATGACTATGCATCAACGGACCTGTTACAAACAATGTAGACAATGGATCTGCCAGAAGTCAACTACTCACTCTGTGACTCCAACTTAGAAGGCAGGGTCTCACATTAATAGTAAGAAATCAAGCAACACAGCTAAATCAAGTAGGATCAGCAATGCTGAGTGTGTGAACTGGCAACAGCCCTGTACTAAACTTTATTCAAAGTTGAATTTACAGAATCCCAATTGTTCAATAAACAAATTAATTATTACTCAGAGGTAATTAGGATAATACAAGTAAAATCATCTTCATAATCTCATGCCTTTCAAATGTGTAAGAACATTTCCTGCAACACTGAGAAAAACTGAAAATTAGCCAAATTTCCATCGATAGGATAAATAGCTGATTTAGCAATAAATGTAATCATTAAAATGTGTAACCCAAAACACCATATATAGACTGCAAGAATAGAAGGAGGAAGTACTGTCCTCAGTGTCCAATGTGTTACATCTGTTCTTGAGATGTTCCTGACAATCAGGTGGGTTATACTCAACATCTTAGTTTGGCTTTGGTGGACTTATTTTCATTTTATTCAGCTGCAACCTGAACTTACATATAGGAAATTGATGGTCTGTTCCACAATTGGCCCCTGGCCTCATTTTAGCTCCTGATATTGAACTTTCCCATTTTCTCTTCCCATAGATGCGGTCAATCTTAATTCTGTGTATCATGAAGTTCAAGTCTACTTTGAGAAGGCTGCTCTTCCACAGTCATATTTTGTGTGCTTTCAGACCTAAGAGGCTCATCTTCTTTGTTATCTGTAAGGTTTTCCGTGGCTAATTTGTCTGGATAGCCAATTCCCTCCTTATAGGCTGTTCTTAGTCAGAAAACTTTGCTGAAACCTGTTCACTTTAGGGACCCTGCTGGCATAGGAAAATTACCAGTGACATTCCAACATCACAGCAACACAAAGACACCACAGTATGGCAAACGGATAGATAAGTGGTGGACAGATAGGCTTTCGAGAGGCTGATACTTCCTAGGCATAACCAATCACCTCAAAGTATTAGTTTTCTTGGTTGAAAAACTTTGGGTCATAATTTTGTGGGATAAGTCCTTCAACTGGTATCATATAGTTCATAAGGTTTATGTTCTACATCATAACACAGAGAGTAGTGGCTGGAGTCTTAAAAGCTTGTGAGCAGCTGTCTAAGATACAGTTATTGGTCTCTATTTATCTGAATTAAAAGAGGGAAGAAAAAAAAAAAGAACAGAATCAGGGAAGGACTTAGACGATTGGACTAATTGTCTCCATGAACTACGGTCGCCTTGGAGACCTGAAGGGCTAGATGGTGTCTCGCTTCCACTAACCTACTGAGGAGGACCACAATGGGTGGATCCTGAAAGAAAAGGAGGAAAATATGGACTAGAACTTCAAATTCTGACTTACTGCATCAATTGCATTGAAATCATTCCTTCAAGCCACCTTTTAATTAAATAGCCATTTAGCTCAAAAAGTCAAAAATATTACCCTTGAAACCTTCTTAGAAAAAAAAATACAAAAAAAACTCTATGAAACCAAATGGTCAACAGCTCCCCTAAAGCTTGAATGAGAAGGTTGGTGAACAGTGAGACGAAGTTAATGTGAATGGAGTAACTAGATAGGAAATAATGAAAATGTTGACACAATGCAAGGAATGTAATCATTGTCATTGAACTTAATGTGTAAGAATTGTTGAGTGAGAACTTGTTTTGTTGTGTAAACTGGTGTCAGAAATACAATTAATAAAACCCCAAAACATACCAGAGACCACCATGTCAGTTACTTAACTGCCACCCCTTGGACCAAAGCCAAAGCCATTATTGCTAACCCCAGTCTCTTCTCCTGCTTTTACCCAACCTGACACTTTAATGACTCTTCACAGGGTTATTGGACTAGTCAGGGCAGGTAGGGAGAAACCTGTCACCAAGACTCATTTTTCATCCACACTCTCAGTGTGTTTATCTTGAAGTACCTTTAAGAGCAACCAGGTGTCTCCTGAGCTGATATCTGAGGCATAATTGAGAATGCATATGTTAGCACACACACATGCATAAAATATCAACATGAGTCAAATCTATATCATTCTTAATTTTAGAGACACTTAGAAGGCTTATACCCAATAAAACAAGTGAAAGAATGAAGTGGACAGCTCTGAAGTTCGTTGATGGACCTTTCTGAGGTATTTCAGAGACATACTAAAAGAAAGCCCAATGAGTAGCAAGAATCAGAAGGCACCGAGTCCTTTACAAACCATAAAAGGATTGCAACTAAAGCCTGTTCAACGTATTTTGGAGAAAAATGAAAACAAACCAGAAAAGGGATAAACCCGAATCCATGGAAAAAATCATAGATGGCACAGAAAAAGATGAGAAAATCTCACCTTCATTTTGTGTCAAACTTCAAAAGCAGCGCTTCCCAAAGTGGCTCCCACAAAATGCTTTTCTTTAAAAAGGTGTGTGTGTGTGTGTGCATGTGTGTGTGTGTGCACGCTTTAAGACCTGATACATTCAGGAAACATTAGGAAATATTAGAGGTTTTTTTCCTGAAGGATTTTTCCAATTTTAAGGTGCTACAATGCAGCCTAAAATGGGCAGAGAGGTGAAGACTTCACTGTTACTCCAATTTATTTAATAGTTGACATTTTCTATCTAGAAGCATCTCATGGACATAATTTGGAGAGCGTCTCATTCCTATGCTTTCAGAAATACGGTGAGAGCAAGGTGAATAGTCTAGAAAAATATACTGAAATGGTACAAAGATAAAACATCATTAGCAAATTTCCATTTTGTTTGAGAAAATTGATGAATGTGCTTAATTACTTCCATGAATTTGAAATCTTCCAGACCATAAAAGTACATCTCAACTACTAAAATAATGTTTTTTAAACGATGATGGCAACAAATGTTTAAATGTGCTCGACACAATGTATGTATGTATTGTGACAAGAGCTGTATGAGCCCGCAATAAAAAGATTTTTTTTAATAAATAAAATTTTAAAAAATCAGTTTCAAGAAAGAAAAGAAAATCTCAGAGACTCTGTAGCTTAGAAAACAAATAAGCTCAGTGTGAGGTTTTAAATGCTAGAGAACAAAACGTTGAGTTAAAATTGATTTTTATTCTATTGTGAATCTACCAACCAGGTGGTGGACGCCAGCTCTGGTCATGTTAAGGGAAAAAATTGATTTATTGGTGAAATTTTCATTGGGATGAAAGATAAGAAGCTAGAGACTAAGGCAGGAAACCAGGCAAGGAGCCAAGGAAGTGGGGCAACTGGAGCCTGGAATACATGTGGCTGCTTTCACTGATCACAACTGCAATAAAGTCCTTCAAATATACGCCCTCTCCTGTGAGTCCCCACCGCCAATCTGTCAGCTTGTCACATTGTGGTGGCTGGCATGTCACTGTGATACTGGCAGCTATACCACTGATATTTCAAATACCAGGAGGGCCACTCAGAGTAAACAGGTTTCAAAGGAGCTTCCAGGCTGGGAGAGTCTAAGAATAAACGTCTGGAAATCTGCACCTGCAAACCAACCAAGGGGAATCCTATAGAAGGCAGCAGAGTATTGTTCAAGTTAATTGCTCAAACACATCATAAGCAAGCATTAGTGGCTGGAGAGGGACACCATATTTAATGAAGTAGAGGTTCAGCAAGGGCAAGTGAGATGGATGGCTACCATCGACCTAACAGCAGGTTCAAATATGTGGGCAATTGTAAGGATGAAGCAGATCTGGGCAACATTTTGTTCTGTGGTCCCTGAGATGCGATGAGTCAGAGTCAATTAGATGGTATCCATACAACTCTTCATTCCTCTCTGTCTCTCTCTCTCTCTCTCCATCTTCTCCCACCACATCTCTCTCTCTTTCTTTCTACTTGTTTGTCTATAAAAGATCCTAAACTCTAGAAGAAGTTTATGTGAACAGCTTAGTTCTAGCTCCTGCCTCTGGGTCAAGGGGTAGCTGGACACACAGAGTGCATGGGAAGATGTATTGTCCCAAATAAGATGGGGAGTTATCAGAAAGGGAAAGTAAATGATAAGTGACTGAAATCTACTTGTTCTCTAAGAACATTGTATTAATTTTGGACAACTTGGAACCAAGTTATATCAAATTAATGTAATTTCTTGCGCTTGCTTGAAATCAGAAATGGCTGAGATGAAAAATATCAATGACTCATCATTAACCGTCGATACATGGCCAATAAAAACAAGGCACTGCATACAAGTCATACCAGTCTCCCTAAACCCATCAGTGGTTTACACTTAGGATAAAATACAAAATTCATATTTTCTCCTTGAAGGCCCATCACCCAAATCCATGACTTCATCCTACTTCTTTCTACTTTCCCAGTTTTTTCCAACCCCAGTGACCCCCGGCTTCTCACAAGATTGACTGACCCAATGTGACATCTTGCTGACACACTCATCTTCTCACACAAGCCTAATCTGAATCACTCTTAGTCATTTTTTAAAAATGGGTTAAATTCTATCCCTTCAAAGTATATGTTAAATTGTTAACCCTTGTATCTGTAAATATGAGTCGATTTATAAATAGTGACAGGTGTTTGTTGTTGTTGTTGTTGTTGTGTTGGTAAGGACATGCCAAAATAGGAGGAGTCCTAGACTGAATCACTTCTGAGTTATGTCTAATAAGAGTCAGAGACACATGCATACACAAAACCAGCACCAAGGAGCGTTAAGCAATACCACGTACGTCTCCAGTATTCCATTTCTTATCCCAGTGAAAATCCCACCAATACATCTTTTTGCTTAAGATGATCAAGGAATGCGCAGTAAACAAGGAACTCCAAGGGCTACCAACAAGGACCTTGCCTGGAGCTTAGGCCTTGGTTTGTACTACTAGCTTCTGATTCCTGTTTTAAAAGTCACCCAATGTTGGTATTGTTGCTGTTGTTGCTGCTGCTATGGCAGCCTAGGTAAGTGAAACAGGCCTCAAGGTAAACGTTGGTGCCTCAGAAATGCTGTCATAAACCCTCATGCAGAGGATCTCTCTGCTGTTGCTCTAGTGCAGGGTGGGGAAAACCCTTTTTCTGCCAAGAACAATTTAGATATTTGTACCATCATCTCAGACCATATTGGTCAAACAACGAACTCACCCCTAAGGCTATAGCTAGAACAGCTTCCCTTTGGTATTGCTGGTTGTGGGCCTGAAATACCCCAAGGGATGGCCGTTACCCACCATGTTAAGTCCATGTAGCCATAGCTTCTTCCCCCATAACACAATTGACAGCTTCTGGTTTTTCTTGTTTGGTGTATTTATGGATGACTCTCTTCCTCAGAATGTAGCATATACTCAAAATTTATAGATTATGTCTAACTTGTTCAATTATAAAAGTAATGTCTAACGCATATTTTGACCATTATTGTCATACTATCAATAGTGCTGAGTAAACATTCAGGAATGGGTAAGAGTCTGTGCCACAGGAATAGCCATGAAAACGAATTACCATCATCTAGTGGTCAGTCTCATGCTCAAAAAGCAAACGTAAACCACGGTCAGCAAGTCAATTCTGACTCAGAACTACTCTACGAGACACAGTAGAACTGCTGAAAGAATTTCCAAAGTTGGAATCTTGAAGGAAGCAGAATGCCCCATTTTTCTCCTGCAGTGTGACTAATAGGCTTCACAAGCTGATCTTCCATGTAGTAGCCAAGTGCTTAACAACTATACCACTAGGACTCAGAATGGCAATAGTAAAGGGGTTACATTAAGTACCCTGAAGTGAAGGATTACTTTGGCCATGAGATAAAATATTTCATAACCTTTCCCATCATGTCCTTGAGGATTTATTCAAGAGGGTGGAAGAAAGGGTGGATGATAATGTCATGTGATAAATGCCCAGCAGATTGGACAATGGTTCTACAAAATGGAGGGAGAACAGAAAAGGAGGATTGAGGGGTGCAGCCTCTAGCTGAGCACCATAAAGCTGTGGCTGTATTCTTTCTGCAGGAATGAAGACTGGCATGAAACAGAAAGAAGAAATGTCAAAATCTGCATTTGAAACAGAATTGAGGAGAATGACTAATGAGCTGTCTTATTCAGAAATTCTACTTTATCTGATTTACTTTAAATATGTATTGTGCATTGCATTTCTTTAATGGGACATTAACTTTCCATTAATTGGAATGTTTCTGTATTTAAATATATGTTTAACTCCATTCAAATTACTTTGAAGATGAGTTTCAAAAATAAATTAATGACTTGGTATTTGGGCATCCTAAATATGTTACAAGGTAAATATATGGTACCAGAATTAAAAACAAAAACTTCCAGTATTCCTTTTCCAAACTTGTGGCATGTTGTCATCTTTCCAATTATTGCTGTAACATGATTTTTATCAAATACCTATATTTATATCATTTGCATAATTAGGCCAAACATTACTGTTTAGCCATATGATTAAAAGACTGTTAGCCAATATATGCTTACTCAATTGCTATAATGAGATCATAAAAACCAATTCCTCTTGTCTTCACTCCTTTTTCTCAGTCCTCTTTTATCTTCCTTCCTTCAGATCACTAGGCCTGTTTTCTGAGGCATTTTTGACTCATATGGAAGCTTAATCATTTGTGCTACTGTGTTAGTCTGGGGAGACTAGAGAAACAAATCCAGAGACACTCACATGTGTATAAGAAAGAGCTTTTTATACAAGAGCAGTTCAATATTGAGAAAACATCCCAGCCCAGTCCAGATCAAGTCCACAAGTCAGATAATAGCCCATATGTTCAATACCAATCTATAAAGTCCCCTTAGACTCATGAAACACATGCAATGATGCCGAATTCAGGAAGATCACAAGACAATGAATGAGAAGTCTTGTGGATCCATGGGCATTGTAAGCATCTCAGAGCTGGCAAAGGGTTTCCACGTCACTTTTCTGGTTCCTGAGGTCTGGTTCCATCAGCATCTCTCAAAGTGTCTTCTCAACAGGGATGTCTCACAGGAAGTCTGCAGTGAGAGAGAGAGAGAGAGAGAGAGAGAGAGAGAGAGAGAGAGAGTCTCGCCTCCAAGGAGGAATACTGGAGTTCCCAAAATCCCCAGGAGAAGACCATGCCCACACAGAGGCGTCATTGGCTGTGATTTGATTGACAGGCTAGACTCCCCTCTTCACTCTGATCCTCAAATTGACACCAGATTACGTAACTACCAAAGCTACCTAGGAACTCCTAGGACAAGATTGACAAAATGCAACCGGCCCCTTACAGTACATATCCAGACCCATCTGATGTGTTTTCTTTTAATGTCAACAGTTTTGTTGACATATAGTCCACATATCAGGCAATTCGATGGTTTAAATATATTGAAAAGCTTTGTGCAATCATCACAATCAACTTGAGAGCATTTTCTTCATTCTGGTACTCATTAATAGCTTCAAATTTCCCTCCAACTCCCCTGTCATAACCTTAAGAAGCTATTAATCTAGTTACTGTCTCTGTAACCATTCCTCTCCTGCATTTCACATTAAGTAAAATCATACCAACCAAAAAAGGAAACCGCAATCACAGAAAACACACACTCATAAACCTCAATCCAAAAGAAAACAATAAATTAAAAACAAGAACATGTAAAGTGAGTTAAAAGGGAGTTCAAATGATAAAGTGATAAATTTTAACCTAAATATATCTGAAGTTATTCCGTTTCCAATGCACTGTGTCTGAGGGCAAGGGAATTCACATCCCTGGTCAAGGTCAAAGAGGATTCACGAGAGGCTTAATCTACATGGGGATTCTGGAAATGGATTTGGGACTTACGCTGTCACCTGCAGCCTTCTGCATACTGAGTGCTCAGAATTTCAGCTCTGATACAATTCCCTCTTCTGGTCTTGGATTTTATTATTTACAATCCTTGGATCAAACAGGCTGATATACTTCTTCCATCTGGTCTTAACGGACACATCACTTTAAGACTAGTTTCTAATCTAAGACACAGACACTATTCTTTCTGACAGCCAGGTACCATCTGATTTCTTCAAAACACTTTGCTCTGCCACCCGGTTTTTAAGTGGTCCTTTCTGGAGAGTAAGTATCAAGCAGGCCTTCACCATAAGAACTGATTAATCTTAGGTTAGGGCTCATGGTTAAATGTGAGTTCAAGATCCATTCATATATCTGAGGAACTCATTTTTTAGACTTCCATTATCAATCTTATTTGATGTAACAGAACTCACTTTCTTTTCTTTTTCTTTTTGAAATGGCTAGCCAGTTTCT